>NC_090443.1:639293468-639596499 GCF_031143425.1 Pleurodeles waltl | reverse complement strand
CTAGGACCGGTTTCAGGATATCACCCTTCATCAGCCAGGCTAGCTTGATTCCAGTGGCCTGTGGAGCACGGGACCCACGTCTGGACATACCCTTTCCACTTGGTGTGACAAATGCAAAAAGAACAAGTGACGGACGGAATGCTGAACACTGTCAAACATTCACCCCCAGTACAGAGATCTGGGCCTAAATCTATCGTTTTTTTGCCACCCATGCCGTTCCAGTTTGGACCCAGGTATATGCAAATCAGTCTTGACCCTGTTCCCAATGGGAACAGTCCAGTCCGAACTGCCAAGCCAGGTCCTCCCTGGACTGGAAACAAGCATCCTAGGACCGGTTTCAGGGTATCACCCTTCATCAGCCAGGCTAGCTTGATTCCAGTGGCATGGGGAGCACAGGACCCACATCTGGGCATACCCTTCCCACTTGGGGCAACAAATGCAAAAAGAACAAGTGACGGACGGAATGCTGAACAATGTCAAACATTCACCCCCAGTACAGAGATCTGGGCCTACATCCATCGTTTTTTGCCACCCATTCTGTTCCAGTTTGGACCCAGGATTATGCAAATCAGTCTTGACCCTGTCCCAATGGGAACAGTCCAGTCCGAACTGCCAAGCCAGGTCCTCCCTGGACTGGAAACAAGCATCCTAGGACCGATTTCAGGGTATCACCCTTCATCAGCCAGGCTAGCTTGATTCCAGTGGCATGGGGAGCACAGGACCCACATCTGGGCATACCCTTCCTACTTGGGGCAACAAAGGCAAAAAGAACAAGTGATGGACGGAATGCTGAACAATGTCAAACATTCACCCATAGTACAGAGATCTGGGCCTAAATCCCTTGTTTTTTTGCCACCCATGCCGTTCCAGTTTGGTCCCAGCTGTAAGCAAATCAGTCTTGACCCTGTTCCCAATGGGAATAGTCCAGCCCGAACTGCCAAGCCAGGTCCTCCCTGTACTGGAAACAAGCATCCTAGGACCAGTTTCAGGGTATCACCCTTCATCAGCCAGGCCAGCTTGATTCCAGTGGCATGGGGAGCACGGGACCCACATCTGGGCATACCATATCCACTTGAGGTGACAAATGGAAAAAAAACAAGTGATGGACGGAATGCTGAACAATGTCAAACATTCACCCCCAGTACAGAGATCTGGGCCTAAATCCAGCATCCATCCATCAGAGGAGAGAAAGAGCACTCCCAGAACCAGTTATAACTGGTTTGAACCCCCTCTCCTCCCCATTGCAAAACACACTTTAAACCTAGTATAAGTACAGGGGATGTTTTCCCACAATTTAGACATAATTTGAGACATCATTTGGCACATTCTGGGAACTCCAGGAACCTTACCCGGAGCTGAACAGGACGCTGTTGAAAGGACTTACCAGGACCACCTTGGACTGCTGCTGCTGTGCTGACCTGTTACCTGCCTGGTCACAAGGAGGAATTACCACTTCTTGCACCCCTTTGTTGTGCTGACCTGCTGCTGGGTTCTTCAGCCCTGTGCCCCCTTCTTTATCTATAGTCTCCAGAGGCAGGGTGCTGTGGCCCCTGACCTCTGTAAACTCTCTCCAGGACGAGGAGTGCTGCTGTTGCTGCCTAGTGCTTTGGGACCTCTCCTTTGTGACCATAAATCGCTTTTCGAAGAACGCGTTTTGCTGACGGGAGAAAATCACCACCGCAGCCCGGGCTACAGATTTGGGCCCATATTTATACTTTTTTAGAACCCCATTTGCGCCGCTTTTTGATGCAAATGTGGGGCAAACTTATAAAATACAATTGTATTTTGTAAGTTTGCACCGCTTTTGCGCCAAAAAATGATGCAAATGCGGCGCTAAAAAAGTATAAATATATAAGCCTTGGTCTTTGCGCTTTTAAAAGCGCTCTGTTTAAGCCCCCAAATCACCGTCACAACCCGGGCGTCTAATTAGCATCAAGCGCGAGGATTGCACTCTTTCCAGTGCCCCTGGGGTACAAGAAGAAGCAAATCGGAGCAAGCATGCTCCTGTCGGCGCCCTCGGGGCACGGTCAGCGATTGGGAGTGCCCCCGGGGCACCAGCCGCATCCTATCCTCCAGGGATCACCACGGCGACCCGGGAAGCTTCTTCAAACACTCGCGCACCGCATAGGGTGCGGGCGAGTGTCTACTCGACCCCAGGAGCGGTCCGACCCTTACAAGCCTCATGAGCAGGACTCAGGGGAAGGCACGGGGAGCACCCCCTTCCCCCGGTCTCTACCCTAGGAGCAGAACGCTCCTCCCTTTGGTGAAACCAGGCATTTTGTTTCCCTGAAAAACCGGGAAGGGAGACCTCATCGGAGGCCCCCTTCCTCTTGCCCCAATCATTGTTTGTTGGGCATAGCCTGGCCCCCACCCCGCGGATAGGGTGTGAGGATGGGCCCGTTTACCACCAGGAGAGGGTGCCGACCACCCCTCTTCCCCAGGAGCACCATGTGGCCCCCGTTGTGCACACAGGAGCGCCGGGGGCCCCCCATGCTCCTCTTTTAGGCACAGGGAGTGCCTCTTCTTCAGGACACCAGGTAAGTTTCAGGAGATAATGGCTCCAGGAGCCTAGTATAGACCTTGGGGGGATTATAGGTTTCCTACCTGCTTTCCTGCCATTACATATATGTGCTGATGTTCCTTTTATGTGTATGACATGCTGAAATTTATTTTTATGACTTGTGATATGTTCTCTAATGTTCCTTTTATGGGTATATATGAGGTATTCATGACAAGTGCTTAGAATTCTTACTGTAATTCCTGACTACTGCTTATGTTGCAGAATCCTGAGTACTTACATGTTCTAATGTGACAACTGCGTATTCCTGTAGAGTATTAGTAACTTGTGCAACGTTCTGACAACTGCTAAGGTAGCAGGGTATTACTTACGTGTAATGTTGTTCTAATTATGTTTTGTGCAATACAATTTATTTTTACATAGCTCAGTGTTGTGTTTACTTTGTGGTGTACATTTTGTGTCACATGTGTTGTGTGTGTTGTGCAAACGCTTTACACATTGCCTCCGGGTTAGGTTTGACTGCTCGTGCCAAGCTACCAAGAGGGTGAGCAGGGGTTATCTTGGACGTGTAACTCCCTTGCCCTGACTAGAGTGGGTGGGTTCTGCCTGGCTTAGATGCATACCCTAGCCAACCAGAAACCCCATTTCTAACAGAGCAATACTGCGATACACATGTGATTGGCTGCTGACAGCATTGCGACATGCAGCACACTCACTCATTCACTGCACACTGATTGGCTGCACACTCCTTGTGGTCTGTACTTGAGTGTGTGAGGGTGGACACACACTACCAGCGCACACATATACCATGTGCACACTGTTCCATATGTGAACCTATGTGTTGTGTATGTCTTGCACTGGCAAATTGTTATCAGAATGATGGGCAGGGGTAGATGTAACACACATAAAAAAAATCAGAAAAGGTGAGTGAGCCAGTAGGACTCAAAACAGAAAACCAGGGTGACATGGTCATGTTCACTAGCACTGTTCACTAAACATCGCGTTGCAAACCCCACTTTTGCACTGTCCTACTCCTGGTAAACATAATGGCAGTACATCTACTCTGCAGATGGGTCTTTGTGTGGCCCTCTGCGTCCAAAAAGACTGCAATCCATGAGACACGCCTATGTAATGACACACACTCAAATGCCATTTCCCTTTAGGAAGATACAAGAATTGTGATACCCATAACTATCCACTTGGAGACTCAGGGCAGGGCTTAACTACTCTTACCATGCAAATGTAAGTTCATTTCCTCAAAACTCCATTACGCTATGTTCAATGAGATAGTTTATGTGCACATACATTTAGGTATGACATTTAACATGGAGACTTCACACTTCTTCCACATGGGTTAAATGACAAATTTGAAATGTTTTATTTCCCTTAGCACATTTTTTTCAACAACATGCATTCATCCTATTTTAGTTGGCATAGCTATGCACACTCGTTTCAGCAAGTGGAATAGTATGCATTAGGTTTTTTGTCATCACATGCCTCATTCACAAGACACTGTGCATGTTACTTTAAAAAAAATATTTTCATTGTTTAGATATGTCAGTTCTATTCTGTATTGTATTGCACCCTTAAAGTTGTATTACCCAGTAGTTAGCATTATGTGTATTTACAATATCAGTTTTGTTATCTTTTGTCATATCCTGGAAGATGTTATTCATCTTTTTTACATGCTTGAGATCTACTTATTCATGGTTATCACCATTGTATTGCACACATTGTCAGATGTATCAGTTGCAAAAGGGCTGGTTGCTTTGTTCTCAATTTTGTTGCTTTTATGTTTCTTATGAGGGATGGGTGGGTCTCGTGTTAATATGCCAGGTGGGAGTGTGTTTGTGGGAGTCTACATTGTTTTTCCACATTGGGATTTTGAACCATTGTTTCAGACTTCAGGATCCTTTAAACAGGTCTGCCTTTTTGGTTTCCACTTTCGCTTCCACTCAGGACTAACAGGTTCATGCTTATTTTACACAGTCTGTTTTCAGTGGCTTTCACATTGCTTCGGGTCACTTCCGGTTGGGTTAAAGTTGGGCTTCACACAGCGTCTGCGTTGACATGGGGAGGTTTCACCAGACGAGCTTGCAGGAGAAGATCATTCACTTCAGATATGCAATGCTGTTGGTTCCTACGGTTCTTGTTTGCGGACAGCAGGGCCCTGGTTTTCTTACTTTATAATTATGGTGTTTGTATTTATTTGAAACGTTTTACTTTAAACCAGAAACTGCCACTTGGACTCTAGCATTTGGCTTACTATTTAAAAAGGGACCATTACACCTTTTCTGCTGGTATTGGCTTTTTGCACGATAGTCAATACTGCATGTTATGGACTTTACACCACGCGTCTCGGCCAACACTGTTTGTTTCATCTTTGCAGTGCAGCTCCATGTATTATCCGGTTGCTGTATGTCAAAGGGAGACAGGACCTTCTATTATTGAATGAGTTTCCCGCAGTCTGATATGTTAATAGGTTACACAGCCTACTATGGACACGCAAGGTGATTGACCCTATATCCCAATGCGGGCCTTTAATTAATTTTTGCATGCATTTTCTTAAGTTTTTCACACATTATTTAAACATGAACCATTCAGCACTTTGGGGGTGTAGGATGGTGCTGCTTCAGCATTGCGACACAAGCTTTGGCTGCTTGCATGGAATGGGATGGCCATGATAGACTGAGCATGCTTAGGCGGCCTACACAATTCGCTTTTCATGTGCTTTTTAGGCTCTTTAATTTTTGTTTGTCTCTGTTATTTGTTTTTTTACTGTAACCAAGGACAGGTTTGCACCTGACTTCAGGTTATCGCATTTTTTCACGGTTATCCCTGATGAAGGGTTGATACCCAAAATGCATTGGGTTGCAGCTTGAATTTTCCACACTTCATGTGATACCCTAATTGAGGGATGTACAAACACAAGCTCAAGTGTGAAGCAACATTTGGACTGTTTATTCTTTGGAATCATGTTTCATTTTTGTGATAATTAAAAATAAAAACAAGTGTTTAAACATATGAATAATTGTGAGCATTGGTAAACAAGTTTAACGTGGGTAATTACTTTGCATGCCTCAGGGGGTTGATGTAGTGCATCCTGTGACTAGTACATCTGGCTGGTGTACTAGCTATATTGTAAGACTTTACACTCCAGCCATCTCTGTTTTCGTGAGGTGATGTGATGTTTGCAAGAATACCTCAATTTTCCTACTTCTCTCAGTAAAGCCTCACATTGCAAGGTAATCTGTTCATAGTGTTGTGTTACAGGCCTGAGCCTTACTGCACTCCTGTGCAATGCATGGAAAATGTTAGACGAGGGTGGAGCTCAAGGAGTTCTACTCTGTCGAATTCAGTGGAGTTACAAAAAAACGGAGTGATTCTACGGGGTTCCACTGCAGAGCTAAGTGTTACCCTCTTGGTGCACGTTCATCTAAGGTCCCGCACTCATTGCCCCATTGGTAATCTCCTCATGGAAAGAGCAGGCCTTGAGGAGGGTGCACAAGGAGACTGAGAGAGATTGTTCAGGTCGGGTTCAGGTCAGCAAGATACCAGCATCGCAGCTGCTCTTATCTTGCTGAGCTGCGCAATTACCATTGAGCCCTCACTTCCATACACAAAAACACAGCAATTTGTTTGTGTGTCTAACCAATGGAACTGCATTTGAATAGCAAGCATTTGTGAAACACCTGCCAAGTGTGATGACCATGTTTTGGAAAAGTGTGCAGGGCTGTGATGGGGGTGGAGGTCTATTTTAACTAGATGCTATGTTGGCCTCCGGCTCTGCAATTGTAAATGAGATAACCACAGAAGAGGACGCGTGATCTAGGACTGACACCATGATGTAACTATAACACCAAAAACATCAAACACGCTGATGCCCAAGCACCAGGAATTTATATTTGCAGCAGGTGTGGCACCTTAGGCAAGGGCCACTCCCAGTATTTGAGCACAAATCTTGGCTTTTTTCTGCCTCCCCGAGGGCAGCAGTCCCTATTTTTTAAGGCTGATCTGCCCCCGGGGTGGGGAGAGGGGTAGGAAACCACTGGACACAGGGATTATACTTTTTTATTGTTAGGGATGGGGCTAGCCATACAACAAAAAATTATAAACAGTCTTTCTGCCCCTAAGGGCGGTCGATGGGGAAAATAACCCCATCTGACCCCCGGAGGGCAGAATGCCCACTAGACACCAGGGACTTTTTTTGTCGGGGGCTGCCAACCATGGGCATGGCTATGCCCCACAACCCCAAAAATGGGAAACACTCTTTCTGCCCCCCTGAGAGGGCAGATGGGGGGACTTACCCCTATCTGCCAACATCGCGGGGTGGGGGAGGAACATACTAGACACCAAGGATTACATTTTTAAAATGTATATCGGTGGGGTCTGCCCAGTATTGGCAGGGCCTTGCCCCCACCTTTCCCTAAAAAGGGGATACAGTCTTTCTGCCCCCAGGGGGCAGATGGGGACAATCACTCCTATCTACCAACCGGGGGGGCAGACAGCCCACTAGACATCTGGGATTACCTTTTTATTTATTTATTTGTAGAAATGGGGGCTGCCGGACAAAGGTGTGGCCATGCCCCCCCAAAAATGGAAAAAGTTTCCTGCCTCCTTGGGGGCAGATGGCGGCAATTGCCCTTCTCTGCCCAGGATGGGCATGACCATGCCCCCAACCCCCAAAAAAGGGGAAAAAAATCTGCCACCCCAGGGGCAAAGATTGGGGCCATTACCCTTATCTCATAGGGAGAGAAAGCTAACTAGACACCAGGGATTACTTTTTTAAAATTTGTATCAGTGGAGGCTATCCAGCATAGGCATGGTCATGCCCCACCCTCCAAAAAAGGGAAACAGTCTTTCCGCCCCCCCCCCCCTACCGGGGCAGATGGGGTTGATTACCTCTATCTGCCCCTTCCATGGGGCAGAAAGTCCACTAGACATCAGACTAACCACACATCCCAACACCAAGCCCTGCATGCAACAACAAAGCATGGA
Organism: Pleurodeles waltl; assembly: GCF_031143425.1. NCBI lineage: Eukaryota > Metazoa > Chordata > Amphibia > Caudata > Salamandridae > Pleurodeles > Pleurodeles waltl. Next base: position 639,588,983 of record NC_090443.1, on the reverse strand, counting down.
CACCCATCACCAATGCATGTCCACTACACATACCCACACAGACCCCTAAACAATTATCACACAAGGTCCTACACAGGAATGGAAGCAGTGGGGTACAGGGTCACCCACCCATTGCACACCGTGGCACACACAGATACAATAATCATGCCTTTAAACCCCTGCAGGACCCCTACCCAACGTCACCGGACAGGAGGTTCCAGACATGTCAACTCCACCCACAGAAGAGGCCCACAGTGATTACAGCAGCTCTGTCCAACTGGATCTAGATGACCAGCCCGGCCCATATGGGACCTCGGGACAGTCGGTTCCCTTCACACAGTCACAGGCCTCTACAGAGCCTCCCCCCTCAGGAAACACCAGCACGGCACCCACCCAGCGGGCCCATACCTCTGTCCCCAGGACACGTCAAGCAGCAGTGTGTCCATCACTACAGGGAGCCCAGGCTAACCCACCACCCCAAGAACAGCCGTGACCTGGGGGCAGTGGTAGTGGGCACACGGTTCAAGGGACAGAGGCCCAGGAAAACTGGGGAACTGGGAGGGCTGCTGTGCGACAGGGGGAGGACAGGCCCAGGGAACCCACTCTCCACAAGGCCCTCTCTAACATCCACTAGACATCAGGGTTTACTTTTTTTATTTATATTGGTGGGGGCTGCCCAGCATGGGCATGGCCATGTTCCTGCACCCCCAAAAAAGGAAACAATCTTTCTGCCCACCACCTGAAGGGGGCAGAAAGCCACTAAACCCCAGGGACGTTTTTTTTTTTTCTTGAAAGGGGTCGGGTCTGCCCAGTATGGGCATGGCCATGTCTCCACCCCTTCAGTAATGGGGATATAGTCTTTTTGCTCCCCTGAAGGCTAAAGCATCTCATCCTAATGATTCTTTTGGGTGCTGTTTTTACTAATGGGCCAGGAGAGTTTGGCTAACACCTGATATCATCCTACTTGCAATGGTAAACAGCTGCACTTTTTGGACGTGGGTAGGCTGCCTCATTGAAACCCTACCAGGCCCAGACAGTTCTGAAAACTAGACATCTGAGGGATTCCAGAGTGTTGTCCTTCCATTCCACACCATTTTCTCACCCACAATGCCCTGCTCAAATGTTCACTAAAACATACATTTTCCCTCACCTTTCTGTGATGAAAACTTACGGAACCTGCAGGAATCCACAACATTTCTACCACCCAGCATTGTACTATTTCTGCTGATAAAAATGCTGCACCGCTTGCGTGGTCGGGCCTTGTGTCGGCGACAGGAATGTATCCAACCAATGTCATTAGGAGTCCCCATGCAAGGACTCCTGTTGCTCTTGGTTTGATAATTTCCCATCACTGCCACTAGGCTTATTCTCACAAGTGGTGCAGCATTTTCATTGGCAGGAATGGAACAATGCTGGGTGGTAGGCATTTTGTGGATTCCTGTGGATTCCAGAAGTCTCCATCTCAGAAATGTAAGGAAAATATGTGATTTCAGGCAAAGTTTAAGGTTTGCAGGTCATTGTGGGTAAAAAAATACTTATGTTATCCATGCAAGTGAAACCATCCTGGATTCCCATAGGTATTAAGTTTTCAAAAATGTACATGTTTGCTAGATTTTCCCAGAAGCCAGCTGAGCTAGGGCCCAAAAAATCCATCGCTACCCACTTTGCAAAAAACGGGTCCGTTTTGAGTGGAAAAATGTTATGTATCCATGTTGCATTTTGGGCCGCTTCCAGTAGCGGGCACTACGTCTACCACACAATTGAGTTACCATTTTATTTGGGAGACTTAAGAGAATGCTAGGTGGACGGAAGTGTGTGGCTCTGTGCAGATTCCAGAACTTTCTATCACAGAATGTGAGGAAAAAGTGTTTTTCTTAGTCAAAATGTTTGGTTTGCAAGGGATTCTGGGTAAAACAACCTGGTGAGAGCTGTGCAAATCACCACATCATGAATTCCACTATGTGTCTAGCTTTAAAAAAATGTACAGGTTTGCTAGGTTTTCCTAGATGCCAGCTAAGCTAGGGCCCAAAAAGCACACCTACCCACTTTGCAAAAAAAAGATCAGTTTTGAGGTGAAAAAATGCATGTGTTCATGTTGCGTTTTGGGTCGTTTCCTGTAGCGGGCACTAAGCCTACCACACAAGTGAGTTACCATTTTAATTGGGAGGCCTAGGAAAATGCTGGGTGGAAGGAAGTATGTGGCTCTGTTCAAACTCCAGAACTTTCTATCACAGAAATGTGGGGAAAAGGTGTTTTTCTTAGTCAAAATGTTTGGTTTACAAGGAATTCTGAGTGAAACAACCTGGTAAGAGCCACGCAAGTCACCCCATCTTGGATTCCCCAATTTATCTAGTTTTCAAAAATGTACAGATTTGCTAGGTTCCCTAGATGACAGCTGAGCGGGGGCCAAACAACACAGTTACCCACTTTGCAAAAAAAAGGTCAGTTTTGTGTAGAAATAGTTTATGTATCAATGTTGGGTTTTGGGCTGTTTCTTGTAGTGGGCACTAAGCCTACCACAAAAGTGAGTTACCATTTTAATTGGGAGACTTGGGGAACACTGAATAGCCGAACAAGTGCCATTACCAATCGTCATTCTCTGCCTTTGTGCCTTCCAAATGTAAGACAGTGTGCAAGAAAGAAATAATGTTTTAGAAATGCCCTCAAATTCACATGCTAATATGTGAACCCACAAATTCAGAGATGTGCAAATAACCCTTGCTTCTAAACTCCATATCTTGTGCCAATTTCGGAAATGCATAGGTTTACTTGATACCTATTTTCGCTATTTATATTTGAGTTGCTCTATATCTGGTACACAATGAAAAACTATTGCAAGGTACAGCTCAGTTATTGACTCTGGTTACCTTGTGTTCCTGGAAAACCCACAAACCCTATATATCCCCACAATCAGAAGGGTCTAGCAGATTAATGGTATATAGTTTCTGTTATTGGACCATTTCAATTGAGAAGTTACAAATGAAAACATTGTCACAAATGACTGTTTTTCTTACTCATTTTCAATATTTATTATTTTCAACACTTGGGCCCTCATTACAACATTGGCGGTAAATGCCGCTTACTGCCGCGCAGAAGACCGCCAACACGCGGCTGCGGAATTCCGCCCCAGCTATTACGACCCACAGCTCAGAACCCGCCAAAATCTAGACACCCATACCAAAGGTCAGTGATAAACTGGCGATAACAAAACCTCCACCATCACGCCAACAGGAATACGCCCACACTATCACGACCCACGAATCCACGCGGCGGTCTTTCAACCGAGGTATTCCATTGGCGGTACACACCGCCGCACTCAAAATACACACACATTTACAAAACACTACCACATTGGACAAATCGAAATACACATACCTGATACACATACACACACACCACTCCCACACACCCAATACAATATAAAAAACACACCCACATTACCCACAAACCCTTACTACCCAAAAATTTGAAGAAGGCCAGAGAGACAGCAGAGCAAAGACAACACCAGCAGACAGAGGCACACAACACCATCACACATACAAATCCATGCACAAAACACCACACACCCCTAAACATCACCCCACACATCACAACACACACCACATCACACATCACCCACACCACCCCATGGCGCCGCAAAGACACCCCAGGTTTTCTGAGGAGGAGCTCAGGGTCATGGTGGAGGAAATCATCTGGGTAGAGCCACAGCTATTCGGATCACAGGTGCAGCACACCACCATAGCTAGGAAGATGGAGCTATCATGCAGAATCATGGACAGGGTCAACGCAGTGGGACAGCACCCAAGAACACGGGATGACATCAGCAAGAGGTGGAACGACCTACGGGGGAAGGTGCGTTCCTTAGTCTCAAGACACCACATTGCGGTTCAGAGGACTGGCGGCGGACCCCCACCTCCTCCCCCACAACTAACAACATGGGAGGAGCAGGTCTTGGCTTTACTGCATCCTGAGGGCCTCGCAGGAGTAGCTGGAGGAATGGACTCTGGTAAGTTAAATCTTTAACTACTTCATCCCCCACCCTACCTGCATGCTATCACATACCCCCACCCTCGCCCTCACCCCCATCACTCCAACTCCTCACATATGTCCCACTATCACCACCCACACATCCCAACAGCAAGCCCTGCATGCAACAACAAAGCATGGACACCCATCACCAATGCATGTCCACTACACATACCCACACAGACCCCTAAACAATTATCACACAGGGTCCTACACAGGAATGGAAGCACTGGGGTACAGGGTCACCCACCCATTGCACACCATGGCACACACAGATGCAATAATCATGCCTTTAAACCCCTACAGGACCCCTACCCAACATCACCGGACAGGAGTTTCCAGACATGTCCACTCCACCCACAGAAGAGGCCCACAGAGATTACAGCAGCTCTGTCCAACTGGATCTAGATGACCAGCCCGGCCCATATGGGACCTCGGGACAGTCAGTTCCCTTCACACAGTCACAGGCCACCACAGAGCCTCCCCCCTCAGGAAACACCAGCACAGCACCCACCCAGCGGGCCCATACCTCTGTCCCCAGGACACGTCAAGCAGCAGTGTCTCCACCACTACAGGGAACCCAGGCTAACCCACCACCCCAAGAACAGCAGGGACCTGGGGGCAGTGGTAGTGGGCACACGGTTCAAGGGACAGAGACCCAGGAAAACCGGGGAAGTGGGAGGGCTGCTGTGCGACAGGGGGAGGACAGGCCCAGGGAACCCACTCTCCACGAGGCCCTCTCTAACATCATGGGAGCCTGCCATCATTCCCAGGAGATGATGGCAACAGTACTGGCCAAGTTTCAGGAGACCCAGCGGCTGCAGGAGGAACAGTATTTGGGGTTCAGGGAGGAACTCAAATGCATCAATACCACCCTGGGCACCATTGTAGGGGTTCTGAAGGACCTCGTGAACACCAGGAGGGACACTGTGGCACAACAAGGGGCCCCTGACACTAGCCTGGACGATGAACTGCCCACCACCTCCTCCGGCGCTAGGGGACAGGAGGAACCGCCACAGGACCACGACACCAGCACCCCGCCCCCTGCAGATGGAGAACCACCCCGCAAGCGGTCCCTGAAATCCAGGACAAAGACAGAGAACAATGCCAAGACCCCCGCCAAGAAATGAGACCACTCTGATTGTCATCCTTCTGTCCCACTTTGTCCCCCTGTCCATCCTTAAACTGCCATTGCTCCACCTCCTATGCCCCTTTGGACAATGCACCTGTGAGACAAATAGACTGGACTCTGCCATGGACATTCCTCCACCAGCACCCCTGACCATTTTACAACCCCCTCCACTATTTATCACTTAAATAAACACCCTTAAATCACAAAACAATCTGGAGTCAGTCTGTGCTTTCACAATTGTGTATTTGCAATAACTGGGGGAAATAGCAATGTCCATTGTATTGTCAACATACCTATGTCACACAGCTCTAGTCCATGAGGTAACATAGCAGAGGTCACACAGTGGGACCCACATCTGTGAAATCGAAAGGGAAAGTGACAAATCAGGGTCCATACACTGGGTGAAAGTGACAGACAGATGAGAGGTTGAACAATTTTATCAGATGTAGGAGGCAGTGAGGTCTTCTTACCTGTGTCTCACTTGAAGTATTGATAGATCACGGGTGTTTCTGTTGCTATGTCCTCTTCTTCTGCCTCCTCTTCTTCACTATCCACAGGCTCCACAGCTACCACAACACCTCCTTCAGGACCATCCTCCTGCAGAAAAGGCACCTGTCGTCGCTAAGACAAGTTGTGCAGCATACAGCAGGCCACGATGATCTGGCACACCTTCTTTGGTGAGTAGTATAGGGAACCACCTGTCATATGGAGGCACCTGAACCTGGCCTTCAGGAGGCCGAAGGTCCTCTCTATAACCCTCCTAGTTCACCCATGTGCCTCATTGTAGCGTTCCTCTACCCTTGTCCTTGGATTCCTCACTGGGGTCAGTAGCCATGACAGGTTGGGGTAGCCAGAGTCACCTGCAAATGTCGAGGGACAACTGTTAGACACACACTAACCCTTAGGGACAACCCCAGACAACTATTCACACTGTATAGGGTCCATGTCCTCACCTAATAGCCACACACGGTGCCTCTGGAGTTGCCCCATCACATAAGGGATGCTGCTATTCCTTAGAATGTAAGTGTCATGCACTGAGACAGGAAACTTGGCGTTTACATGGGAGATGTACTAGTCGGCCAAACACACCATCTGCACATTCATTGAATGGTAGCTCTTCCGGTTTCTGTACACCTGTTCACTCCTGCGGGGGGGGTACCTAGGCCACATGTGTCCCATCAATGGCACCTATGATGTTGGGGATATGTCCCAGGGCATAGAAGTCACCTTTCACTGTAGGCAAATCCTCCACCTGAGGGAACACAATGTAGCTGCGCATGTGTTTCAGCAGGGCAGACAACACTCTGGACAACACGTTAGAGAACATTGGCTGGGACATGCCTGATGCAATGGCCACTGTTGTTTGAAAGGACCCACTTGCCAGGAAATAGAGTACTGACAGGACCTGCACTAGAGGGGGGATTCCTGTGGGATGGCGGATAGTTGACATCAGGTTTGGCTCCAACTGGGCACACAGTTCCTGGATTGTGGCATGATCAAGTCTGTAGGTGACTATTACATGCCGCTCTTCCATTGTCGACAGGTCCACCAGCAGTCTGTACACCGGAGGATGCTGCCATCTTCTCACCTGCCCCAGCGGACGTGCTCTATGGATGAGAACAGCGATCAGAGGGTCAGCCAACACTGAGGTACGAAATAAACAACTTTATTGCACACATTTGTCAATCCGCTACGTGCCTGTCTTAGTGTGTATGCAAGGCCTCGATATGTGTGACGCATTTAAAATTAATGCCATGTGGCCCCCTGAAATGGCGGCTGCCTGACCTGTAATGTGGGACAAGGGGATATGAGGTAACTGCGCTGGTGTTGTACACTGTAGCGGTAGGCCGTCAAAGACCGCGGCGCAATCCTGCATTGGTTAACATTGGACCCTATGGGTCCCAGGAGCAAATGACAATGTACGCCGGCGGTGACGGTACACAACGCCGCGGAGGTGACCGCCATTTTCTCTCTGTTCACTCACTTGATACCTGATCTTCGACAGGAGAGGACCTACACTGCAAGTGCTGCTGTGACCTCAGTCTGGAAGTGACAAAGGCTCAAGTGTCTGGGGGAAAGGGCCCCTGCCTTCAAATCGGAGGAGTTGGACAAACTAGTGGATGGGGTCCTTCCCCAGTACACGCTACTCTACGGTCCTCCAGACACACAAGTGAGTACACTGTGAGCATGCTGTATGGGCAATGCCTGTTTGGAGTGGTGTGGATTGGAGATGGGGGTGGGAATGAGGCGTGCATGAAACGACGGTGAGTGGATGTGCGTCAGTGCAAGGGTGGGAACGTGGGCCAATGACTGTGATGGTCCGGACGGTTATAGTTTTTCCCTTTCCCCTGTACTATTCCTGTACGTCAGCGCCCACCAGAAGAATATTTCACATGCCATCGCCAAGGACGTCCAGGCCCTGGGGGTCCACCACAGATGGAACACCCACTGGTGTAAAAGATGGGAGGACATTCGCTGCTGGAGCAAGGAGACGGCGGAGGCCCAGCTGGGGATGGCCTCCCAAAGTGGGAGGGGTGCCCATCGCACCATGACCCCCCTGATGTTCCAGATGCTGGCGGTGGTGTATCCAGAGTTGAATGGGCGCTTGAGGGCATCACAGCAGCCACAAGGGGGTGAGTACCTTTACATCCATCTGATTCGGCGCGCATTGGAGGTGTCTGGGTGGGGGAGGTGGGCTGTGGGTTCCCCTAGGCCAGGGCGAGTTTTGTAGGCAAGGTCCCTTTGTGAGGCAGGCTATGTGGCACCCCACCCCACCAGTGTTAAGAGCCATCTACCCCTAGTCATGCTCCTGTGACTTCCATGTGTGCAGCAATCAGGCGTAGGCATTGTACCCCATGTCCCTGTGATTAAATAGGGAACTCGAAGTGCATGGCGTAGTGCAGAGGGCTGCTGTGTCTGTACTGTCCGCCAACGGTAGTGGTATTGCATATACTGAACATGTTTTTCTACTTTCTTTCTCCCCCTTTTTGTGGTCTCCCTGTTCTTGTGTGCATTAGCATCATCAGGCGGAGGAGCTGTGCCACCGGAGCAGGAGGGAGCTGCATCCCACATGGCCCTGGAGGGCGAGACTACGGACTCAGATTTCACCAGTGGGACGGAGGGCGAGGGGAGCTCCACGGCGGGGACACGAGCTGAGACCAACGACACCGACTCCTCCTCTGATGGGAGCTCCCTTGCGGTGGCGGGCCCCTCTGTGCCCACCGCATCTACAGGTACAGCTGCCACCCCCCTACCAGCACCGCCCTCCCAGCAGCCCCTCAGCGTGTGCCACGTGGCCGCTCACTCAGGAGGATGGGCATCTCCTTCTCCCCAGACACCTCAGCCCCTGCAGCAGTCAGCCCTGCTGCCCTCAGTGAGGAGGCCATTGACCTCCTGAGATCCCTCACTGTTGCGCAGTCTACCATTCTGAATGCCATCCAGGTTGCAGAGAGGCAGTTGCAACAGAAAAATGAATACCTGGAGGGCATTCATTCTGGTCAGGCAGCCCAACAGCGAGCATTTCAGACTCTGGCCTCAGCACTGATGGCAGCCATTGTCCCTGTGTCCAGCCTCCCCCCCTCCAACTTCCTCCACTCAGACCCAATCCCATGTACCTTAGCCTATAACAAGCACTCCATCAGACCAGCATGCACACACCTCAACACACAAGGTTAGCTCTGGCAAACATAAGCACCACACATCCCATAGGCACTCACACAAGCATCATACCCATGTAGACATACCAACAGCCACTGCCTCCACTGTGTCCCCTCCTCCACGTCTCCCTCCTCCCTCCCTGTCACGTCTCCACTCACACCTGCATGCACTACATCTTCATCCACTATGTCCACCACCAGCACGCCCATCACCACACACCGCTCATGTGCAATCATTACCCCCCACTACCATTCACACATCCCCTGTGTCCTCTCCCAGTGTGTCTGTGAGCCCTCCTCCCAAAGTACACAAACGCAGTCACACACCCACCCAACAGCCATCCACATCACGACAGCCTCCAGCCCATGCACCTTCACCCAAAGTCAGCAAACAAACACCTCCTACAACCACTACCTCTTCCTTCACTCCCAAACCCCCTCCATCTACCCGTTCCAGTGTGTCTAAAAAACTTTTCCTGTCAAACCTTGACCTCTTACCTTCACCTCCCCTACCCGTTCCGTCCCCTAGGGCCCGCCTTTCCAGGTCCCAACCCAGCACCTCAGCCACCACATCACCGGGAACAGTGGTGCCAGCATTAACCAGCTTCTGGAGTGCACCAAGCAGCAGGGCAGCCAGTGTCCCAAAGAGCCAGGCCAAGGACATTCCCCCACCTCCAAAACAAAAGAAGTTGCCCACAGCCCGGAGGGAGAAGGCCAAAACACCTGCCACCAAGGGTTCAGCCAGGACAACAGTTGAGAGTGGCAAGACAGTTGCACCACCATCCAAGGTGGGGAAGGGCCAGAGAAAGAAAGGGAAGTTGCCGCCAACCTGCACGGCGGACAAGACTGCCCACGGCACCGCCACATGCACCGCCGCTCAGGGCACCGCCCCTCAGGACACCGCCGCCAGCAGCGCGCTCAGTGAGCCCCACACCAGCACCGCTGCTCAGGACACTGCCGCCAGCAGCACGCTCAGTGAGCACGCCACCAACACCGCTGTTCAGGACACCGCGGCCAGCAGCACGCTTAGTGAGCACCCCACCAGCACCGCCGCTCAGGACACCGCCGCCAGGAGCACGCTCAGTGAGCCCCCCACCAGCACCGCCGCTCAGGACACCGCCGCCAGCAGCACGCTCAGTGAGCCCCCCACCAGCACCACTGCCCAATGAGCGCCGCAAGCACCGCCGCTACTGAGGCTGCCGTCAGCACCGCCAGCGGCTTTGCCACATCCTGTGCCAGTGGCACCACCGCAGACATGGCTGCCATCCCCAGTGGTCAGTCGTACGAGGCTGGTGGTCAGTTCCAGGGGCCTGGACAGCTTCCATGTTGCCCCACCGTCAGTGGAGTGTCAGATCCACTACCTCTGTCCTTGGCAGGATGAAGCACTCTGGGCACAAAGCCCCCTCCAGAACCAATGGAGAATGACATCCACTACCTCAGTCCTTGGCAGGATGAAGCACTCTGGGCACAAAGCCCCCTCCAGAAGCAGTGGAGAATGACATCCACTAACTCTGTCCTTGGCAGGAAGAAGCACTCTGGGCACAAAGCCCCCTCCAGAACCAGAGGAGAATGACATCCACTACCTCATTCCTTGGCAGGATGAAGCACTCTGGGCAAAAATCCCCCTCCAGAACCAGTGGAGACTGTCATCCACTTGAGAGACTGTGGCTTTGCGCAAACCAGCCACTGGAGAGATTTGTGAGAGTGTGGCTTTGCACTCCCCAGGATGAAGCAGTGGGCAAACCACCCACTGGAGAGACTTGTGAGACTGTGGCTTTGCACTCCCCAGGATAAAGCAGTGGGCAAACCACCCACTGGAGAGACTTGTGAGACTGTGGCTTTGCACTCCCCAGGATAAAGCAGTGGGCATGGAGCCCCCTCGTGGAGCTGGCGTCGTGCACTCATCCGGCTGAGGTGCCCCCTTTTCCCTTCCCCCTGAGGTGCCTGTTTTATTTCGATCTGATGCCCCTGCAGTGTTCTCTCTGTTTGTATCTGGTATTGAGTGTGGGCCTCACCCATGCATTTTGGTCCCAGTGGTCCACGGACTATGTAGGTGCAGTACATGGACTTGAATTCTTGGTTATTTGTTAATAGTGTATATATATTTTTGACTAATGGATTTTTTCCTGATTACAATCGTTCACCTCATTTCCTTTTGTCCTTGCGTTCTTCTGGGGGGATTGGGGGTGTAAATGTAATGTTTCATCATGTATTGGTGTGTGTGTGTGTTGTGTGTGAGGGTGGGGGTGTTACGTGTGTGTGTCAATCTCTTTTCCCTCCCCACTCCCCTGTGTCGTAGGTGCAGTACTCACTGTGGTCGTCGCCGCCGTCGGTCGTGCTCCTGGTAGAGGAGCAGGAAGACAATCGCAGGTAGAATTTGGAGTTCTGTCTCCATGGAGTCCTGGTTCCTTGTGGGGTTTGTAGAGGTGAGAGTTTTCCCTTCCAAGTCCAGTTTTCGCCATGTTTTTGTTCGCTTTGAATCCGCCCCGGAAAAGGTGGTAGATTGGCCTCTCATAATGGTGTGGGCGGTACATTGTCTTCCGCCTGTCTGTTGACGGTGACCGCCATGCTGTTTGTTTGTATCACCGTGGCGGTCGGAGTGTTAAAGTGGCTGTCTATGTTGGCGGTTTCCGCCGCGGTCATAATTCCATTTTTTTACCGCTGGCCTGTTGGCGGTCTTACCGCCGCTTTAACACAGACCGCCAGGGTTGTAATGAGGGCCTTGGTCTCTTTGGGATAGCCTTGAAGGATCTATCCCTTTCTGATTTAAGATTTTGTCTAGTTTTCAGGAATGTAAAGCTTTTCAGGATCCACCAAGGGCTTCACACCCATTTCCACCACAAACTGCAAGGAGGTTGAAAGCACAAAAAAATAGGAAAAATGGGCTATCTCCCAGTAAAATGCCAAAACTGTGTTAGAAACTTTGGTTTTCTGAATCTAGTCTGCCTGTTCCTGAAAGCTGGGAAGATGGTGATATTAGCACCACAAACCTTTCATTGATGCCATTTGCAGAAAAAACCAGACACTTTCTTCTGCAGCACTTTCTTTGCATTTTCCCTAAAAACAACTACATTTAGCTTTATTTTGGCTAATTTCTTGGGCCTCTCCACAAACCCTTGGTACTTTTAGAATCCCCAGGAAAAAATGATGCAAATTTGGGGTTGATACCCTATGTGGAGAAAACGTTATGGGAGTCTAAGCAAGTACTATCCCAAACAGCCAAAAAAAAAGAACATTAGAGGGGGGGGGGACTAGCAGTGAAGAGATTAACACTGATGGATTCACACATGATATTTGGCCAACTTAAACCACAAAGATGGTGATCTATCACACTGGTCACATATGTCAATGTGGCTTGATACCTATGTGTATGTGTGAACCTAGACTATCAGTATGGCTGAGGCATGTGTGTTTTATACTGTTGGTATCACATTGTTACCCAATCTTGACATTTACACATAAATGTGGCCTACACTTACATTGCATGCCACAAATGGACTTTTAAACTACTTCTTCCAGTGTGTCTCCTGAAGCTTTGATCATCATGCAAGTATGCTGCCATGTGTGACACACTTACTTATTAACACAGGATTTTTTAACACACCATTGATTTTGTGAAACTTTAACTGTTGCTGAAACTAGGGACATCATTGAGGAGACACTCATCTCACACTTATCTATTGTGTAGCCTTTGTACTCATATTGGCTTATCTTGCGTACCACATGGGTTTTGTCTTGAGCTATTATCTGGTATTGATGATGTGGTTCTGTCCATTCACACACTGTACAATCACATGCTGACACACACAGAAGTTCTGTTGCTACTTTGAATGAAGGATTAGTGAGGGAATGACAGAATAGAAAATCATTGTCTATACTTTGCAGTACATTTTTCCCACTATGTGCACATGACACTAGGGGTCAGATATTTGGCAAGTGGCACAATGCAGCGCAGCAAGTCACCTAGATGTGCTGCACTGCGTCACTGGGAAAGGGCAGTAGTGCACAGTATCTAGGCCATACAGCACATTTTTGCCCTTTTACCGAGGCACTGGAACACAATGTGCTACCTTGCAAAAACACAGCCACCCTGTGTTGTATGTTGGATTGATTTAGTGCAGGATCAGGTACCTTCTGCACATAAACCATCTTTAGAGGAATATTCCTCTATCCATGGGACACACAGGACAAATAGGAAGCGACAGTGACTTAGATGGCTTGTTATTTTTCCTTGTTACACATCACCTGGAGAGGTATATTTATTTGATTAATTCCCAGGCTTACCTAGTTTGGCATACATGACATACATCATAAACCTTGGGAGTTGCATGGAAACACCCACACAATGCCCTTTGAAAACTCACATGCACACAGTAATGCAACACACCATTTGGCACTGATTGCATCACTCAAGTTTTTGGACGACATTCAAAGCCACACAAAATAGTTTTGCAGGTCTTCAAATATTGGACTTACGGTCTTGCATGAAACATGTAGCATTATGGATAAGGCACACCTCTCATATGCCCCCAGCTCCATTGACAGACACAGAGATGGCTATTACATCATAAATTCCTACATTTTTTGGCAGGATTGGGGAGAACATGGCGGGCTGCGCCATGGTAGCAGCGCGCTAGGACGGCTTCCGGTTTCTGGGTGCAGCGAGGAGACGGTTCTGCCGGGTGAACTGCGTCTGACGCACGGATGTGCTCTCCGCAGATTTCGAATCCGGAAGAGAGGTGGAATGCAGCTGGGGCTGCACTGTGGTGGTGTGCCACGCTGCAGTTGCGCCAGACACGAAGAGGAGCGGCGCGTATTCCCCTTCAGGGGAACAGCGGCAGCACCAGCGAGGTCGCCTGGGTGAAGCAGGCGAGGTTAGGAGCACCGATTTGCAGCTTTTCTGGAGCGGAAAGGGTGACGGAGGCCAGGGCAGCTCGAAGAACGGTAAGACAAAGCGGGGGGGGACTGTGATATCCCCCCTCTTCCCTCAGGTCCGACGAGTGTGGAAGGGGCTGGTCAGCTGCTGACTGATAAAGCCAAACTTGCAGTAGAAGGTAAGGGGGGCTCAGGCAAGGAGAAGAACACAGCAAAATCATTTGACGAAAGAAGGAGCTCCTTGAGGAAAGAGGGGGAAAATAAGCTTAAAGGAAGAAGCAAGCTGACTCCCTCCCTGAGGTCGTATTTTAAGCTTAGGCCTGAGGTAGTTAAGCTTACACCCGGTCAGGCCAGAGCGGTGATGGAGGCTTCTGCCTTACAGCTTACTGAGTCCTCTGGTGAGGGCACGGGGTTGGTTGACAATAATACGGTCTTGCTCTCCCAAGGTAATGGAGGGAATAAGGAGGGATATGTGTTGGAGAAGATATTTCCCCCTGCGCAGCCTAGCAAGGAACAGTTTGATGCCCCTCAAGTTTGGAATCTAACCTCAGCGGTCTTACAGTCACAAGACCCTTTGCTACCGTTAGTAGAGGAAGCCCCTCTAGCTTCTGTATCCCCCCCACCTTCCCAGAGTCCTTAGTTCGAGGCGGTGATCCTGTCTGCCTCTGAGGATGTAAAGAGTGGTTTCACAAATTCAGAAAGTAATCAGGGGGAGATAAGAGAGATTTGCAGGGTGTTGGAAAGAAAGATCAATGGCTTGATGGACAGAACCCAGGCTCTCGAAGAGGCTGTGGGCGGCATGAAGGAGGAATTGAGCTGACACAAGGATGACATTGATGCACTGAAGGGAAATGAGCAGGTGCTAAAAAATAGGATAGAGCAATCTGAAAATTATTCAAGAAGAAATAACTTAAGGCTCTTGAAAGTTCCAGAAGGTGCGGAATGTAATGATCTTAAAGCCTTTGTGGTCTCGCTAATTAAATTTGCAGTGGGACTGGAGGAGAGCAATGAGGAAATTGGAAAAGATATTCAGAGAGTCCATCGGGACCCTTTTAGGATGCGATGAACAGTAGTAAACCTCAGAGAATTTTGATACATTTTTTGACGTATGAGATGAAAGAGAAGATTCTGTCTAGAGTGTTGAAACAAAAATCTTTAAAAGTAAATGATGTTGTATTTGAGATTAGGTCCGACCTGTCTAGGTCTACCATGGATAGGCAGTGGGAGTTGGGGAAGCACCTGGAGGTATTCAAGAATTTAGGGGTTTCGGCTCAGTTGAAATTTCCAGCCTTTCTCCGGATTATGTATAATAACAAAATGTATAATATCAGGGATATAACTGAAGCGGATGAATTATTGGAAGTGGTTAAGAGTGGGCAGACCATAAAATAGTGGAGTTTGATGGTTTTCTTAAGCCAAGATCACCCAGGAATGCAGGGGCGTTCTAAAATTGGGACCAACAATGGTCTCTCTATGGGGGGGGGTTCTCTACGGGTAGGGTAGGTGGGGGGGTGGGAGTTGGGGGGTTGGGGAGTGTGGGGGTTGGAGGAGAAAGAGTACAAAAAAGTGCCTTGTTCTACCCAGTTATTTTTTTTGCAATATTGGAGAGATAGCTAATAGGGGGAGAGGCCAGGGGACAAGGGGTACACTACTGCAAATTCTCTCTTGGAATGTTAATGGTTTGAGAACGAGAGGGAGAAGGAATAGAATATTACAGTATTTACGTGATTCAACTGCACAAATTTTGGTTTTGCAAGAAACCCACTTGGCAAAGGCTGAGTGTATGAGCTTAGTAAAAAAGCTGAGGTGGGTTCAAGCGTTTGTATGCACAGAGCATAATTATCACACTAAAGGTGTGGCGATTTTGTTTAAACGGCTCCAACAGGGAAATTTAGTAATATTGGAGGTAAGATCGGATACAGTAGGGCGTTGGGTTGTAGTTAAAGTACAGCTTAGTGGTCGAAACTTGGTCTTAGTGGGGTACTACGGCCCCAATTGCGACGACATAGAACCTCTAAGACGGCTTTTCTCTCAGCTTCTTGAATTCTCGGACCCGGTTATTATGATGGGTGACTTTAATGTTGTGTTAGACAATGAGCTGGATAGGGATAATTGTAAGTCGCTAAGCACTCCCAAATCGCAACAATATTTAAGGAGGATGATGAAAGAATTTGGGTTGTGTGACATTTGGAGACAGAGAGTGGGAAACAATAGGGATTTCTCCTTTTTTAATAAGAAATATAGACATGTCTCCCGAATTGATTATTTTCTACTAGATATACGTTTGAGAGAGGCTGTGGAGAAGGTAGTATATCTGCCCTCTCACTTATCTGACCATTCTGCGTCATTTTAGATATGATTTTTCTGCAGAGGACAATCAGTAATAGGTGGACCATTGACCGCTCTTTACTGTTGGATCAGGAAGTGGTAATGCAATTGCGCAAGGAATCAGAATTTTTCTTTAGTGCAAATGTAGGGTCCGCTCCAAAGTCAGTGGTATGGGACACTTTCAAGGCTGTTATAAGGGGGAAGATAACGAACATTTCATATTCTAAGCATAAGCTGTTCAGAAATAAAATTAATTTGTTAGACCAAGAAATGTTGAAGTATAAGACTGAATCAATGGAATTAGGTGAGACAGAGGTTTTGAGGGCTAGTTTAGATGGGCTGAGAAAACAGTTGGAGAACGTATTACAGGGAAGAATTTTAAAGAGATGGGAGGTAAGTAAATTGGCTCATTTTGAGTATGGGGAAAACGCTAGGAAGCTTTTAGCTTGGAAGTGCAAAGCAGACCGAGTAAGGAACTATATTAAGGAGATTGAAGTGGAGCAGTTATGGGAAAAAGTAACGGATAATGACGCTATTGAATCTGCTTTTCAAAATTTCTTTGCACAGCTGTGTACGGAGGAGTTAGAGGTGGGAGAAGATATGGTGACGGATTGGCTGGGGTCTGATATATCTTTATGTATAGCACCGCAGGAAAAGGAAATACTGAATGCCCCAAAAACGCCAGAGGAAATTAGGAGAACCTTGAATAGCAGTAAGAATGGGACGGCCCCGGGCCCAGACGGCATTCCAGTGGAAGTATATAAGGCTTTAGGGGACTCGATTATATCAGCCCTGACAGACTTATTCAGGGGGATTTTCGAGAATGGTTGTAGTATACCTCTTTCGTGGAATGAGGCTATTATTTCATTGATTTTGAAACCGGATAAAAACCCGACAAAATGTGCTTCTTATAGGCCTATATCACTGTTGAATAGTGACTATAAATTATTAGCTAAAATCTTAGCGGATAGGCTGAGTAAGATAGTCAATAACTTGGTTCACCCAGACCAGAAAGGCTTCTCTAAAGGTAGATATCTGCATGAGTTGACTTTTGAATTGATCGGGCGATAGATTTGGCTACAATCTCTGGGTCACCGCTGGCAATTATTATTTTAGATGCAATGAAAGCATTCGAGCAGGTAAACTGGAACTATTTAAAATCAATTCTAAGGCGGGCCGAATTAGGAGCTAAGTTTTGTGGGGTTATTGATCAGATATGTACAGCTCCTTTTGCTAAGGTGTTGGTAAACAGGGCCTATCACAATTTCTAGAGGTACTAGGCAGGGTTGTCCATTGTCTCCTGTTTTGTTTAACCTGTATATTGAACCATTCGCTAGAAAGATTAGGCAAAATAGCCTCATCTCTCCTTTTTGCTGTAATGGTTGGGAAAAAAAAATATCCTTATATGCAGATGATCTTTTGATATACACTAATAATTTATCACTGGCCTTAAACAAAGTTATAGAATTGGCTGAAGAATTTGGAAACATATCGGGATATCGGGTTAATGTGGGAAAAACCGAAACTATGCAATGGAATATGGAGGTAGGGTCGATACAGATAAGCAGGAAGTACGGTATTTAGGTATTTTAGTGACCCATGACCTTAAGGACCTAGTTGAAAGGAATTTACGAAAATTGTTAGCCGAGTGTAAAGGTATACTGCAGAAATGGGCACATCTCCCTTTGACGATACTTGGGAGAGTCAACTTAATTAAAAGGTTTATCTTGCCTAAATGGAACTTTGTGTTTTCAGCTATACCTCTTTCAATGCATAAATGGTATCTGGATAAAATGCAGCAGGTGATAAATGGCTTTATCTGGAGTTCAAAGGGGCCAAGGATATCTTGGAAGAAATTATGTAGAAGAAGGGAAAAGGGAGGGTTGGCTCTACCAGATTTGGCATATTATGCTTGGGCCTTTTTATTTAAGAACTCAAGGATGTTGTTTTTGTGTCCAGATGCTTCAGCGGTGGGTGTGATGTACAAGGCGATGGTCTCAACTGTTAAAGGGGCCTCAAGGTATTTCCTTTTCAAATTTGGCGATCCTAAGTTTTTCAAAAAAATCTAGTTGAAAGTTCTGCAAGGGCTGGCTAAGAGTTGGTATCAGTTGAGACCATGAGTTGGTATTTCTTATTACAGCTACCATGCGCCTATTTGGGATTCCCCGGGCACTCCAGAGTGCTTTAAAGACATCTTAGCACTACCATTTAAAAAGGCAGGGGTAGAAAGTTGGGGTGACCTATCTCGGGATGGAACTTTGCTTTCATGGGAGGAGTTAGTAGGGATAACCGGTGGAACCCTGTCTAGGCTGAAGTTTTTGCAGATGAAAGAGTGGGAAAGAGGAATTAAGGGGGATCTGGGGGTGGGAAATCCACTGGAGGATTCTTTTTTAGAGTTCTCTGTCTCTTTAAAGAAGTTGGCGGTTTGGTATTGGGAAATGGTAGAAATATCAGACAGGAACTTTACACTGCCGATTGATTTGTGGGGGTAATCCTATGCCCAGGGATAAGGTTGGTGGATGGTGGAAGAAGTCTGTGTCGATCCTTTACAAAGTAGTGAAGCCAGCCACGTTGAGGAAGAATCATCTTTATACTCTACATGGAGCCTATATTTCGCCGGAAAAGCTTTCTAAGATTTTGAAAGGAGAAGTGATTAAGGGGGTTATTCTAACTTTGGAGGAGGTGTTAATCCGTCCCAAAAGTGACGGAAAAGTGACGGATTTACCACCAGCCATATTACGAGTCCATTATATCCTATGGAACTCGTAATACGGCTGGTGGTATATCCGTCACTTTACCGTCACTTTTGGGACGGATTAACACTCCTCCAAAGTTAGAATAACCCCCTAAATGTTTAAAATGTGGTAGTGTTGGAGCAACGAATGTTCATATGTTTTGGGATTGCCCTAGTATTCGTTTGTTTTGGGAGGACGTTTGTGATATAGTATCAGCTATGTTGGGTCGGGAGATTATGGCATCGCTTCCGCTGATTATATTTGCGCAGCTACAGGAGGAGGGCATAAGGAGCAGTGTGAGTAATGTTAAACTAAAATTTTTGTTTTATGTAATTTTGTTGGGTAGAAATGAAATTTGCAAAAACTGGATGAAGGAATCCCCTCTGGTGTATATGGATTGGCTTAACGCTGTTTTTTGCGTATCGAACTTGGACTTGAATACGCGGTGGACTAGGACAAATGCGGAATTGTGGAGGCCCTTATTAAATTGGGGGGGAGCTATCTGAAATATGTTGTTTAGTTATGGTCCTATGATTATTCACCGCTCTCCAACCTCTCTTGTCTGATAAAGAGGACCGGGAGATATAATGGTGCCCCCTGGTGTGAGCCATTCTCTTATCAAGATGGTGAGAAGGGTGTATGGATAAAGAGGTGGCTTAGAATGCGGGGTTGAATGAGGACAAAAAAAAAAAGAAATCCTACATTTTAGTTGGTATTTTTTAGATTTTAGTTAAGATTTCCATACCAACAAGTAGCCTATCCCCATATTGTCCATTCAGGAAGCGCTCATTGATGGTAATGTGCCTGAAGATGTAGGCATCATGCACATTTACCATGTATTTTTCTAGCACAGTAGTTGGCTTCCCCGAATGGTGCATGATGGCCTGGACGTTGACAGAGTAGTTGATCTTTTGGTTCCTGTATAGGTGTGCTTTTCTGCAGGGGGAACCAATTGCACAACCAATTGCACCTAACATATGGGGTTGCTTGGTTTCTAGCTACTGTTGTTGGGTCTTGAGGAAGAGGAGGTACTGGAGTGTGAATCTGATTATGGCATCCAGGATAGAGCCTAGGAAGGCAGAAAATGATGGCTGCGATATTTCTGCCACTCTGGCTGGTGTGACCTGGAAGGAACTAGATGCCATCATGTGGTGGACTACTGCTAGTTTCACTTGTGGAGGGAAGTTATTGTGCCTGGCAGTTGGTGGCTGGAGAGTTGGCCCAGTCTTGTGTAGCAATACAATGGTGAACTCCATCCTGAGTCTGTAAAATGTGATCGACTCATCCTCCCTGAGGTCAATGAGGGAAATGTGCTGCAGGATCCCACACTTCCTTCTCCTTCACTGCCCATTTGGAGGCCTCTTAGGGACTCCCAACTGCAGAACCACCACCTCCACTGCATAGTTGTGCTTGCCAAATTGTTTTGTGTGGTTTCTCTTTTTGTACCACAACCACTGCATCATTTCCTACATCTGGGTTGCTGATGTGCAGGCTTTTTGACACATTTCAGGTTTCTGTGCTGCATGCCGACACTGTTTCACACATTGACAAACCCATAAATATCACTGCATTAGGTTTACATTACATTTTGTGGGGGAACACCTTCCTTGCATATCTTACTGTGTGCTTGACACATCTGATATAGGCACAGCTTTTTTGCAGTGCAGCAGTTCAGAAACAGATGCATTTGTCTACATGTGTCATCTTGTAGATGTGGAGTAATGCTTGTGCTGCAGTAGTGTCAAAATTTGTGGTACAATGTCAGTGGAAGCCTCTCATAAATATGGCCTTGGTCTTTTATTAGGAGTGCAGGTTATCTCTCGAGCCACATGCTAACGCTCTTGTCAGTTTTTCCTATTATTGTTACATGGGATCAGACACTGATTGTCACAGAACAATTCCGCCATATTAGCTCAGATTATATTAGTGTGTTGTTATGTTCTTTCTTCTCAAGGTAACCTTTCTGGTTTGTGAAGGATTCTAATTCAATTTGAAAGGATGACAGGAAATGTTCAATACTTTCATGCCTGCTGTATGCTCTCTGGCTCATGATCTTAAATTATGCTTTGCTGAGCTTGATCTAATTGCAATTCTTTTCCATATTGGTTCAGAGGTTCAGTAGAGCACTTGAAGTTACAACACCGACTCATCAGTATGTAGTACTTAGGGATTTTTTATGTTGTTTATTTTCTGATGGTCCTCAGGTGCCTCTGACTGTTTCCAGAAATGTAATATATGATATATTTGGCCACCAATTATTGGGCTCTTACCAGCATAATTGTAGGAGCTCACAAAAATTATCAATACTCTAAACCTCTCAAGCTTACTTTCAGATTTAACATCACCAGCGCCTGACAGCAATGATTAAATATCTGCAACAGTCTGAAAACTGTCCAGGCCGATCACCTGAAAAATGCAATGGGTGCCCTAAGGGAGTTAAACATGACACACTCTCTCCTGACTGCCAAAGGTAGTTTGAAGAAGTTGTGGTTAAGGGACACGCAGAGACATTTTAAAGCACGGGCAAAGTTAAATTTTTAAGGCGGTGGGTGTGATGTACAAGGCGATGGTCTCAACTGTTAAAGGGGCCTCAAGGTATTTCCTTTTTTAAATTTGGCGATCCTAAGTTTTTCAAAAAAATCAAGTTGAAAGTTCTGCAAGGGCTGGCGAAGAGTTGGTATCAGTTGAGACCACGAGTTGGTATTACTTATTACCAACTCAGGGCCACAGTCTTTCAGGGGCCCCCTGATAGAGCCAGTTATTTTCTGCGGAGAGTCTTGCTCTGATGAGCTTCAGGGCAAGATTCAGGGCAAGATTCTATTGTTCTAATTTTCATTTTCCTTTGTTATTTTAATGTGGGTGATGTGTCAGTCTTTATTATAGACATTTTGCAGAGGAAAGGTATGTTTATGTTACATGCAGCATCCATAAAAAATCTTTCAGATCAAAACAGGACCTAACATGTGAGTAATGAGAGGCTGTCAAATACAGTATTTGCAATAATATTAGTGAGAAGCTGCTGTGTTACAGTAGTGAAAACACACATCACTATCCATGAATATTAGATGTAAACACGTTTAGAATTTCGATCAGTGTGCTTGTGCACTGTCAGTCACCTGGCCAAAGAGGGCAGGATAGAGTTGTAATTGGATCATAAATTCAAGAATGTTCTGAACAGGGGCCTCCAAAATATGCTTGGCCCAGGGCCCCAGAAATCCCCAAGATGTACCTGGGGTCACACTGAACCTCTCATCACTTGTTAGTTGCTATGGTTTCTTTAAACTAGAAAAACATTATGAAGAACCAAATAGAATGTTCTGTGTCCCATAAATCCAGTATATTGTCAGAATCTCTGCAATCTCCGGCCCTCCATGAATAAAATCATTATTATTACATCCCAGATATGGTATTTATTTCCATGAAACAAAGCTGTAGTAGTAACCAGTTCAGGGCATCTTTATTCTATCAGGGTCTCATAAATATGAATTGTCGCTTTCGGACACACCAGTCAGGTCAACTCATCTGTTATGCCACTCAACAAAAATATTAGACCATACGCTAGTCACTCCATGACTAGTGGAGAACCCAGGATCTTTTCAAATCTGTGTTATGTCCAGTGTAGGTTTTGCACTGATCACTTGAATTTGCGGCACAACTGTCTTTTTTAAAGCCCAAGAGACATTAATACAGCTTATCCCTCCTGGTTTGATAAGGCTTTCAGGGAGGCCAGTAGACGCTTACACAGGGCATTGAGGGCCACACCAAGGCACACCTAAACAGTTGCAATCTTACTTGGGTTCAAATTTGACTCTCTGGGCACCTGACATGAACCAGAGAAAGCTGACGTTTTGTAATTCTTTTTGCTTCTTATTTAGTTTGGTCTCTAAAATTGAGAAAAACGCTATTGCACCACCTATAGAAATGTATAAAAGAAAGCGGTTATCTATTTAACTTATGATTCTGGGACGTGAGGATACCAAGCTGCTAAATGCCTGCATGATGAGAAGAATAAAGTATGCAGGCCTATCTTTAATGCTTCACCCAGATCACTGACGTATGCAGTCCATGAAGAACTTGGGCTGCCCTACATCAAGGACTGTAGTAATTTGGTCCCTCTAAGGTTGCAGTGTTCAATCTGGTGTAATCCTGAGGCCACTTTGATTAGGGAGCTTAATATGGGCTCTCTGCTATGGTACAGTGGTCACCACATTCCCTGACTTAGGTACATCGATGAAGTTTGCAATCAGTTAGGAAGACCTGGTACCTTTACTAATCCTGATAACATATCTGCTGTGGACAAATGTTGGGTCAAATGAAGTGTTAATGAGTTTCAAAGAGGGGAAGAAGAGCAAATTGAATTATGGAAACCTGCCAGTAGAGATATTTGCTGATTCAAACTGCTCCAGGGATGGAGCCACACCTTGAGACAGTGCCTAATACTTGGGACAAGGTACTGTTGACAAGATGTAGGCTTGATCTAGACAAGTGTCAGCTTCCATTTCCCTTGAGCCAGTTCAACTCTAAAGCTATCCTTATTTGTCCCTGTAACAAGCATTTCGTGTAAACTGTGGCACACAATGTATGTTTTTGTAGATTTTATCTTTTTATGCCAAAAGCTTTTTGTCTTATTACTCAGAAGTGACTTGTTGACCAGATTTACTCCCACACTATTATACTCCCTTCATCAGAGGAATGCCTTTATGTCGCCACTTTTCATACATTTGCTCTTAGGCATAGGCAATCTTTATAGTTTTAGCTTCTTAAATACCTACTTTTTAACTAATTTTATATTAATTTTTTCCATTAGGATCTCCTAATTACTGTTTCATATTTTTAATGTGAAGCTGTGCTTTATAAATATTTATTTTAGTGATTGAATAAAGCTTCTGATAGATTGATGTTTTCAAATTGTTCCAAGTAATTAAAATGATCACTCTTCTCAAGTCCTCAAAATAAAATGGAAATTGGAACTTAACAATAACTTTAAACAAATATGATTTGAGGACAATATTTTCCGCCAGTGTAAAAGAAAATGGAATATTCATTCTACAACTAACCATCAAGAGTGGAAGCAGGCTGAAGATAATGTTCTTCCCCAAACACGGCCCAGATGAATGTACAGAAACCGATCACTTCCGGATGGGCCAAAACTATGCAACCAGTGATAGAGTACTAGCATTATGGAGAACAGAGGGACTCGATGGTATAGGGTGCGAGAGGCAAAAGTAAAAATGTGACACCTACTTCCTGGTATTCTACATAGCTAAGAGTGCTCTGCAGAGAACTAAATCAACAAATCAGACAACACTATAAGTGTGGTGTGAGCATGCATACAGCAATTGACAAAAACATATAAGAAGAAGTGCTGGGAAGAGAAAGCAGAATTTGAAGCCAGGAGATGGTTTGATAGCAATAAATCGGTCCATATCAAGGACTTCATGGCATTCTGGAGCCTTATCCATAAATGAATCCCACCGAGCCATCAGCAAACTCCATTGATGAGCGGACACATTTGTTAAGCCTTTATTATGTTCATACACTGCCAAATAAAAGTGTTGAGACTCTGCACAGTGAGCATGAGTTATCCTTTGAAGACCTAATTTCAGGAGCCAATAACATCAATAGACATCAGAGAAAGAATGAGCAACTCAAAAAACATAATCTTCCATTAGCTATTATTAACCGCTAGGGTGCCTCGGACGTAACCGTTACGTCCTGCACCTGGCCCTTGGGGAAGCGCTGGCGCTCCCCCGAGGGCTTCCCTCCCACCTCCCCAGGGAAGGGCTGGGAGAAGAATCGCTTCCCCTCCACTCCCGCCCAAACCCCATCTAATGAAGTCAGCGCGCTGACATCATTAGAGGCCGCCGAAGTGCTGGAAGCCACTTGCTTCCAGCGCGTCTCAGGAGGAAAAAGTGAGTTGCTCTTCCAGCCGGGGGCGGGTGGGATTATTTCAAAAGAGGCATTAGGGGAAAGGAAAGGGTTTTCCTTTCCCTCAAGGCCTCTTTTAGCATTCCTGCTGCCAGATCGCGATGCGCTCGGGCAGCAGGAATGCCCACTAGGAACCATGGATTTTGTTTGTGTGTGTGTGTGTGTGTTTTTTGTGCGGGGGACAGACACTTGGGCAAGGGCCGCTCCACCAAGGGTGCATCATATTTTACGCCATTCTTGCCTCCCTTGGGGGGCAGATCGGGTCATCATTTTTAAGCCGATCTGCCCCCGGGGGGGGTAGAACCCACGATGGCACCAGCGATGTTGTGGGGTTTGTTTTTTTTGTGTGGGGGTGGCCCCTTGGGCAAAGGTTGCCCCCAAAGGGGGAGAAACACTTTTGGGCAGTTCTGCCCCCCTTGGGGGCATATAAGCCTTTTTTTGGCGCATCTGCCCCCAATGGGGGCAGAATCCACTAGGCACCAGGGATTTTCTTTCTGTATGTATGTGTGTGTGTTTTATGGACAAGGGTTACCTCCCTAAGGGGGTACAATGTTTTATGCCATTTCTGCCCGCCCACCCCCCCCTTGGAGGTAGATCGGCTCCTTATTTTTAAGCTGATCTGCCCTGGGTGGGTAGAAGCCACAGTGACGCCAGAGATGTTGTGCGCTTTGTTTTTTTTTGTGGGGGGGGTCCTTGGGTAATGTTAACCCCCCCAAAAGGTGAAAAACACTGTTGGGCAGTTCTGCCCCCTTTGGGGGAAGATTGGCCTACTTTTGTTCGGCCCATGGTGGCAGAATCAACTAGGCAACAGGGATTTTGTTTGTGTGTATATGTGTGTGTGCGTTTTTTGTGTAGGGGGGGCAGCCCGTTAAGCAAGTGTCGCCTCCCTAAGGGGGCATAATGTTTTATGCCATTATTGCTCCCCCTTGGGGGCAGATCGGCTCATTATTTTTAAGCCGATCTTTACCCAGGTGGCAGAAGCCACAATTATGCTAGGGATGTTTTGCGCTTTGTTTTTTTTGTGTGTGGGGGGTGGCCCCTTGGGAAAGGGGGGCAAGGGGCCACCCCCCAAAGAGGGAAAAACACTGTTGGGCACTTTGGCCCCCCTTGGGGGGCAGATCTGCCTTTTTTTTTAAGGCCCATCTGCCCCAAGGGGGGCAGAATCCACTTCGCACTAGGGGTCTTGTGTGTGTGCTTTATGGGTGGTGTGGTCCCTTGGGCAAAGGATTCAGCACAGTACTGGTGGCCATTTCTGCACCCTTTGGGGCAGATCTGCCTAGTTGTTTTTTAGGCCCATTTGCCCCCGGAGAAAACTAGACAACAGGGAAAATTTCTAAATGTTTGGTGGTGGGGTGTTTCTCAACTGGCAAAGTATTTGCATTTGTGATTTTAACAGTTTATTTCTCTTTTTTGTTCTAGTTCAAAGCTTTTGCTTCCTTTGCTGTGTCTCGTTGCGGATTTGGCAGTGGTTGACCTGTGGTTTGCGTAGTTGCGTGTTTTAGGTTACTCCTAAGGAGTATTGTTGCCATGCATGAATGTTTCTAGGTGGTGTACTAAATGCAGGATTGTATGTGAAATTGTATGTGAAATTGTGAAATTGTCCTTAGATCTGTGCACAATGATATTTGTGTTGTATTATGTCTCATTTGCTTATCTTTTTTCTTTTCAGTGGGACATCTGTATTGATTGCTGTGTCTGTGCAAAGTAGTTGCTGGTGAGTCTAGCTTTTTCAGGAAAGTGAGTAGTATAGTTTTTGAGTACATAACTCTTTGTGATAAAGCCACACTTTGTTTATTACTTGTTTTAGACCGTGCTGGTTGGTGTTCGCGCATTTGTCACATTACACTTCTTAGAAAGGATCATGGCTAGCCGCAGAGTGACCGCTCAGCTGGTTGTTGGCATGCTTTTTTAATCATCTTCTGACCATGATTATGAGACGGACTCTGCATCTGAGGCAGGGGTGGAAGAGAGAGATTATGGAGGTAAGTTTTCTGTCCGAGAGGAGACTTCTGATGAGGAAGCCACTCTCAGTGCTGATGAAGGGTCTGTTTTAGAGGAGGACACAGATGTGCCAGTGGTGCAATAACCAGCGGCTGAAAGGCTTCCCATTGGAAGACCTGACACCTGGTTTGCCCAAACATGGAGCAGTCACAGTTGCCTGCCTTTACTAGTCTCCCAGGGTGTAGAGTAAATATGGAAAACTTTTTACCTGTTAATTTCTTTGAGTTGTTTATGGACGATGTATTTTTGGAAGAGATTGTTGAGCAGACTAATTTGTATGCGGAGCAGTATTTGAGGGACAACTCTGCCAGACGTAGAGCTACCCATTGGATTCCCACAATTTGGGAGAGATGAAAAAGTTTTTGGGTTTGACTTTTTTGATTGGGTTGATGGCAACAGCTATATTTCCTGCAACCATTACTCATAATCAGTATTTGCTTCTTCTTCGGATGCTGCATTTTGTTGACAATGCTTTAGCCTTGCCACAAGATCACCCCAATTGTGACTGTCTTTTTAAGATTAGGCCTGTCCTTGATCATTTTGTAGATCAGTTTTCAGAGGTCTATGTGCCAGGCAAAGAAATAAGTGTGGATGAGTCTTTGTTCCTGTTCAAGGGTCGTTTGGTTTTTAGGCAGTACATTCCAAGCAAGAGAGCACAGTATGGAATGAAATTGTATATGCTGCTTGAAAGTAGTACAGGATATGTGTATAATTTCCGGGTGCACATTGGTAGGGATTCCAGTATTGATCCCCTTGGTTGTCCGCTCACTTTTGGAGTTAGTGAGAAAATTGGAGTTCAGTTGTTCAAGGAGTTGTTCAGAGTGGACACTGTTGCTAGTGCACAATCAGCTCTAACCGGAAAGGCTATCCAAGGGAGCTTGTCTGTAAAAATCTTGAGAGGAGACAGTGCAGTGCCTTGTGTAATGATGATCTGCTAGCTCTGAAATTTGTAGACAGCAGGAATGTGCACATGCTAACTACCATCCATGATGAGAGTACTTCACCTGTGGCTGTTTGGGTCAAGTTGCTGAAGTGCGCAAACCTGTGTGCATTTTAGATTACAATAATTACATGGGTGGTGTTGATAGAGTAGATCAAAGGTTTGAACCCTACACTGCTGTTCGTAAGTCTTAAGTGTGGTATAAAAAGCTGGTTATTCATTTGTTTAATCTATCAATGTTTAATGCTTTAATTGTGTTTAAGGATTGTTCCCTTGAGTCAAGGATGACATTTGTAAAATTTCAGGAGTCAGTAATAGAGAGCCTTGTTATGGTGGATCATGCAAGAGTTCCTAGAGTAGCAGTTGTGGAGGATGTGGCTAGATTGAAAGATTTCCACTTTCCTGAACAGATTCCTCCCACTCCCAAAAAATACTTTCCCGCTAAGAAATGTAGAGTCTGTGCCCAAAGAGGTATCTGGAGGGAAAACTGGATGTACTGCAGGTATTGTTCTTTTAAGCTTAGGCTGTGTGTGGCAGGCTGTTTCAGGAGTTACCACACACAGAAGAACTACTGGGAACTACTGTGAGCGTCAACTGCTGTTTTATATTTTCATATGTTTGGTTTCACTGTTGGTATTACTGTCATGTATTCAGTTAGAGCTTTTGTGTTTATAGTTTTGTACTTATTTATAATCAGTTAGTGATTTCTTTGTTTAAAAACAAAAAAAAAGGGATTGCGGTGTGCATGGAGTGGTGTTTTGCTGGCGGTATGTGGAGTGGCGCTTGGTGGGTGGTGTGCATGGCTCTGTGTGGAGTGGAGCTTGGCTTGCAGTGCGCGTGGAGTGGCACTTGGCTGGCAGTGTGCGTGAAGTGGCACTTGGCTGGCAGTGTGCGTGAAGTGGCGCTGTGCGTGGAGTGGAGCTTGGCTGGTGGTATGCATGGAGTGGCGCTTGGCTGGCGGTGTGCATGGGGTGGCGCTTGGCTGGCAGTGTGCATGGAGTGGCGGTGCCAGCCAAATGCCAGTCAACACACTCCCATCAGCTGGTGTGATTGCTGTATCAGGCATGTGGGTATAGGAAAGTGATGGGCCCTTGAGTGGCACTGTCTGTCGATGTGAGTGTTGTAATGTGCTAGGCCCGTGGCTGGTGGCATGAATGGTCTTGTGCATGTCATGTATGAAAGGTGTGTGAATGGACTGTAAAGCGGTAGGTGCCTTGTCGCTGCTTTACAGCTCACGAGCTGTGATCATTGGTTATGTTTTTTGGCCTTTCTTTTATTAACAATGAACTTCATTTTTGTGAAATCTCTTGTTAATAAGATTTTATCTACTGAACCATCACTCACCCTTGTGCCAAATCCAACCAGTATGTGTGGTAAAAATGACAAAATCTGCTCCTCTGTAATCAGCCTTCGCAGCACACCTGTGACACACTAGGTGTCTCGGGTGGGACCCCGATGATGAAGCATGCCACCAACTTAGTTGGTGGGTGAGAGGTCTTTTTATCATAACCTAACTGCGTTTCTTTTCAAAAATGTTGTGTTTGGAAAATCACAGAAGTACTTTGACACATCAAAATTATCTATTGCAAAACTACCTGTGTTTGGGGGGGGGCACCTACGTTTTTAGTCCCGGGTGCAGCCTTCATCTTGGGGAAACCTACCAAACCCAGACATTTTGTTAAAACTAGACACCCCAAGCAGTCCAGGGAGCTGTCGCTTGTGTGGATCCCCCAACAGTTACCCAGACTACCCTGCAAACCTCACAATTTGCTTAAAAAAAGCATATTTTCTCTGTAGGATCACTGCTCCGGCACAAATTTCCTACCACCCAGTGTTTCCCTCAGTCTCCCAAGTAAAATGATACCTCACTTGTGTAGGTCCCCAAAGTAGAGTCAGCCTAAAGATGTATAAAAGAAAAATATGTGCTTATCAACTCGCTGTGCTATCCCCTCAATCTCTACAGGTTTTTGGTCTTTTTCTGTTGCAGGCACCTGGGCCACCCACACAAGTGAGGTATCATTTTTATCATGAGACTTGGGGGAATGTTTGGTAGAAGCAAATTTGTGGCTCCTCTCAGGTACTAGAACTTTCTGTCACCAAAATGTGAGGAAAACGTGTTTTTTTGCCACATTTTGAGGTTTGCTGAGGATTCTGGGTAAGAAAACACTGGGGGATCTGTGCAAGTTACACCTCCCTGGACTCCTTCAGGTGTCTAGTTTTCAGAAATGTTTGGGTTTGGTAAGTTTCCCTATCTGGCTGCTGAGCCCAGGACCACAAACGCAGGTGCCCCCACCCACCCCCAAAAAAACAGGTAGTTTTGCATTTGATAATTTAAATGTGTCCACATTGTGTTTTGGGGCATTTCCTGTCGCAGGCACTAGGCCTACCCACACAAGTGAGGTACCATTTTTATCTAGAGACTTGGGTGAACGCTGGGTGGAAAGAAATTGGTGGCTCCTCTCAGATTTCAGAAATTTCTGTCATTAAAATGTGAGGAAAAAGTGTTTTTTTTTTGCCAAATTTTGAGGTTTGCAAAGGGTTCTGGGTAACAGAACCTGGCGAGAGTCCCACAAGTCACCACATCTTGGATTCCCCTAGGTGTCTAGTTTTAAAAAAAGCACAGGTTTGGTAGGTTTCCTGTTAGACTTTTCATCCTTGGCGTGGTCTCCCTTAACTTTTTGCCTCTGTTCCCCAGGTTGTTGATGTGTGCTGGACTCTGATTTTGCTGTTTTTTTTATTCTGGGCACTTTACCGCTGCTAACCAGTGCTAAAGTGCAAGTGCTCCTTTACAAAATGTGTATGTAATTGGCTAATCCATGATTGGCATATTTGGTTCACTAGTAAGTCCCTAGTAAAGTGCTCTAGAGGTGCCAGGGCCTGTAAATCAAATGCTACTAGTGGGCCTGCAGCACTGGTTGTGCCACCCACAAAAGTCGCTCTGTAATCATGTGTCAGACCTGCCACTGCAGTGTCTGTGTGTGCAGTATTAACTGTAAATTCGACTTGGCAAATGTACCCACTTGCCAGGCCTAAACCTTCCCTTTTCTTACATGTCAGGCACCCCTAAGGTATGCCCTAGGTAGCCCCAAGGGCAGGGTGCAGTGTATGTTTAAGGTAGGACATATAGTAACGTGTATTATATGTCCTATCAGTGAAACATTGCTAAATTCGTTTTTCACTGTTGCAAGGCCTGTCCCTCTCATAGGTTAAGATGGGGGCTACCTTTAAATCTGATTAAAGTGTAGATTCCCTTTGGGAGCAGATGGACATGTGGAGTTTGGGGTCTCTGAGCTCACAATTTAAAAATACATCTTTTAGTAAAGTTGATTTTGAGATTGTGTGTTTGAAAATGCCATTTTTAGAAAGTGGGCATTTTCTTGCTTATACCATTTCTGTGACTCTGCCTGTTTGTGGATTCCCTGTCTGGGTCAGTTTGACAGTTAGGCTGGTTGCACATCACACTAGACAGTGACACAAAGGGAGCTGGGGTGTAGTCTGCATTTCCTGATGAGCCATCTGTGCTAGGAGGGAGGGGAGGAGTGGTCACTTACACCTGAAAGGGCTGTGCCTGTCCTCACACAATGCAGGCTCTGACCCCCTGGTGAGTGTCTGAGGCCTGGCCTGGGCAAGGCAGGATTTCACATTCAAAAGAGACTTTACTTTGAAGTAGGCCTACTTCTAACGAGAAATTGGGTTTAAGAAGGGCACCCAAAACCACATACTTTAGATCACTTCTGGACATCAAGAGGAACCTCTGCCTAGAGAAGAGCTGAAGAGCTGAGGAGAAGTGCTGCCCTGCCTGTGACTGTGCTTTGTAGAGCTATCCTGCAGTTGCTGCTTCTGCCAGAGTAAGAGGGCAAAGACTGGACTTTGTGTGCCTTCCATCTTGTGAAGAAATCTTCAAGGGCTTGATTTAGAGCTTGCCTCCTGTTGCTTGAAGTCTCAGGGACAGCAAAGACTTCTTTCTGCCAGCACCTGGAGTCTCTGGAGAGACTACTGCTCTGATAAGTGGTGCCCTATCCAGTACCTGGGCCCTTGAAAGGAAAGCTGGTGGAAATCCGAGAAAATCGACTTTGGACGAAACGTTGAAACCACGCACTTTGAGCGGCGTCGGTCACGACGTGGTGCGGGGACTTCCACGGTGTCGCAGACTTCAGCGGGGCTGCAGCGGCGTCGGGCCTGCGAAGGTCATCATGTTCCAGCAAAGATCACAGAGTCGGTTGCAGGCGGCGTCACCGGATTCAGCAGCAGCGTCGGTCCAAAGATTTCCTTAGGTGCCGGCTGAGCTAGATGGCGAAATCCACAGCTAAGCACTTTGCAAAAAACAGCTCTGTTTTCTTTGGGAAAATGTGATGTGTCCATGTTGTGTTTTGGGGCATTTCAAGTTGTGGGCACTAGGCCTACCCACATAAGTGAGGTAGAATTATTGTTGGGAGACTTGGGAGAACCCTGGGTTGAAGGAAATTTGTGGTTCCTCTCAGATTCCAGAACTTTCTGTCACCGAAATATGAGCAAAAGGTGTTTTGTTGGCCAAATTTTGAGGTTTGCAAAGGATTCTGGGTAACGGAACCTGTTGAAAGCCCCACAAGTCACCCCATCTTGTATTCCCCTAGGTGTCTAGCTTTAAAAAATGCACAGGTTTGGTAGGTTTCCCTAGGTGCCAGCTGAAGTAGAGGCCAAAATCCACAGCTAGGCACTTTGCAAAAAACAGCTCTGTTTTCTTTGGGAAAATGTGATGTGTCCACGTTGTGTTTCGGGCACTGCAAGCCGTGGGCACTAGGCCTACCCACATAAGTGAGGTAGAATTATTGTCGGGAGACTTGGGAGAACCCTGGGTTGAAGGAAATTTGTGGCTCCTCTCAGATTCCAGAACTTTCTGTCACCGAAATATGAGCAAAAGGTGTTTTGTTGGCCAAATTTGAGGTTTGCAAAGGATTCTGGGTAACGGAACCTGTTGAAAGCCCCACAAGTCACCCCATCTTGTATTCCTCTCGGTGTCTAGCTTTAAAAAATGCACAGGTTTGGTAGGTTTCCCTAGGTGGCGGCTGAGGTAGAGGCCAAAATCCACAGCTAGGCACTTTGCAGAAAACAGTTCTGTTTTGTTTGGGAAAATGTGATGTGTTCGCATTGTGTTTTGGGGCATTTCCTGTTGCGGGCACTATGCCTACCCATACAAGTGAGGTATCATTTTTATCAGGAGACTTTGGGGAACGCTTGTTGGAAGTAAATTTGTGGCTCCTCTAAGGTTTCGGAACTTTCTGTCACCGAAATGTGAGGAAAAATGGTTTTTGGCCACATTTTGAGGTTTGCTGACGATTCTGGGTAAGAAAACACTGGGGGACCTGCCCAAGTCACACCTCCCTGGACTCCTTCAGGTGTCTGGTTTTCAGAAATGTTTGGGTTTGGCAGGTTTCCCTATATGGCTGCTGAGCCCAGGACCACAAATGCAAGTGCCTCCCCATCCCCACAAAAACAGGTAGTTTTGCATTTGATAATTTTAATGTGTCCACATTGTGTTTTAGGGCATTTCCTGTTGCGGGCACTAGGCCTACCCACACAAGTGAGGTACCATTTTTATTGAGAGACTTGGGTGAACGCTGGGTGGAAGGAAATTGGTGGCTCCTCTCAGGTTCCAGAAGTTTCTGTTACCAAAATGTGAGGAAAAATTGTTTTTTGGCCAACTTTTGAATCTTGCAAAGGATTCTGGGTAACAGAACCTGGTGACAGCCCCACTAGTCACCCCATCTTTGATTCCCCAAGGTATCTAGTTTTCAAAAATGCACAGGTTTGGTAGGTGTCCCTGGGTGCTGGCTGAGCCAGAGGCCAAAATCCACAGCTAGGCACTTTGCAAAAAAACTGCTCTGATTTCTTTGGGAAAATGTGATGTGTCCACGTTATGTTTTGGGGTATTTCCTGTCGCTGGAACTAGGCCTGCCCACACAAGTAAGGTACCATTTTTACAGGGAGAGTTCGGTGAACGCTGGGGGGAAGGAAATTTGGGTCTCCTCTCAGTTTCCAGAACATTCTGTCACTGAAATGTGAGTAAAAAGTGATTTTCTGCCAAATTTGGAGGTTTGCAAACGATTCTGGGTAACAGAACCTGGTGAGAGCCCCACAAGTCACTGCATCTTGGATTCCCCTAAGTGTCTAGTTTTCAAAAATGCACAGGATTGGTAGTTTTCCCTAGGTGCGGGCTGAGCTAGAGGCCAAAATCCACTGCTAGGCACATTCCAAAAAACATATCATATGTCAATGTAAAAATGTGATGTGTCCATGTTGCATTTCCTGTCACAGGTATTAGTCCTCCCCACGCAAGTGGGGTACCATTTTTATCGGGAGACTTGGGGGAACACAGAGTAGCAGAACAAGTGTCATTGCCCTTTGTCTTTCTCTATATTTTGTCCTTCCAAATGTAAGACAGTGTGTAAAAAGACGTCTATTTGAGAAATGCCCTGTAATGCACATGCTATTATGGCCCCCCCGGAATTCATGGATGTGCAAATAATCACTGCTTCTCAACACCTTATTTTGTGCTCATTTTGAAAATACAAAGGTTTCCTTGATACCGATTTTTCACTCTTTATATTTCACGAAATGAATTACTGTATACCTGGAATAGAATGAATACCCATTGCAAGGAGCAGCTCATTTATTGGCTCTGGGTACCTAAGGATCTTGATGAAACTACAAGCCCTATATATCCCTGCAACCAGAAGAGTCCAGCAGACGTAACGGTATATTGCTTTTGAAAAGCTGACATCGACAAGTTAGAGTAAAACGTGGAGAGACATGGCTGTTTTTTTACCTCAATTTCAATATTTATTTTATTTTAGCTGTTATTTTCTGTAGGAAAACCTTGTAGGATCTACACAAATGACCACTTGATGAATTCAGATCATGGTCTAATTTTCAGAAATGTTTAGCTTCCCAGGATTCAGCATTGGTTTCATACCCATTTCTGCCACTAACTGGAAGGAGGCTAAAAGCACACAAAATACTAAAAATGGGGTATGTCTCAGTAAAATGCCAAAATTGTGTTTAAAAATTTGGTTTTCTGATTCAAGTCTTCCTGCTCCTGAATGCTGGAAAGATGGTGATTTTAGCACCGCAAACCCTTTGTTGATGCCATTTTCAGGGAAAAAAACACAAGCCTGATTTTTTCCCATTTAAAAAAAATTATAAATAGATTTCGCTGTATTTTGGCTAATTTCGTGGTCTCCTTCAGGAGAACCCACAAACTTTGGGTTCCTCTAGAATCCCTAGGATGTTGGAAAAAAAGGCTGTAAATTTGGCATGGGTAGCTTATGTGGACAAAATGTTATGAGGACCTAAGCGCGAACTGCCCCAACTAGCCAAAAAATAGCCTGGCACCTGAGGGGGAAAATGGCCTGGCAATGAAGGGATTAACAACAAAGTGGCACAGCTGCAAATGCATCAAGCACTAATGTAGTGCCCAGTCATAAGAGGTTTACCATGGCAATATTCAAGCAAGATTTAGCAAGCTGGACAACTCCAACTGTTAATTCTCTATAAATATGTATTTTCCAATGGCATTATTCCTGGCAATTGGTGAGGAACAATACTTCAGCCCATTCACAAGAAGGGGCCAATAAATGACCAGCAACATTACAAAACCATTGCTCTCCTAGATGGAGAGGCAAGTTTTTTTTGCCAGGATACTACTGTGTGAACTAGAGGACTAGGTTGAACGTCTGAACATCCATCTAATTTTAAATATTGGCTTTAGGAAAGCTGTGAAAACATTAGACCACATCACTGGCACTAAAGCAGAATTTGTTTCTACTACTTGTTTTCTGGACTATAGTGTGGCCTTTGATAAGATGAACTGCAATACGTTGCACAGAAAACTGAACGTTTGGGGGTATCCCTAAGAAGTTATTTAATGGAATTCAACTTCTACAGACAGACACATGAGTTTGCACCAAATCTGGCAATGGTCCAGCAATCTCAAAGAAAATCCCCACCAGTCAGGACCTAAAACAAGGCTGAGCATTGGTCCCAGTAATTTTCAACCTCCATACTGCTGATCTACTACCATCTTTGGGCAACATGAGGACATATCCTCGAAATTTAGGGGTCAGCATGCTGATGACACAGTATTGCATTATCAAGCTCCAATTGGCCTGCAAAGACCCCTAAGCAGTCTTTAAAGTTGTAATCAAAAGAATGAACTAAATTTGGCAAGAACAAAGATTTTGCAATTCAGTAACTGTAAGGCCAAATATAACTGGAGCATCAACAAACAAAATATCTATTATTAACAGAGGCCTATATCTAGGGGTTTGTGTTGATGCAAAATGAAAGTTCAATCACCAATTCAGAACACTGTCCATCCACTGCATCCATCTTCAAAACCAACTGAGGAAAATCTCTAATCAACTAAAGAGCTTGAAAGGTACCTTCATTTTGGAAATATTAAGAGCTAAAGTGGTCGCAACAATCTTATGCGTATCTCTGATCTGGGGCCACATGTTCAACAACAGCTTTGAGGAGACTATACTCAGAAATAAGCTGGGCTTTATTCATATTGCTGAAGAGCACACCGCAAGCTAGCTAATGCTCAAATTCAGACTATACTAGCTGATCTATGCTTTATGAACTATTGTCTAAGGCTGAGAATTGCATCTCAAGAGACTCCTAAATGTTGAACATGGAAAGAACTGGTAGATTTTCTTAAAACTCCCCACAAGAATGCTACATGATAAATGGTATAATACAAAAACCCGAAAGACCTGCTGCTGAGGGATCAATGGGAGAACAAAATAGATTATAATCACTTCAAAATATTGGATAAATCAGTGGTTAAGAGCCTCTCATTTAGGAACAACTTGAAGGCACTTACAAGGCTATCAAGATTACAGCTACTATTAGTATCTGCCACATCACCTTCCCCACAAGCTTAATTGTTTATTAATCTCAAACAATCGGTATAACTCAAATTCATAAAATTATTTTTTCTACCTCTTGAATCCACTGAACTTTTGAAGCATTCAAATGACTGTGCCTGTTGCAGAGGCTATTGAAGCATCCCTAAGTCATTATTGCTTGTAATAAGCCTTTGTCCTTTCTTACTGGCCCTTACACTGCCCGTCTTCACCACTGAACAAATGAGCACCGGCACAGCTCAGGTTCGCAATGCGTGGACAAGATTATTGTAGTATGTGGCTTGTAACAGAGATTAACCAATTTTGTCTGTGAATGCCGCCTTTCTCACAACCCACCATGATCACCTAGTGCAGTCTCTTTATTGCATAGTGTGTATCAGCCAAATGATGTGTGCAACCAAGCATAAAATCAGTAAAAAGACTAACAAAAGTACAGACTGATTCTGTTGAAAATCTTTACATCAATTACACCACACACAAAAAGATTGTTACACCACAAACATGTCATATTGTTTAAGCCACTGATCATATTCACCTGACATTTTAAATAATACAGTTCATTTGACCGGCTTGTTCAAATTCCATACTTTAAATGCATATGGAAATTAAAGTTAAATAGCATATAAAAAAATACAGAAAATTGTTGACCAACAAGTACATTCACAGTGCGCACATCAAGCCTGCAAAACCCTAATGGGTTGGCCAGTTATATCTGCAATTGTACAATTAATTGAATAGCATAAATAACTTAATTTCAATCTCATCATATAAATGCAAAAAAATAGATAATTGAAAAGAAAAAAATAGCCAGCCATTGAGTATACTGTGTTCAAATATATTGTACCCTAGTGGGGAAAGGTTCCAAATGACAGTACATGTTCTTCACTAAAACAAAGCATAGCTTTGCGTGAAACCTCATTCAACTCTCCACTGTTCCCCAAGGATCCTCTTTGAGTCCAATTCTTTTCAACATATACATTACCCCACTTGCAGCCATCATCAGAAGCCATGGAATGAACATCGTGTCATAAGCCGATGACACACAACTCATAATTTCCCTCACCGAAGGACAGGACACGGTCAAAAGGAAGTTCCACTCAGGAATGGAAGTCATCACCACATGAATGAGAGAAAGCTGCCTCAAACTCAACTCTGACAAGACAGAGCTCATCGTCTTCGAAAATGCCACCTCAGCATGGGACGACTCCTGGTGGCCCACATCTCTCAGCACCCCGCCTTCACAGACTGAGCACACCCACAACCTAGGCATCATCCTCGTTGTCTCCCTATCTATGACCCATCAGGTAAATGCAGTCATCTCCTCCTGCCGTCATACCCTCTGTATTTTCCGGAACATTTTCAAATGGATCCCAGAAGACTGCTTCAGGACAGTTACCCACGTCTTAGTCACAAGCAAGCTTGACTACGACAATGCTCTCTACGCCGGCACTACAATGAGAAACAGCAAAAAGCTGCAACTTATTCAGAATGCCGCTGCCAGACTTGTCCTCATACTCCCATGCCAAGAACATATCTCCCAGCACCTGAGGAACCTCTATGGCTCCTGATAGAAAAATTAATCACCTTCAGGCTACTCACCCACATGTACAAAGCCATACACAACGTGGGACCAGCCAACCTGAATCACTGCATCTCCTTCCACACCCCCGCTAGATCTCTCCGCTCCACACAGCAAGCACTGGCCACCATGCCATGCATATGTAAAACCACCACCAGAAGAAGGTCCTTCTCCTACCTCGCAGCAAAGAGCTAGAACAACCTATCCCTGCACCTCAGACAAAGCCCAATGCTCACCATCTTCAGGGAGAACCTCAAAATGTGGCTCTTCGAATGAGGCTCTGTATGCCCCCCACGCCTTGAGACCCTCACTAGTGAGTAGTTGCGCTCTACAAAAACTGATTGCTTGTTTTGTAGCATTATGAGAATGTTTGCATCTGGTTCTGTATACATAGTCAGTCCCATAACATTCTGTGATCTATACCCCCTTAAAAAGAAACACATACATCACTACCTAAATATAAACCATGGCTGACTCATGGCAACCTTCACTAAAATCAAATCAAATCATGGTATTCAAAATATCTATTTTGGAATGGATTAAATGTCCCATGTTTCTGATACCTCTAGTTCATGCCTACAGATGAACATACAGATTTTCTTCTATGTTCAAAGCCAAGTATAGTTGGCATCAAGTAGGAGACTGTAACAAGACTCAAGTCTCCTTAACCATTGTTCCCTGTTACCACCCATCACATTTTTGGGTACTGCATCCAAAACAAAATAGCTCATTTTTGCCTCCTGGCCACCATGACACTTCTCAAAGTGCCTAGCCACCTGATAATTTTGATCTTTATTTCTGATGGCTTTAATGTGCTGCAGGATTTGTAGATGGATCCTCAGAATAGTGCTTCCTACATACATCTTAGGGTAAGTGCATCTGAGCACATGAACTTCATATTCACTCTTGCAGTGTAGTGGTTTATTGATGACCACTGGAGCTTTCAAAAGAGGCCATGTAACCTGTGTTGTGTTAACTCCATGTGTGCTGGCCTTACACTTGTAACGTTTCCTATAGCCTGGATTGCCCTTAAACCAAGAGGTACTCCTGACCATCTCCGGGCTACTGACCACTAATTGTTGCCTGATGGATTTTACCTTTTGAAACGTCATCAGTGGTCTATCTGGCAACCCACACCCAATCACTCTTGGTCAGACGCCAGTGTTTATTTATTATCTGTCTCACATTTTGACATGGCTCACTGTATCCAGTGATCATATTTATTTGCTGCCTGCCTGCCTGCCTTAGTGTACTACCCCCTCAAAAAGACTAGTTGTTCCCTAATCTTCCAGTTAGCCTTATTACTTGCTCCCCGTGCTACTACCTCACTGTAACCTCTGTATATCTAGTGGCCAATTCTTCCTATGCTACCCTCAATAGGTGAAGATTGCTTCAGTTTCTACGCATGACTAGATTTTCTGCGTAAGGGATGCTATACTTCAGCTTGTTAGAGTGGAAACTGCGGGTATGCAATAAGGTATTGCCAACTGTTATTTTTCTAAAAAGTTTAGTATGGATCTGACCTTGCTTTACATATTCTATAGGGTTAAAGAACTGCAATGCTCTTTGCTGGTATGGGAGGAGAAATGAAGATTTACATTATTATCATTTATTCTCTCAGTGAAGGACTGCAGATTCCTCTGAACCTTTCCAAATGACAAAAATATTGTCAACAAAGCGCACCCACAACTTTATATTTTCTGTGCATTCCTACTCAAATTATTACATCAACACCGGCTCCTCCCACCAGCTCATTTGTAAATTAGCATGGGGGTGAAGCAGATGCCCATTGCTGTTCCTCTCAGTTGTTTACAGATGTGTTTTCCAAAAAGGAAAAAAGTATTTTAAAAACACCAGCACAAAATCTGAGTATGTTTGTATAGAGAAATTGGTCTGGTGCTCTGAAAATATTGTACGGCTCTCAGGATGTCTTCATGT
This sequence comes from Pleurodeles waltl, assembly GCF_031143425.1. NCBI lineage: Eukaryota > Metazoa > Chordata > Amphibia > Caudata > Salamandridae > Pleurodeles > Pleurodeles waltl. The sequence continues at coordinate 639,548,960 of NC_090443.1, read as the reverse complement.
GCAATGTTGGTATATGAAGACATCATGTCTAAGGTGACCAGCACACACTTCTCATCCCACCCAACATCGTACACCCATCTTTTGGAAATCTCCAGTGTCCTGAACGGAGGAGGGAATGGTTCCAACATATGATTGCAAAAAGAAATCAATGAAACATCAGGTATTCTCACATAACCCTCCTCTGGCTGAGATGATGGGCCACCCTAGTGGTACCCTAGCATTTTTATGAATTTTGAAGATGAGATAAAAAATGGCATAATAGGGTGATCTGTTTTTAGAAACCGATAATCCTCTTAACTAATCAGTTCCAAGCCCATCCATTTAGATAATTCACCATAATATGCTGTTCTTACTCTCATCACCTTACTAGAATCAATTCTGCAGTAACAGTTCTCATCATTCAGTTGTCTAAGTGCTTCTCCTGTATACATCACAAGGGGACACAACACAATATTAACCCCCTTGTACATATTAATTTGAAAAAAACAAAGGTTACAGGCACTAGGTTCTGAATTTACTCGTACAAAACCATACAAATTCAGCAGCTATCTCGCGCCCTAAGGTAACTACAGCTCGGGCCCTCTCCATGCACAATTCTCTCATCAATAATTTTATTGCAACTGCTGCCGTGAGAGTATGAAAGGTACCATAGAATATGTCATCAATGATATAATATGTGGATTAATTCTCTGTGCATGGCGAAGGCACAAGTTATAGTTAGTTACCTCAGGGTGCAAGTTATAGTTACTGGAAAGAATTCTAAATATAACTGCTGAATTTCTATGATTTTGTACGAGTAAATTTAGAACCTAACTATAACTTCCCTGTAGCCTTTGTTTTTTTCAGTGAATTTCAATGGTTTTTTAAAGTACAGTAATTTTCATTGCTATATGTGAATCCAACCACCATCGTGCACAGCCTTTGGTTGTGAGTGGCATGTGGCCCTGTAAGCACCTACCTTGCACCATGCACAGCCTTCTCCTGTGCACAGTACGGGTTGCCCACAACAGCTGTCCTGCAGCCAGTCCCTGCAGCCAACCCCCGTAACCACCCAACCCGATGTTGTGCATGGCCCTTTGCGCATGGAGTGGAAGTTGGCTGCGGCCTCTCTGGGGGTGAGAATAGGTGTGATAAACTTTATCTGGGGGTAAGAGTAGCTGTCAGAGTGTCTGCCTGAGTGTGAGAGTGCATACATCAGTGTTTTAGTGGGTGGGTCAGTAGGAGCGTTTGTCCGTAAGTAGGTGCATCAGGGTGTCAGTGGGTCTATGAGTGGGTGTGTTATGGTCTGAGTAGGTCAGAGCTGCAGCCAAGCCATTGCAAAGAGCTATGCCCTGGGGATAGGCAAGCCAGGACATATCAGGAGCTGGCCCTGGGGGGGGGGGTGGCGGTCTGCAGAGCCATCAGTGTCTCCAAGAGACGCTCCCCCCTCCAATGAGAATAGCCCCAAGTTGTGGTGGTCCCCGGGGCTTTGGGTCCCAAATGGACCCCTTTTATTTTTTTAAGTATTTGCCCTGGGGGGGGCTGAATGGCCCCCACAAATAAATTACTTTTTGCCCTGGGGGTGGTTGTCCCCAGTGCGTGGGGGGCCACGGGCCCCCGCTTATAAAATTATGAAAGCCCTTGGGAGGTGGCGGTCCCCAGGAAAACGGGGTGGACCACAGGCCCCCTGCATATAAAATAATGAAAGCGCTGGGAAGGTGGCAGTTCCCAGGACAGCGGGGGGGCTGTATTAACAAAAGCCCTGGGGAGGTGGTGATTCCCAGGGCAGCAAAAGGCTGTGAGCCCCCACATTTAAAAAAAATGAAAGGTGTGGGGAGGTGGTAGTTCGCACACACAAAAATTTTAATGACCCTGGGACCTGGCCGACCAGGTAACCCATTAAAAAAACAATTTTTTACAAATAATTTTTGCTGCAAATTCCCGAGTTCACAAATATTGTGGGACTGGCCCTTCCGGGGCCTCTAAAAAAACATTTTTTTTTTTTTTTTAAATTCTGACACACATTCCTGAATATCATGAATTTGTGACAAAAAAATAATTTAAAAAAAATGATTGTTTGCTATGAGGGGTTCCCTCTGGGACCCCCCTACCAAGGGGTCAGGGTGATTCTACCCTGCCCCCTTTTCTTTATTTTTCAAGCCAAGTCCCAGGATGCTGCCAACACATTTTCCTGCACGAGCTTGTCTTTGTTATGGAATACTTTGCGGCCAGAGATATGCAAATTTGAATTTCCCTAACTTTCTCAAAAACTACTTAACGGATTTACACCAAATAAGTGAAAGCATAGTCCAAAGCTAGCTTTCTCCCATATTTGATGAAATTCCATCCAGCTGTTTGGTCTGTAGCTGTGTCTAAAAAATCCTATGGAATTAACATGGGACTTGTGATTTTGTTTAGCCCCCTTTTTCTTGGCCCCCGCTTAATGGATCACCCTCAAACTTCCCGTGCATAACAAGATTCACCACAACACTTTTTGTTAGAAACTTTCGTGAAGATTCATCAAACGGTGCAAAAGATGTATCAAAGTCAAAAAATGCTTTTTCTATGGCAACTGGTCTATGGTCATAACTATAACTACCTAGTGAGACCACCATATATATATATATGTATATATATATATATATATATATACAGGGTAGCAAAGCCGTAACATCCAGCATCAGACGTTTCGCACTTTGTATCCGTTTCAATACATGAAGTGAAAAAACGAGTTGCGATTTGAATATACCATAGCATATTTGTAAAATTATTGCAAGCAGCAGAATTCTAGTCCAATGCTTCTCAGAGCCCACACTACAGGTCAAGTTCTGTTGTTTGTTTCCGCACATAAATAACACTTGTGATCTCAAAGTGCAACTAAACAGTATTGTGGGACATAGACACAATGTAATACAGTGCTTAGGAATGGTTCAGCCACTTTGTAACATTGTTCTTTGTTTTAACCATACCTAACAAAAACAAATACAAATTATATCTCATGTCTAATAAAGCCTTTTTTGGTACAGAGAAAATTAATTCTCTTACATTTTATTTGTTAACTTTCTCATCTATATCTTTCAATAGCACTATTCCGGTCTACTATTAATATCACCACAACAATTCTGCCCAAGTGGGAAAATTTTAAATCGATGTCTCATCAATGTGCTAATTATAACCCCACAATTCAACCCAAATGGACTAAATAGAAAGTCAAACTCTGTGTAAGAATATTATAAACTGTACAATACCATCTCATTTCTTGTAATTCAGTTTATCAAGGTCCAAAGAGCCCATTCAAATTAGATATATATGGCTATTTTGCTTTTCTTATCCTTTTCTTATCAATTGAACCCTCAAATCATCCCTGTGAAAAGATAAAAACCCAACATCACTAATGACATTCTTATTAAAACCACTAACAATGCAACCTATCAACCAAAACCACTACTCAAACAAAGGAAAACTCCCTCAGAACAATACATAATACATTTAAAAAATGCTTTCAATTACATGTAATCATAAATCTAAACTCAGATTTCACCAATACCCATCAGCCTAAATGAACTGATAACTCTTCATCCATATTTAATCCTTCTGGATGTAAGGAATTATATTTGATGATGAATTTGGACTCAAGTCATCTCAACTCCTGCACTGTCATCCGTACGGGAATTCTATCATAAACACAGAACTTTAGGAGGTTAGCATTTTCTCCCATGTTTTGACTTAAAATGCCTGGCGACAGGATATTGTTTGTCCTCATTAGTTATTGCTCTCATATGCGCCATTACTCTTTTCTTGGCTTTGTGGATCGTACTCCCAATGTAGTATTTCTGACAAGGGTAGCCTAATGCATAACTACAATATTCTTAATTGCATGTGAGATTTTTCATTATGCATGGCTGACTATCCTTTGACAGTTGAATTGACTTACAATTGATACCGTACTTGCATGCCTTGCATGCCCACAAGTACAGAGGCCCTCTATTCCTATGTGTCTCCTACTTGTACTTGATTGTACCAAGCTTTCACAAAGTCTGTCCTTCAAACATGTATACCTCCAAAAAGCAATTTGTGGTCCATCACCAACATATTTGGCTAGGTGTTCCTCCATTTTCAATATCTCTCAAAAATTTCTGATGCTACGTTTGACCTCCCACATCTGATTATGAAAAGAGGTGATAAATCTTATTGGTACACTTCCTTCATTTTGTTTTGGGAATCAGTCACCTCTCTCCCATAACCTTGTCACATGCTTGTTTTATAGTTTTATGAGAATAGACTCGTTCTACAAACCTTTATCTCATTATGTTAATTTTTTCTTGAAAAGCTTTCTCTGGGCTGAAATTCGTTTTAGCTCTAAGCAGTTTTCCATACAGAATACTTTCAATCAGATTTTTTGGATAACAGCTACCTGCATGCAGCAGGCTATTTCCTACTGTCTGTTTAAAAAAAAGACTTCCTTCAAATGTGTTATTACAAACCTCCAGATGCAAATCAAGAAACTATTTTTGTTTGATGTATAGTGCTAGTGAACGTCAGATTTAATGAGTTGTCATTCAGTCTGTTTACAAATTATTAATCCTCATCTATGTCTCTTTTCCAGGTACAGAAAATGTTGTCTATATAGCAAACCCAGAAGATGACGTGTTTGTCAAAATGATGGGTTTTATAGATGACCTGTTCCTCCCACCAACCAAGGTAAAGACTCACAAAGCTGGGGGGTGAAACAGGTCTCCATCGCCGTCCCCTGGGTTTGCCTATGGATGTTTTTGGTGTTGTACATAATTATAATAAAATGGATTACTCTCCTGGAGTGCAACGTATTTACAATTGTTCACAATTGTTTGTTGTTTGAAAAAAAATAAAATATATATATATATATATATATTTATATATATATATATATATATATTTGGTATGTTTTTCAAATACATTTTTTTGTGATCTGGAGGGGTCTAGAACAAAGTCCTAGAGTTTGTTAAAAGGATCAGTCTCAATAATCTTAATTTACACTTTACTGGTGTTATAAGCAAGATGCAAAAGTGATATTCCTTGATCTCAAAGCTTGCATAAAGAATCAACATTTGAGAAATAAGATTTACAGAAAGCCCACTTTGGGGAATACGGTTTTGCATGCCAGCAGATTTCACTCCTCTAATCTAAAAATGAGCATGCCATATGGGGATGTACGTAGAACACATCGGAACTGCAGTGAAGACCATCAATTTGAGGATGCGACTGCAGAATTAATTGTGAGGTTCATAGAAAGAGGCTATCCCAGAGAAGTAGTGAATAAATCCATAAGTCCATAGATAAAGTAAGACATATGAAAAGGGAATCAGTTCTGTTAAAAAACTGTGATCCCTCCACATCCAGCACATATGAATATTACTCATTTCAGTACAGAACCTCATATCATCAGGAGAATACTCAATAAACATTGGTACTTGGTATGGAATTATCCAGTCATAGGATACATACTTCCTGTAGGAGGTTGGCTCTGTATGCACTATTTCAAAGTAAGGAATAGTATGCACAGAGTCCAAGGGTTCCCCTTAGAGGTAAGATAGTGCAAAAAGAGATAATACTAATGCTCTATTTTGTGGTAGTGTGGTTGAGCAGTAGGCTTATCAAAGGAGTAGTGTTAAGCATTTGTTGTACATACACACAGGCAATAAATGAGGAACACACACTCAGAAACAATTTCAGGCCAATAGGTTTTTGTTATAGAAAAATATATTTTCTTAGTTTATTTTAAGAACCACAGGTTCAAATTCTACATGTAATATCTCATTTGAAAGGTATTGCAGGTAAGTACTTTAGGAACTTTGAATAATCACAATAGCATATATACTTTTTACATAAAACACATTTAGCTGTTTTAAAAGTGGACACAGTGCAATTTTCACAGTTCCTAGGGGAGGTAAAGTAATGTTAGTTCTTGCAGGTAAGTAAACCACCTACGGGGTTCAAATTGGGGTCCAAGGTAGCCCACCGTTGGGGGTTCAGAGCAACCCCAAAGTTACCACACCAGCAGCTCAGGGCCGGTCAGGTGCAGAGTTCAAAGTGGTGCCCAAAACGCATAGGCTTCAATGGAGAGAAGGTGGTGCCCCGGTTCCAGTCTGCCAGCAGGTAAGTACCCGCGTCTTCGGAGGGCAGACCAGGGGGGTTTTGTAGGGCACCGGGGGGGACACAAGCTCACACAAAAAGTACACCCTCAGCGGCACTGGGGCGGCCGGGTGCAGTGTGCAAACACGCGTCGGGTTTCCAATGGATTTCAATGGGAGACCAAGGGGTCTCTTCAGCGGTGCAGGCAGGCAAGGGGGGGGCTCCTCGGGGTAGCCACCACCTGGGCACGGGAGAGGGCCTCCTGGGGGTCACTCCTGCACTGGAGTTCCGATCCTTAAGGTGCTGGGGGCTGCGGGTGCAGGGTCTTTTCCAGCCGTCGGGATTTTAGAGTCAGGGGGAGCCTCGGGATTCCCTCTGCAGGCATCGCTGTGGGGGCTCAGGGGGGACAACTTTGGTTACTCACAGTCTTGGAGTCGCCTGGGGGTCCTCCCTGTCGCATTGTTTCTCCACCAGTCGAGTCGGGGTCGCCGGGTGCAGTGTTGCAAGTCTCACGCTTCTTGCGGGGATTGCAGGGGTCTTTAAATCTGCTCCTCTGGATACAAAGTTGCAGTCTTTGTTGAACAGGGCCGCTGTTCTCAGGAGTTTCTTGGTCTCTTGGAAGCAGGGCAGTCCTCTGAGGATTCAGAGGTCGCTGGTCCCAGGGAAAGCGTCGCTGGAGCAGGTTTCTTCTGAAGGCAGGAAACAGGCCGGTAGGACTGGGGCCAAAGCAGTTGGTGTCTTCTTTCTTCTTCTGCAGGGGTTTTCAGCTCAGCAGTCCTCTTCTTCTGTAAGTTGCAGGAATCTGAGTTCCTAGGTTCTGGGGAGCCCCTAAATACTGAATTTAGGGGTGTGTTTAGGTCTGGGAGGGCAGTAGCCAATGTCTACTGTCCTTGAGGGTGGCTACACCCTCCTTGTGCCTCCTCCCTGAGGGGAGGATGGCACATCCCTATTCCTATTGGGGGAATCCTCCTTCTACAAGATGGAGGATTTCTAAAAGTCAGAGTCACCTCAGCTCAGGACACCTTAGGGGCTGTCCTGACTGGCCAGTGACTCCTCCTTGTTTTTCTCATTATCTCTCCTGGACTTGCCGCCAAAAGTGGGGGCTGGGTCCAGGGGGCGGGCATCTCCACTAGCTGGAGTGCCCTGGGGCATTGTAACACGAAGCTTGAGCCTTTGAAGCTCACTGCTAGGTGTTACAGTTCCTGCAGGGGGGAGGTGTGAAGCACCTCCACCCAGAGCAGGCTTTGTTTCTGTCCTCAGAGAGCACAAAGGCTCTCACCGCATGGGGTCAGAAACTCGTCTCTCAGCAGCAGGCTGGCAGAGACCAGTCAGTCCTGCACTGAACAATTGGGTAAAATACAGGGGGCATCTCTAAGATGCCCTCTGTGTGCATTTTTTAATAAATCCAACACTGGCATCAGTGTGGGTTTATTATTCTGAGAAGTTTGATACTAAACTTCCCAGTATTCAGTGTAGCCATTATGGAGCTGTGGAGTTCGTTTTTGACAGACTCCCAGACCATATACTCTTATGGCTACCCTGCACTTACAATGTATAAGGTTTTGCTTAGACACTGTAGGTTCATAGTGCTCATGCACATATACCCTCACCTGTGGTATAGTGCACCCTGCCTTAGGGCTGTAAGGCCTGCTAGAGGGGTGACTTACCTATGCCACAGGCAGTGTGAGGTTGGCATGGCACCCTGAGGGGAGTGCCATTTTGACTTAGTCATTTTCTCCCCACCAGCACACACAAGCTGGCAAGCAGTGTGTCTGTGCTGAGTGAGGGGTCCCTAGGGTGGCATAAGTCATGCTGCAGCCCTTAGAGACCTTCCCTGGCATCAGGGCCCTTGGTACCAGAGGTACCAGTTACAAGGGACTTACCTGGGTGCCAGGGTTGTGCCAATTGTGGAGACAATGGTACATTTTAGGTGAAAGAACACTGGTGCTGGGGCCTGGTTAGCAGGGTCCCAGCACACTTCTCAGTCAAGTCAGCATCAGTATCAGGCAAAAAGTGGGGGGTAACTGCAACAGGGAGCCATTTCTTTACACTTCCCCACAAGCTAGGCTGCATCTTCAAATGAATATGCTCGATGAAGGACAAACTGGAAACGAGTAGTTTACCAGAGCCCTTTCAGATCAACTTGCCAATCAGGGATTCAGAATATGCAGCAAATATAGGGCTTTTTTTATTGGTGAACAATACATATTATATCACCCCCATTGAAGATGTCTGCAAACCATAAGAGGACCTTTTACAGGCAAAACTAAACATTGTGTATGTGTTGGAGTGTCGACGTGGGCTGTGATATGTGGGTAGCATGAAACATCTTGTACACAGAAGTATATTACAACATGTCAGGGCCATAAAACTCCAAAATAATTCCTACTCGGTTGCCAAACATTTGACAGTAATATATAGTAACAGGGATAGAGAACTGCAATATTTTTGTTATAGAAGCTGTACCCTAGACCACCAGGAGTGAGATATGGAAAATATCCTCAGGAGGCTGGAATCTCCATACATTTTGAAGCTAGATAGTAAGAACCTTGGAGGTCTGAATGTGGATGAGGAGATGTACACACACTTATAGGGTGGGGTTACACTCTAACATGTATTAAAAGTAGATTATTTATCCTTTACATGCAACCTCCATGCTGGTTGGTGAAGTATGTTATGATTGCTCATTTGGCCTGTGCGTGCTCCATGGCGGATGGCAATGCCTAGTAGTGGTTAAAATGGAATATGTACACTTCTTGCTACCTAGCTTGCATAGATATAGCAGTAAAACAGTTTAGTGTTTACATCTTAGACTTAAGGGTTACGTTCTTCCCATGCTTTGCCCACTAGAGCACAGTTTTGGTTGGGAGTGAATGTACAAAAAACTGAAATAGTAAATGTATGGACTGCATTATAAATTAGTGAGGACTTCCACATTCTGTTTTGTACATAAATGTGTACTGCCCACTTGGGCTCTATCCAGTTGGGAATGTTTGTTTTTAATCTCTTAGAGAACAACATGGAACATACACTGTTAAGTATGTGTACATGGCATTTTTGTATTTTGAGCATCTCATTGTGTATGGGCACGATTGTACTCTAACTGATGAAATTTGCATCTTAACATATTAATTGTTTTTCAAAACAAGTTTGGACCTTACTAATTTAACTTAATTGATGCACTTATGAAATGTTATTTTTTGTTCACGTCTACAGTGAAGGAACAGTTTGAGAAAATAAGTATGTGTCTTTTAAAGGTGTTAAATACGAACTGAGAATGAGAATTTAATTAATTGTCTAATGGTTATGGAATGAAGATGTATCAGTTTTAAAACTGTGAACAAGACCGAGAGGTCGAAACACGTTGGTGGTGTCGTTTGTAGTACACTTTTGGATAAAGTAAAAAACTCTCCTGGAGTGCAATGAGTCAATTGCTTTGCAATTGTTGTTTTGGATATATATATATATATAAAACACTTATTGTGAGACCTCAACTTAAGCATGCTGTAACAAATGCAGGAGTTCATTGCCCTGATTCTAAAAAGTGTATCACATGTGGATACCTCCTACAAAAATCATCAGTAACTAGCTCTGTTACGAGAAGGACCTATGGAATAAGACAGCATCTTACATGTCATTCAATATGCATTAGTTATTTGATTCAGTGCCTACGCCAAAGCTGTAAGAAACAATATATAGGCCAAACAGTGAATGACTACCGTACACGATTCAGGAACCACAAATCAGCAATAATTAACAAGAAACTTGACCAGCCTGTAGCCAATCATTTTAACCTTGTGGACCATTTACTATCAGATTTGAAGATTTTCCCTGTGAAACATGTCTTAAAGGAAGAACATCACTGACAATACCACTTGAAGTCTGCATATCTGAAGAGTTCTTAGGACTGCATTGATTCCACATTCCAATTGTAATTTTCACTCATGATGCTTTTTGAAAATCCAGCAGTGTCAGCTGTGCAGCCACTAAGCAAGCCATCTTTTACTACCTGAGGAAGGCGGAAGCTGAAACTTTGTAATGGAAATATATTTCTGTTATTTGGCAAGACTATCTGTTTGAGGAGTCACTTCTTTCTATATATATATATATATATATATCTACACACATATATATATATATATATATATACGCAAAAACAAAAAATGTGTTTCACCACTAGACATTCATCAGTGTTACCTCATCACTTTATATACAATTCATTGGAGCAACTGGGTGCAATTGTGTGCCACTGGGAGCCACTAACATGGGATCCTCTGGCTGGCATTGGTTGTGTCATAGGGACACTTGTCTCCTGTGTTGTGTCAATACTTTGGCAGGCATCATTGTTTGGCTGCTAGTGGGCCAAAAATGATGCTAGGCTGACTAGCTTTAGGGACACCCAGAAGGTCAATACACACTCTTGGGTTAACTTTGTAGACAACTCACTTAAGGCACTAGAGGGCTTGATATGTGGTAACAAAGTGAATAACAAAGTGAATACTTATGAGGGGTTATACAATTTGATCATGAAGGAGCACCCAGGAGAGGTTACGCCAGCATCTAGTAGACTCTAAGCTGACCATCCCCTGAAACCTGGGAGAGGCAGCTGATGAGTGGTTGAGAACCAGGGAGGTTATTAAATCCCAGGAGGAAGGGTCCAAGAAAGGGCGGTCAGGTCCTCAAAAACCTAAGGAGGGAGGTGGTAAGCCCACTGCAGAGACCCCCTCTGTACCCCAGAAGCCTAAGAAGAAGGGAAGTAAATCTCACTCCCACTCTGACACGGATAGGCAGGGAGACCCAGGGCTAAAGAAGCTCTTGGACAATAAGGCCTGTTTTTACTGTCAGCAGACAGGTCACTTCAGGGGAGATGCAGCCTGTCCAAAGAAGGTGGGTAGCACTGGGCTGTCCAGTGTAGCCATGGGGAGGGCTCCTCAGATGATGAGGTCCTCATAGCTGGGAGAGAGGACCAGATTATAAGATGGTGATCCCTTAGGGTGGGAGTAGGCACTTTCACCCCATTCAGGTGAATGGGATCCCTACCACTGGCATGAGACACCTGTGCTAGTCACACTACAGCGAGTGACCGGTTGGTGACCCCAGACATGGATGTCCCAGGGGAGACCTGAAAAGTCAGTATAGCCACAGGTGAGGTCACCACCAAACCTGTAGCCGTAGTGCCCCTAGAGAGGGAGGGTATACTTGATTGATTTAGGGTGGTGGTCATTGCTGACCTCCCCCTAGATTGCATCCTGGGCAGTGACCTCCCAGAGGTGAGTCTGGTCCCAGATGGAATGTCACTCAGGGCGCCGCTCCAACCCAAAGTCCAGGATAGCCAGTCCCTCCAGTTAGGAAACAGGGGTCCCTAAGAAAAGGGAAGAAGAAAAGAAAGTGTAGACCATTCTTAAAGACAGTTCCACTGAGCCCACTGAGCCCAAGGCCTTCTACCCCAGTAGTGGGGGAGCCCAGAGTTGGCACTAGTGAGGCCTCACCTGACCTCAAGGAAGTCCTAAGTAGTCAGGCGGCTGTCCAGGTGTAGGGTGGTGTCCTTTCATTGACAGAAGGGAGAGTGTAAGGAGGGTGTCTGTCACAAGATATGGTAGTCTCCACTCTAAACAGATAGAGGGGTGCCAGGACCCGACAGTTACCCCTAACACAGCTCACCCACCTGTCAGTAGAGAGCTAAGGGTGTGGCTCTGACAGCTGTCAGTAGCCTCTGCTGGGTGCTGGTCTTCATGGCAGCACTGCACTTGACCTGGGAGGCAGACCCCAGGGACAACAGCAAAGTAGGCCCTCTGACCCTGTTGGTCATGGTGGGGTTGCTCAAGTGCTGGGTGACCTCTCTAGGTAAGCTAGGTGTTGCCCTAGAAAGGTTAGGGATAGGGGAGGTGGGCACCTCACTACCCAAGTTGACAGAGAGAAAGGAGGAAGACCCCAGCAGAGGGAAGTTACAGTTTAAAATGTGTCCTTTTACTGTGGGGTTTTGTTCACTACCCAGAGGGAGTGACCATGACAGGAGGATGTAAGGCAGAGTTGGCCCTGCAAAGAGCCAGCCAGTTTTCCCCACTGTCTTCCTCGCCTGACAAGCCAAGGAGACTCTCCCAGGGTTGGGTTGAGTCTCCTGTGCGTGTCAGCTGGAGAGGCTTGTGTGAGAAAACTGGGCTGATTACAGAAGCCCCCTAACTTTTTGGCCCCATTTTTTACTTTTTGCTGGTGTTTCCCTGTCTCTGATGGTGCCCTGGGTACTGCTAACCAGTCCCCGGGCCAGTGCTCTGATTAAAATGAGTTTGCAAATTAGGCTAATTATAATTGGCAGTATCAACCTACTTATAAGTCCCTCGAATATGGTAGGGCATGTAGGTTAAGGGACCTCAGCTTAGATAGTGCCCCCATAGGTGCACTAATGAGGTGCACAGCATCATTTTAAAGGCAGACCTGTCTTGCTGGCAGCTTTTAAATTAAAGTTGCATGCAAATTCGACTTTGAAATTAAAATTACTTCTAAAGTCTTAAACTACCTTATTTTTACATATACATCACCCCAAAGTTGTGCCCTAGGTCCCCTATGGGTTGGGTGCAGTGTAACTGTAAACAGGGACCATATAAAAATGTTTTTATAAGCCCTGGTGAGGAAAAATAGCCACATTTGTTTCCCCTCACTGTAGTGAATGGGTTCTATAGGCTAAACTAAGGAGACTTTATTTGAATTACCAGAGTCCCAGTAGGAGCCAGATATTTTGAATTTGGTGTCAAACTGATTGTTATAATAAATCCTTCACCTTGCCATTGTTAAAGTTATTATAACTAGTTCAGGAAAATAATTTTAGAACTCTTGATAAAAGTTACCAACTTCAGCCCTGTAGTGCCCTTTTCTGCTTGGTCAGCCTATGGCAGTCTGAGCCAGGCTGCCTTGATGAGGTGTGAAGTGTCCTAGGCTGAAAAAAAAGAAGCATCTGATTGGAGGGGAACTGCCTCAGCATATGGTAGAACAGGATGTGGGGAAAGCAGCCACACTGGACTTAAAAGGAGGGAAAGACATTTGGGACAGCCACTCGAACTCCCCCATTTCATGCAGCCCAGACTACCATGTGCCCCTTGATTAGATTAGGAGAGGGCTGGAAAGAGTGTGTTGAGGGAAACTTAGTCACACCAATGGGTGGACCCTGCTAGACCTAAACTCTAACATTGAATTTTTGCCATCTTGAATTGTGGAGGAATGTTGCTCCCTGGGTCTGATTTGTGCCACACTTCCCAGAAAGTGGTCAGGCAAGAGGGTGGTGGCCTGCCTGTGATTGGACAGCTGCACACCTTGCTTTTCACCCCAGGAGCAAGAATACATTTGGCAGAGCTGCACCTGCACCTCAGATCACTACATGGAACAGGAGAAAAAAGAAGAAGGACTGTCCTGCTGGACCCCTGACAAGCACCTGGACACTGCACTCTGAAGGACTGCACCAGCTGCACACTTGGGTTTTACCACTTAAAGGACTTTGCCTGTCTTCAACTGCTTCAAGAAGGAACTTCCTGTAAGGTACAGGTACAAAGGAGATGCCCAGATTCAGCTGCACCAAGTCCTGCAAAAAGAGCCGAACTGACCAGTGTCCAGTGGCCATTTGAGGATCCTGACCTGGTGCATTCCGGGAATTGTATTCCCAACTCCCAAGGAGCAACTCAGAGCTTCTGGAACCTTGGATCAAGTTGTGGACACTTCAATGACCCAAGAAGGACCTCTGGAAGAAGATTCAGAAGTTTGGAGACATTTGGAACAAGTGTTGTAAACCGCTCCATAAGTTGAAGAGGTACATTGTGGTAGTTGTAGTCCCAGACCCTAAGAGGCACACCAGAGCCTCTAAACCTTTGGCTGGTGCTGTGGACCACTTTCCTGTTTCAAGAAACACTTCTGAAAGTAAGTATTACAGTGTTACATTGTGGGTGGCCAGAACTCTGGACTTTGGTGGTCATTACAACCCTGGCGGACGATGTTAAAGCGGCGGTAAGACCGCCAACAGGCCAGCGGTAAAAAAATGGAATTACGACTGTGGTGGAAACCGCCAACAAAGACAGCCACTTTAACACTCCGACCGCCACGGCGGTACAAACAAACAGAGCGGCGGTCACCACCAACAGACAGGTGGAGGACAATGTACCGCCCACAGTATCACAACCTACCAATCCGCCACCTTTTCTGGGGCGGATTCACCACGGACAAAAACACGACAGAAACAGGACTCCGAAGGGAAAACGCTCACCTCTACACACCCCACGAGGAATCCAGACGCCATGGAACCCGAGCTCCACATCCTGCCAGCCCCCATCTTCTTGCTCCTCTACCAGAAGCACGAACGCTGGCGGCAAAGACAATGGTGAGTACTGTAACTATGACACAGGGGTGGGGGAGGGAAAAAACAGGGACACACACACGCAACACCCCCACCCTCACCCACTACAACACACACACACTAATACAGCATGATACATTACAGTTACACCCCCCAAACCCCACGGAAGAATGCAAAGACAAAAGCAAATGAGTGTAACCAATGTAATCTATTAAAATCCAGGACGCAAAAATATATATACACCATTAACAAATATTTACACCAAGAATAGTAGTCCAGGTAGTGCTCCATTGAAGTCCGTGGAACACTGGGCCCACACGGCATGGGCGAGGCCCACACTCAATCCCCGACCATGACGGAGAGAACACTGCAGGGGCATCAGATAGCAATAAAACAGGCACCTCGGGGGGAAGGGAAAGGGGGGGCACCTCAGCCGGTTGAGTCACAACGCCAAATCCACGAGGGGGCCACATGCTCACTGTTCAATCCTGGGCAGTGCAAAGCCACAGTCTCTCAAGTCTCTACAGTGGGTGGTTTGTCCACTGTTGAATCCTGGGGAGTGCAAAGCCACAGTCTCTCAAGTCTCTACAGTGGGTGGGTTGCCCACTGTTCAATCCTGGGGAGTGCAAAGCCACAGTCTCTCAAGCCTCTACAGTGGGTGGGTTGCCCACTGCCATATCCTGGGGAGTGCAACGCCACAGTCTCTCAAGTCTCTACAGTGGGTGGGTTGCCCACTGCCATATCCTGGGGAGTGCAAAGCCACAGTCTCTCAAGTCTCTACAGTGGGTGGGTTGCCCACTGCCATATCCTGGGGAGTGCAAAGCCACAGTCTCTCAGGTGGGTGTCTTACTCCACTGGTTCTGGAGGTGGTTTTGTGCCCAGAGTGCTTCATCCTGCCAAGGACAGAGGTAGTGGATGCCTTTCTCCACTGGTTCTGGGGGGGCTTTGTGCCCAGGGTGCTTCATCCTGCCAAGGACAGAGGTAGTGGATGCCTTCCTCCACTGGTTCTGGAGAGAGCCTTGTGCCCAGAGTGCTTCATCCTGCCAAGGACAGAGGTAGTGGATGTATCTCCCCACTGGTTCTGGAGGGGGCTTTGTGCCCAGAGTGCTTCATCCTGCCAAGGACAGAGGTAGTGGATGCCTTTCTCCACTGGTTCTGGAGGGGGCTTTGTGCCCAGAGTGCTTCATCCTGCTCGTGACAGACTCAGTAGCGTCAGTGCCCTTGGTGCTCATGGGCCAGCGGTGCTAGCGGTCCTGTCTGTCCCAGCGGGGCTGGTGCTTTCGGTCCTGTCTGTCCCAGCAGGGCTGGTGCGGGCAGTGGCCTTCTGGGCAGCAGGACTGGTGCTGGTCTCCTGGGCAGCAGGGATGATGGCGGTGGCCACCTGGGCAGCGGGGATGATGGCGGTGGCCTCCTGGGCAGCGGGGATGCTGGCAGTGGCCTCCTGGGCAGCTTGGCTGGTGCTGGCGGTGGCCTCCTGGGCAGCGGGGATGATGGCGGTGGCCACCTGGGCAGCGGGGATGATGGCAGTGGCCTCCTGGGCAGCAGGGCTGGTGCTGGCGGTGGCCTCCTGGGCAGCTGGGCTGGTGCTGGCAGTGGCCTCCTGGGCAGCGGGGATGATGGCGGTGGCCTCCTGGGCAGCGGGGATGATGGTGGTGGCCTCCTGGGCAGCGGGGATGATGGTGGTCTTCTCCGCCGCGCTGCTCTTCCCAGACTTGCAGACTTTCTTGTGGCCCTTCCCCACCTTGGAAGGTGTCGCAGCTGACTCCACACTCCCACCTACACCCCTGGGAGCGGCTTTGGTGGCTAGAGTCTTCCCCCTCTCCTGCCGGGCACTGGCCAACTTTTGATGTTTGACAGGTGGGGGACTGTCCGTGCTGTGGCTCCGTGCCACACAGGCTGCCCTGGTGGCCGGTGCACTCCAGATTCCGGTGACTACAGGCACCACTGGTCCCGGAGATGTTGTGGCTGAGGTGCTAGGTTGGGACCTGGAGAGTCGGGCCCTAGGAGACACACGGGGTGGGGGAGGTGAGGGAAAGAGGTCAAGGTTGGACAGGAAAAGTTTCTTCGGGACACTGGGACGGGTAGCTGGAGGGGGTTTGGGAGTGGAGGAAGTGGTAGTGGTTGTAGGAGGTGTTCGTTTGGTGACTTTGGGTGAAGGTGCATGCGCTGGAGGCTGTCGTGAGGTGGATGGCTGTTGGGTGGGTGTGTGCCTGTGTTTGTGTATCTTGGGAGGTGGCATCACAGACACACTGGGAGAGGACAAAGGGGACGTGTGAATGGCAGTGGGGGTGGTGACAGCACGTGAGTGGGGTGTGGTGGTGTGTGTGCTGGTGATGGAAGTAGGGGCTGTAGATGTACTGCATGCAGCTGTGAGTGTAGACGAGACTGGAAGGGAGGAGGGAGACGAGGAGGAGGGGGACACAGTGGAGGCAGTGGATGTTGCTGTGTCTGCATGTGTGTGATGCTTGCGGGAGTGACTGTGGGATGTGTGGTGCTTATCTTTGCCGGGGCTTCCCTTGTGTGCTAGGGTGTGTGCATGCTGGTCTCAAGCTGAGCTTGGGATAGGCTGAGGTACAGGGGATTGGGTCTGGGTGGAGGAAGGTGGCGGGGGAGGCTAGACACAGGGACAATGGCTGCCATCAGTGCTGAGGCCAGAGTCTGAAAAACTCGCTGAAGGGCCACCTGACCAGAATGAATGCCCTCCAGGAATGCATTTGATGCAACTGCCTCTCTACACCATGGAAGGCATTCAAAATGGTAGACTGCCCAACAGTGAGGGACCTGAGGAGGTCAATGGCCTCATCACTGAGGGCAGCAGAGGTGACTGGGGCAGGGCCTGAGGTGCCTGGGGCGAAGGTGATGCCCACCCTCCTTGCTGAGCGGGCACGGGACAAAGGCTGAGGGGCTGCTGGGAGGGTGGTGCTGGTAGGGGGGTTGGCGGCTGTACCTATAGATGCAGGGGGCACAGATGTTGCCGCCACCACAAGGGAGCTCCCATCAGAGGACGAGTCCGTATCACTGGTCTCAGCTCCTGTCCCCACTGTGGAGCTCCCCTCGCCCTCCGTCCCACTGGCGAACTCCGAGTCTGTTGTCTCGCCCTCCAGGGCCATGTGGGATGCAGCTCCCTTCTGCTCCGGTGCCACTGCTCCTCCGCCTGATGATGCTAATGCACACAAGAACAGGGAGACCACAAAAAGGGGGGGACGACAGAAGAAAGACATGTTGAGTGCATGCATTACCGCTACCGTTGGCGGACACGACAGACACAGAAGCCCCTGCACTATGCCGTGCACTTGGGGTCCACTGTTTAATCCCTGGGACATGGCCTACAAGGCTATGGCCGACATCTGCACACATGGATGACACAGGAGCCTGACTAGGTGTACTTGGCACTGTAGACATGTGGGGTGGGGTGCCACAGGGTCTGCCAGAAGAAGGGGACATAACTAGCACACTCGCCCTGGTCTAGGGAAAGCCACAGCCCACCTCCCCCACCCAGACACCTCCACTGCGCGCAAAATCAGCAGATTGAGAGTGTACTCACCCCCTTGTGGCTGCTGTGATGCCCTCAAGCGCCCATCCAACTCCGGGTACGCCACCGCCAGGATCCTGAACATCAGGGGGTTCATGGTGTGACAGGCACCCCTCCCACGTTGGGAGGCCATCCCCAGCTGGGCCTCCGCCATCTTCTTGCTCCAGCGGTGAATGTCCTCCCATCTCTTACGGCAGTGGGTGCTCCATCTGTGGTAGACCCCCAGGGTCCGGACGTCCTTGGCGATGGCACGCCAAATATCCTTCTTCTGGTGGACACTGACCTACATGAATTGTACAGGGAGAAAAGAAAAGATATTACCAACTGCACTGTCACAGTCATTAGCCCCCATCCCTACCCTTGCCATGTGGCACATGCACTCACCGTCGTTTCATGCACGCCTCAATCTCCCCCCACAATTTTCATCCACCCCACTCCACACAGGCATAGGCCATACAGCATGCTCCCAGTGTACTTATCTGTTTGTCTGGAGGACCGTAGAGTAGCGTGTACTGGGGGAGGACCCCATCCATGAGTTTCTCCAACTCCTCCGATGTGAAGGCAGGGGCCCTTTCCCCAGAAGCACGAGCCATTGTCTCTTCCAGACTGAGGTCACAGCAGCACTTGCAGTGTAGGTACTTTCCTGTTGAAGATCAGGTATCGAGTGATTGAACAGATAGCAAATGGCGGTCACGTCCGCGGCGGTGCGTACCGTCACAGCCGGCGTACATTCTCATTGGCCCCTGGGACCCATAGGGTCCAATGTTAACCAATGCAGAATTGCGTTGCGGTCTGCGACCACCTACTGCAACGGTGTACAACGCCAGCGCAGTTACCTCACATCCCATTGTCCCACTTTACAGGTCAGGCAGCCGCCATTTCAGGGGCCCACATGGCTTAATTTCTAACTGTGTCACACATACCTAGGCCTTGCCTCAACACTCATACAGGGCACACTTCTGGTTATGATTCTTGTTCTGTGTAAGCTGTGGGTACGTACCTCTGAGTTGGTTGACTCTGTGCTCGCTGTTGTCCTTCATAGGCACCGTGCGCTGGGACATGTGAGGAGATGGCAGCATCCTTTGGTGTACAGACCACTGGTGGACCTGTCGACAATGGAGGAAAGACATGTGATCATCACCTACAGGCTTGATCGTGCCACAATCCAGGAACTGTGTGCCCAGCTGGAGTCAGACCTGATGTCAGCTATCCGCCATCCCACAGGAATCCCCCCTCAAGTGCAGGTGCTGTCGGTACACCATTTCCTTGCAAGTGGGTCATTTCAAACAACAGTGGCCATAGCATCAGGGATGTCCCAGCCTATGTTTTCCAACGTGTTGTCCAGAGTGTTGCCTGCCCTGCTGAAACACATGCGGAGCTACATCGTTTTCCCTCAGGTGGAGGATTTGCCTACAGTGAAAGGTGACTTCTATGCCCTGGGACATATCCCCAACATCATAGGTGCCATTGATGGGACACATGTGGCCTTGGTCCCCCCCGCAGGAGTGAACAGGTGTACAGAAACCGGAAGAGTTATCATTCCATGAATGTGCAGATGGTGTGTTTGGCCGACCAGTACATCCCCCATGTGAATGCCAAATTCCCTGGCTCAGTGCATGACGCTTACATCCTGCGGAATAGCAGCATCCCTTATGTGATGGGTCAACTCCAGAGGCACCGTGTGTGGCTATTAGGTGAGCACCTGGAAGCAAGTCAGTGGGAATGGTTGTCTGGGTTTGGGGATATCCCTACAGGTTAGTGTGTGTCTCACAGTTGTCCCTCGCCATTTGCAGGAGACTCTGGTTACCCCAACCTGTCATGGCTACTGACCTCAGTGAGGAATCCCAGGACAAGAGCAGAGGAATGCTACAATGAGGCCCATAGGCGTACTCGGCGGATTATAGAGCAGACCTTCGGCCTCCTGAAGGCCAGGTTCAAGTGCCTCCATATGACAGGTGGATCCCTATTCTACTCACCAAAGAAGGTGTGCCAGATCATCGTGGCCTGCTGTATGCTTCACAACTTAGCTTTGCGACAACAGGTGCCTTATCTGCAGGAGGATGGTCCAGATGGCGGTGTTGTTGCAGCTGTGGAGTCTGTGGACAGTGAAGAGAAGGAAGCAGAAGAAGTGGACATGGACAACAGGAACTCGGTGATCCTGCAATATTTCCAGTGAGACATAGGTAAGAATACAAAGAGGCTTACTACATGTACTTTAACACTACTACCTCTCTACTGTCTTTCCTTTTCACCCAGTGTATGGTCACTGAGTTGTCACTTTCCCTTATGATTTCACAGATGTGGGTCCCACTGTGTGACATCTGCTTTGTTTCCTCATGGACTAGAGCTGTGTGACATAGGTATGTTGACATTACATTTGAAAGAACATTTTGACACTATAATTGCTAATACACTATTTCGAAATCACAGACTGACTCCAGATTGTTTTGTGTTTCAAGGGTGTTTATTTAAGTGCTCAATATTGGAGGGGGTTGTAAAATGGTGAGGGGTGATGGTGGAGGAATGTCCATGGCAGAGTCCAGTCTATTAGTCTCACAGGTGCATTGCCCAAATGGGCATAGGAAGTGGAGCTGGGGCAGTTTGAGGATGGACAGGGTGACAAAGTGGGACAGAAGGATGACATTCAGGGTGGTCTCATTTCTTGTCAGGGTCTTGGCATTGTTCTCTGTCTTTGTCCTGGAACTCAGGGACCGTTTGCGGGGTGGTTCACCCTCTGCAGGGGGTAGGCTGCTGGTGTGGTGGTCCTGTGGCGGTGCCTCCTGTCCACTAGAGCCGGCAGAGGTGGTGGGCAGTTCATCATCCAGGCTAGTGTCAGGGGCCCCTTGTTGTGCCACAGTGTCCCTCCTGATGTTGAGTACTTCCTTCAGCACCTCTTCGATGGTGCCCAGGGTGGAATTGATGGATCTGAGTTCCTCCCTGGAGCCCAAATTTCCTTTTCACCCAGTGTATGGTCACTGAGTTGTCACTTTCCCTTATGATTTCACAGATGTGGGTCCCACTGTGTGACATCTGCTTTGTTTCCTCATGGACTAGAGCTGTGTGACATAGGTATGTTGACATTACATTTGAAAGAGCATTTTGACACTATAATTGCTAATACACTATTTCGAAATCACAGACTGACTCCAGATTGTTTTGTGTTTCAAGGGTGTTTATTTAAGTGCTCAATATTGGAGGGGGTTGTAAAATGGTGAGGGGTGATGGTGGAGGAATGTCCATGGCAGAGTCCAGTCTATTAGTCTCACAGGTGCATTGCCCAAACGGGCATAGGAAGTGGAGCTGGGGCAGATTGAGGATGGACAGGGTGACAAAGTGGGACAGAAGGATAACATTCAGGGTAGTCTCATTTCTTGTCAGGGTCTTGGCATTGTTCTCTGTCTTTGTCCTGGAACTCAGGGACCATTTGCGGGATGGTTCACCCTCTGCAGGGGGTAGGCTGCTGGTGTGGTGGTCCTGTGGCGGTGCCTCCTGTCCACTAGAGCCGGCAGAGGTGGTGGGCAGTTCATCATCCAGGCTAGTGTCAGGGGCCCCTTGTTGTGCCACAGTGTCCCTCCTGATGTTGAGTACTTCCTTCAGCACCCCTTCGATGGTGCCCAGGGTGGAATTGATGGATCTGAGTTCCTCCCTGAAGCCCAAATACTGTTCCTCCTGCAGGCGCTGGGTATCCTGGAATTTGGCCAGTACCGTTGCCATCATCTCCTGGGAATGGTGGTAGGCTCCCATGATGTTGGAGAGGGCCTCGTGGAGAGTGGGTTCCCTTGGCCTGTCCTCCCCCTGTCGCACAGCAGCCCTCCCAGTTCCCCTGTGTTCCTGGGCCTCCGTCCCCTGGACCGTGTGCCCACTGCCACTGCCCCCAGGTCCCTGTTGTTGTTGGGGTGGTGGGTTAACCTGGGTTCCCTGTAGTGGTGGACACACTGCTGCTTGACGTGTCCTGGGGACAGAGGTATGGGCCCGCTGGGTGGGTGCTGTGCTGGTGTTTCCAGAGGGGGGAAGCTCTGTGGTGGCCTGTGACTGTGTGAGGGGAACCGACTGTCCAGAGGTCCCCGATGGGCCGGGCTGGTCATCTAGATCCAGTTGGACAGTGCTGCTGTCATCACTGTGGGCCTCTTCTGTTGGCGGTGTGGACATGTGTGGACCCTCCTGTCCTGTGACGTTGGGTAGGGGTCCTGCAGGGGTATAATAGGATGTTTATTACATCTGTGTGTGGCATAGTGTGCAATTGGTGGGTGACCGTGTACCCCAGTGCTTGCATTCTTGTGTGGGACCTTGTGTGATAATTTTTTAGGGGTGTGTGTGGGTATGTGCAGTGGCCATGCATTGGTGATGGTTGTCCATGCTTTGTAGTTGCATGCAGGGCTTGGTGTTAGGATGGGTGGGTTGTGATGTTGGGACATTTGTGAGGAGTTGGAGTGATGGGGGGGCGAGGGTGAGGGTATGTGTTAGCATGCAGGTAGGGTGGGGGGTGTAATAGTTAAGATTTGACTTACCAGAGTCCATTCCTCCATCTACTCCTGCGAGGCCCTTAGGATGCAGAATCGCCAAGACCTGCTCCTCCCATGTTGTTAGTTGTGGGGGAGGAGGCGGGGGTCCGCCGCCAGTCCGCTGAACCGCTAGGTGGTGTCTTGAGACCACGGAACGCACCTTCCCCCGTAGGTTGTTCCACCTCTTCCTGATGTCATCCCTATTTCTTGGGTGCTGTCCCACTGCATTGACCCTGTCCACTATTCTTCGCCATAGCTCCATCTTCCTAGCTATAGAGGTGTGCTGCACCTGTGATCCGAATAGCTGTGGCTCTACCCGGATGATTTCCTCCACCATGACCCTGAGCTCCTCCTCCGAGAAACTGGGGTGTGTTTGCCGTGCCATGGGGTGGTGTGGGTGATGTGTGGGGTGGTGTGTGTAGTGATAAGTGGGGTGGTATGTAGTGGTGTGTTGTGTGAGGTGTGTAGAAGTTATGTGGGTGATGGTATTGTGTGCCTGTGGATGCTATTGTTCTTTCTGGTGGTGTCTCTCTCTGGCCTTCTGTCGCAATTGTTGACGTAAGGGTTTGTGGGTGATGTGGGTGTGTGTTTTATATTGTATTGAGTGTGTGGGTGTGGTGTGTGTATGTGTATCAGGTGTGTGTATTTCGAATTGTCCAATGTGGTGGTGTTTTGGAGATGTATGTGTATTTTGAGCGCGGCGGTGTGTACCGCCAATGGAATACCGCAGTTGAAAGACCGCCACGTGGATTTGTGGGTCATGATATTGTGGGCATATTTCTGTTGGCGTGACGGTGGAGGTTTTGTTTTTGCCAGTTTATCACTGACCTTTGGTGTGGCGGACTAGTGTGGGTGTCTGAATTTTGGCGGATTCCGAGCAGTGGGACATAATGACCGTGGCGAAATTCCACTGCCGCGGCGGTGTGTTGGCGGTCTTCTGCACGGCGGTAAGCGGCTTTTACCGCCAATGTTGTAATGAGGGCCAAAGTCATGTATTTAAAAAAAATAACTCATGCACCAAAACCGTATCATCCAACACTTGAAAGTCAATATAAACCCAAGTGGGCAAATACCGGAATAAGTAGCAACCAATTAAATGAATTGCATAATTGACACACACCTTTATCTGGTTGTGAAGATACCTGAGTGAAAAAACAAACAAAACACTGTTAGAAACTATAGATTAAAATCATCTAAGTAAAGAAACTAAAATCATTCAGACTTTTACTCCAATGCAATAAATCACACGGATGTGCTTCCAACTCTTCCTCAGAGTTCAAACCACGTGGTATCACGGTATCAAACTCAAGAATAAATCTTGATTCTAGCTCAGGTAATTTCTTCTCTCTATTGCCCCCTCTGATATTCACCTCAATTGAATCTAATTCTCTGAATTGGGGTAGCTCACAATCCTGGTGGTGCGGTTCAGCAAAATGTGTTGTTACTGGATATTGTTTATCCTTTCTGTCTATAGCCCTCAGGAGTTCCAACAGTCTATTTTGCCTTCTAGATCATTCTCCTTATATATAACTTGCCACAAGAACAAAACAAACAGTAAATGCAGCACTGTTTTACATGTCAAAAACCTTTTTATCACAAACTCCCTCGATGTATTTGGGTCAGTAAATCTTAAAATATCCATACTATTCCAACAAATCCTGCAGAAGAAAGTACATTTGGTGTGAAGAGCCCTACTTACACCCACCTCAGTGATCATTTTGTGGCTTAAATTGTCTCTCAATGTGCTACTTTTTCTGAAGGTGATCTTGGGAGAAGACCCCACATACTTGTTATGAATATCATCAGTACTGATGGCATGTTAATACTTTTTAAAGATTTTTCTGATTGTATGTGATTGGTTCAAAAACATCATAATGAACCTTACATGTGTCTCTTTGTCACTGTTGAATTTCCCACCTAAATGCAAAAGGTCCTCTCTAGATAGCTGACAATATCTTTTGTTAGCATGTTCAATTATCTTCTGATTATATCCTCTCTCCTTAAATCTCTTTACCATTCTATTTCTTTTGATATAAAAGGCTCAGATGTACAACAATTTCTCTTTGCTTACAGGAGCTCACCATATGGAATACTATATAGCAGATTAGTATGATGTGCATTAGTAGCATGGAGAAGGCAGTTTCCAGCTGTATGTTTATGGAATAGCCCAGTTTCCAGCCTGTCCCCACTACAGATAAGCTGGTAAATGTAAAAAGGCCATAATATCAGCACTTGTCTGACCCGTAAAGAGCACATTTCATTAATTAGTATTCAAATCCTGAATAAGATTCCTGGCAGAACTTTTGTCACCATTCCAAATTACAGAAATGTAATTGATGAATCTTACTCAGAACACTGCTTGTTCCTCAAAACCCCATAGGTTACTGGCACCTGCTCTTCCCACCAGCCCGTGAACAGATTTGCATACCTTGGGGCTAAGCAGGTGCCCATCACCTTGCCCTGGGTCCATTTGTAGAGTTTGTTATCATAAAGGAAGACATGGCTATTTAAACAATGAGAAATCATATAAAAAATCATGTCCTAATGTGAGAAATGATAAAGGTATAGCTCTCATAAAATGCCTACATGCCTTAATCCCAAGATCGTGCTTGATGCATGTATAAAAACTGTTGACATCAAGAGTCATCAGTGTATATTCTTCCTCCCGGTAAATGCCATCAATTATAGTCAGGAAATGTCTGGTGTATTGAATGAATACTGACAATGCTGATACGAAAGATCTGAAATAGAGATCAATATATTTAAAGGTGTTCTCCAACAGAAAACCTAGTGAAGACACAATGGGATGTCCTGGGGGATTCCTTACATGTTTGTGTAATTTAAGCAGTAGATACAAAATCAGGAATCTAGGGAAATCACATTTAAGAAACTGAAATTCCTCCCAATTAAGTAGACCCTTCTCTGTCCAGTCAATTAACATTCCAGCATTGCATGCATGAGATCTTTATACCTCATTCTTATTAGGAAATATATAACCTGAATCATCATGTAGTTGTTTTCTCCCATCCAAATGAAAGTTTAGTTTCAATAATACAACCACATTTCCACTGTTATCTGGCTGGTGTACCACTATATTGTCATTTGATTTCAAACCCTTCAGGGTTGCAAACCGTCCCTTAGTCAAAATATTCTTCATCGTATGTGTAGGTTGATATCTGCTCTCAGATACTACCATAGTTAAGAAAGTGGATTTGGGTTCAAAGTCACCTGGGCAGCTCAAACCAATATCGACATTAAGATTCAACAAATGAAGAAAAGGGTCTTCATGACATGAATATTCATCATCAAGTTTGGACAGGGTATGTAACATCTCCTCATCAGTAGTTTGTGAGTGAAGTGAAATAGATCAATTAAGCTTTCCACATAATTTAAATCTGTTGAAGGACAGAACAATAAAGCCCAGAGAGAGTAACTCAATTTCTTTCTCAGTCTAATATTCGGTCTGAAAGATTTATCACATTCATGATGCTTGTTGTCTTCCCCTTGTCATCGTTCCCACAGGGGTCTTGTTTTCATTTCTTTGCTCTCTTTTGGGCTTGCTTGTTCCTCTTTTCCCTCTGTAAGCTCTGTAAATTCCTCTGTAAATTCCTAATTTAAGCAGTAGATACAAAATCAGGATTCTAGGGAAATCACATATAAGAAACTGAAATTCCTCCCAATTAAGTAGACCCTTCTCTGTCCAGTCAATTAACATTCCAGCATAGCATGCATGAGATTTTTATACCTCATTCTTATTAGGAAATATATAACCTGAATCATTATGTAGTTGTTTTCTCCCTTCCAAATGAAAGTTTAGTTTCAATAATACAACCACATTTCCACTCTTATCTGGCTGGTGTATCACTATATTGTCATAGGATTTCAAACCCTTCAGGGTTGCAAACTGTCCCTTAGTCAAAATATTCTTCATCGTATGTGTAGGTTGATATCTGCTCTCAGATACTACCATAGTAAAGAAAGTGGATTTGGGTTTAAAGTCACCTGGGCAGCTCAAACCAATATCGACATCAAAATTCAACAAATGAAGAAAAGGGTCTTCATGGCATGAATATTCATCATCAAGTTTGGACAGGGTATGTAACATCTCCTCATCAGTAGTTTGTGAGTGAAGTCAAATAGATCAATTAAGCTTTCCACATAATTTAAATCTGTTGAAGGACAGAACAATAAAGCCCAGAGAGAGTAACTCAATTTCTTTCTCAGTCTAATATTCGGTCTGAAAGATTTACCACATTCATGATGCTTGTTGTCTTCCCCTTGTCATCATTCCCACAGGGTCTTGTTTTCATTTCTTTGCTCTCTTTTGGTCTTGCTTGTTCCTCTTTTCCCTCTGTAAGCTCTGTAAATTCCTCATTGAAAGTTTTGTTCCTTTCCAAACTCTGTCCTTCCTTGATTTAGGAGTTGAACATCATTAAAAAAATTCTTAGGAGACCCCGCTGATTCTCCCCCAACAAGTGCTGACTCCGATACATCTGAGACATTACTGTCCGAAATGTCACTCCTTAGGCTCGGATGCAGATTTAATATAGTTTGCTTCCCTGTATGCTTTAGCCAGTAGATCTGATTCATTATATAGTTGATCATATTTTCTAATTGAATGTGAGTATTCTTCCTGATTGGTAGTCTAAATAATCTCACACAAATTTCCTTTGCTTTTTTACTTGATCTCCTCTTCCGTTTCGTCTAATCTTCTCTGCAAGTTTGTTTTAAATTATTTGTATATTTCCTTGGATACACTATTCTTGAGTTCCTGTCTTAACTTCTCAATGTCATCCAACAGTTTAGCTCTATTCTTCAGGATATATTTATCTAGTATGTTCATCATAGTAACTGAACATCTCTTAGAATTGTTGGCTCACTCTTCCAACAATTGTGGGTCTAGATCCTCATAAGTGGGGATTGTGAATATTCTAAGGCCTCTCAGTCTCAGGACTCATCCTGCATCTATATGTTTCTGTAACAATTCAATTTCCCACCATTTAGCATGTTCTTTTATGTGCAATGTATCCTATTTATTAAATTTCAATTGTGTAGTTATGCCAGTACTATTCGCGGAGCCACTGAGCAAAAAATAATGTGTTTGTTACTTCCTTCCTTTTATCTTCCACAATAGAAGACATATTGTCCTGAATTATCTTCAATAGCCAACTGCAACTAAACCAAGTGCCAGTGAAATCAAATCACACATGCAAATCTTAGTAGCTCCAATCCACAGCACAAGTTCACTGTACCTAAGTTAATTATGGTTACACATATATTTAGAAATAATTTAAAAAGGACTTTGCCTCTGGCTATTTGTGTGCAACACATGAGTTATCCAAATGAGAAATTAGGAGCATAAAAGCAACATAATGCTCATTTGTTTCTCTTACTTAGTGATGGTTATTTTTTATTACCAAAAATACTAACTTATTGAGGTGGTGTGTAAAACACTAGTCTTAGGATAACGTTCTCACAGAGGCAAATAAAAAGCCATTTCTTCTTTAGCTTCTCTATTAATTCTTAATGGTTGAGACTTGATTGAGAGGATTCAAGATATTACCTATTCAAGATGAATATGACCAAGTCATTAATAGAATTACATATTCAAGCTGGGTTCAGTATTATCTCTGGATCCTGCCGTTATTTAATTAATAAGGGTCACAGAATGTCATCATTCAAGGCCATGCTACGAGTCTTGAGTTTAAATATCCATCTTTGCTCTTTTTCCAAAACATTTTTCATGTATGCTAGGTCAGTTGTGTAATGTTTCTAAGTATTTGCATTATGGCCTTTTTTCCAAAAAGTGAGCTGTCAACTTTGTGGTGATACTCCAACATTGCACTGTACTCTAAGATAATTAATTACAGTCTTTATTTTCTATGCATTGCTGTGAAGGGAGCTACAATAGCCCTTCCAGCACAGATATCACTGCCAAGCTGGCAGGGATCACTAAATAGAGCAGACAGTCATGCTCCAGGATAGCAATGGCCACTCCCCAGCTGACCCTCATACTAAGCATCTAAATAGTCACCTTTATTTTGAGAAGGGTCCTTGAGAAGGTGAAAGCTATTAAGGGCCTGATTTAAATCCTGGCGGGGGGTACTCTTTCACAAACACAACAGATATCCCATCTGCCATTTTATAAACCCATTTTATCCTATGGAAATCATAATATGGAGGATGGGATGTCAGCCACGCTTGTGACAGAGAATTCTTTCTGCCAGGATCTAAATCAGACCCTGAGTCCATTTAGGAACAAAATGAGGAGCCTATTTCAACCATTTAAAACAACTAATGACCAGGGATAAATAGGGCAACATTTGAAATTTAGGTTCTTTAGAAAGGGATTTTTCCCATTTTTGAAGCAGTTTCAGAGAGACGTTCTGTAGAAAATTAGCTTTATGAAGTGAATGAATAACTGAATTCAAAATGTGGTTTTGACTGACTTGAGAATGCAAAAGAGGGCTTGCTCTGTATATAGAATTTAGCACCATAAGTGTTGTGCTGTACATTTGTGATTCTTAGGCAAAAGTATTTATGATTTAAATAATCAATTCTCTTGACACCCTTCCTCTGTTTATAATCTGGGCAACCTGCCTGATCTCTGGGAGCTCCTCCGATTACTGCAACAACACTGAAGAGTGAAACAGATTTACTGAAATATGGAACAACACAGAAACCAAACAGTTCCTGTGCTGCATAGTGCAAGGGAGAGAGAGTAGTGAAGAGTCATATTTAATAGGCAAAGCCTACTTCTGCTTTCTTCATCTGTGGTGGCACACAGGCTGCGTAGTGCCACACACACATCTTTGCATCATGGTTTTTATGTGACATCTAGCAGGGTTTTTGTACTGAAAAGCCTTTTATACTGGACGCAAACCCTTACAGTACAAAATCTTATGCCTATAAAGTGTTTTTTTTATATTCTGTCCATTAGAATTGTGCTGTGCAGTGCAACACAAAAGTAATGTGTGAAATGTTTGGAGAAATTAATATTTTTCTCCAACTTTTCACCTGCTTCAAATTTTGTGTTCAAGATTCAGTTGGCAGGTAGGCATTTCTCCATATTGAACTCCAGGGTTGAATGTGCATTGTTGTAGACTAGTTAATCTACCAAATGGGCTATTGGTAACCACTGTAAGCGTTTATATTGGAATTAGGAGTGTATTTACTCTTTCAGGTATCATGGAAGGGACTTTAGTTTTGCACTAACACCACAAACCAGGTATGCTCTGATGTGAGATACACTGGCAGTATTACAAAGCAGTTACAAGTCAGAGAATGAATGTAGATTAGCCAATCAGTTATCCTTGTTACAACGAGAAGTTTAAAAAAATGCATTATTCTGTCACTTATTGATGTTTCTTAACCTCAAACACATTGAGATGCACAGTTTCCAGCACACTGCCTCTGGTCATAGCTACTAATTTTCCCATTTCTCTGATTTAAATATTTGTAAATGGTAGTGTTCCATAGAGTGTAAGATCTTTAATGGAGGTCTGATATGTGCCATTTATAGACCCCAATCACCAAGTAGTGAGCTAGTAGTTGAGTAAGGTTTATTTTGATTATAATGAGGCATATGTCATGTTTTGTATTTTCTTGTATTAAGTCCTAAACAACCTTTAAGTGATTCTTACATCATGAGCGACAAGTAAGCAAAGGAAAAAACAGGAAGAGTTTAATTTAACACAGTAAAGATTTTTTAAAAGAACACCGTGCAACTGATATTGATCCCTTGGCATATAAGATTCATGTTTTAGTTAAGTGACATAAGGAGATCTGGAAAGCCAGAGCTGAATAGGAAATAGCTAATAGACAAAGAGCCATTCAAAATGTCTTTGATGATAAACATATCTGCAAAATGTTGATTTGGAAGAAAAAATTCAGTAGGATACAGTTTCAGCTTAAACAAATTCTAGCTATCAATATTGGGGACAGGTAGTTGACATGTGTGTATATGTAGTATGAACCTAGCCGAAAGGCAGCAGAGTGCTGTACAGTGTCAACGACAAAGATATAGTCAACAAGCAGTGGAAAGGGTGCCTAAGTTCTGGGACTAGAAGTGAAGTGTTGCCGAATCTTGCTGCAGTATTTTTTAAAGAGGTGCGCCTTCATCTCTCTCCTAAATTGAAGCATGGTTGGGGCTGTCACTATCAATACAGTATGTTATTCCCAATACTGTGTGCGTAGATAAAGAAGGCATTTTACTTTGTTTTCTTCTTTGTTGCACTTTTTTTACCTGCAACCTGATTGTGTCTCTGCTGCTTGTGTGCCAGGGTACAGAAGATGGTGATCTTGTCAGCCAAATATGCAAGCGTGTTGGCATTGATAGCTTTGTATATAATGAGGCATGTTTTGAAAATGGTGCAGGTCCAAACATGGAGCCAGTGGGGTGCCATTAGCATATGGGTGATGGGGTCACTTTTCTGCAGGCCCAGGATGAGACGTACTATTCTGTGGAGAATGTTCTTAAGGGGGACCAGTGCGGAGTCTGGTGGGCCATGGAGAGGGGTGTTTCCACTATCCAGATGCAAGGGTGTAAAGGCGTGAACAGCATACCTAAAGATGCTTTATTTGATGAATAGTTTCATAGACTTTAGCAGAGAGAGTTGGTACCAGGAAATCTTTAATTTAATTTCTTAGCAATGTGTTTTTTTCAATGAAATTGGTGTTCAGGGTGAATCCAAGTCACTTGGCTTTGGTTAAACATTCAATCAATCAATCAATCAGTGTATTTGTAGAGTGCACTACCAACTGTGAGGGTCTCAAGGCGCTGAGGGGAGTGGGGGTGCTACTACTGCTTAAATAGCCAGGTTTTGAGCCGTTTCCTGAAAGTCAGCAGGTCTTCGGTCTGTCGTAGGGGTAAGGGAAGGGTGTTCCAGGTCTTGGTGGCGAGGTGGGAGAAGTATCTGCCTCTGGTGGTCGCTCTTCGGATGGGGGGGACGGTGGCGAGGGTGAGGACGGCTGAGCGGAGTTGGCGGGACGGGGTGTAGAAGGTGAGTCCGTCTGTTGAGGTAGGCTGGGCCGGTGTTGTGGAGCGCCTTGTGTGCGTGAGGAGCTTGAAGGTTATCCTTTTGTTGATGGGGAGCCAGTGTAGGTCTCTCAGAAGGGGAGTGATGGGGCTGTGGTGGTGGGCATTGCGGATCAGGCGTGCGGAGGTGTTTTGTATGTGTTGCAGTCGTTTGAGGAGTTTGGCCGGGGCTCCTGCTTAGAAGGCGTTTCCATAGTCAAGTTTGCTGCTGACAAGGGTTTGGGTGACTGTTCTTCTTGTATCTGTGGGGATCCATCTGTAGATCTTGTGGAGCATGCGGAGGGTGTTGAAGCAGGATGAGGAGACGGCGCTGACTTGCTTGATCATGGAGAGTGTTGAGTTGAGGATGACGCCCAGGTTGCGTTCGTGGTTGGTGGGTGTTGGGGCTGCTCCCAGAGCGGTCGGCCACCAGGAGTCATCCCAGGCTGAGGGGTTGGTGTCGAGGATGAGGGCCTCCGTCTTATCTGAGCTCAACTTCAGTTTGCTGTTCCTCATCCATTCGGCGACGGCCTTCATTCCTTCGTGGAGGTTGGATTTGGCAGTGAAGGCATCCTTGGCGAGGGAGAGGATCAGTTGGGTGTCATAGGCGTATACATGCTTCCAGCTCTCGGGGTAGGTCGCGGTCTTGAAGGAGATGTTGATGACTTTGCAGAGGTGGGGTGTGATAGTGGCGCTTGCTTTGTTAAAGATGTGGTGCGGGCATGGGTCTGACGGAGATCCAGAGTGGATGGTGCTCATGGTTTTGATTGTGTCGTCTTCGTTCACGTTGGCCCAGATGAGAAGGGGGTCGTAGTTGAAGGTGGGTGGAGAGTCTGAGG
Source organism: Pleurodeles waltl (assembly GCF_031143425.1). NCBI lineage: Eukaryota > Metazoa > Chordata > Amphibia > Caudata > Salamandridae > Pleurodeles > Pleurodeles waltl. Next base: position 639,516,646 of record NC_090443.1, on the reverse strand, counting down.
AGTCGGTGATTGGCGGGGTGGTCTGGCTGTTGAAGCTGTCATGGATGTCTGTGATCTTGTGGTGGAAGAAGGCGGCGAGGGAGTTGTACAGGTCTTGTGAAGGCGGGATGTCGTTTGTGCTGGAGCTGGGGTTGGAGAGTTCATTCACGATGTTGAAGAGCTCCTTGCTGTTGTGTGCATTGTTGTTCAGGCAGTCTATGAAGGAGGTTTTCTTGGCGGTTCTGATGAGGTGATGGTGATTGCGGATGGCGTTCTTGAAGGCGGCGTGGTTGTCCGGTGTCTGTTCAAGGAGCCACTTTCTCTCCAGTTTCCGGCAGGTTTGCTTGGAGGCTCGAAGGTCTGAGGTCAACCAGCTGGCTCCCTTGTTGGCACCTCTGTTGGAGGGTTTATTGAGCAGGGCAAGAGTATTGGCGCAGTCGTCAATCCAGCGCCAGAGGTTGTAGGCTGCGAGGCAGGATTGTTGGGTTCGATGGATGGTTTTTGGGCGAGACTGGTGTTCAGCTGGTCTTGGCTGTTTTTGCTCCAGTTGCGGGGGGGGATCTGTTGGGTGTGGTGGTGCGTGGTGGGCTTCTGGAAGGTGAAATGGATGCAGCAGTGGTCAGTCCATGGGAGTTCAGTGGTGTGGATGAAGGTGACGTGGGGGCTAGCGGAGAAGACGGGGTCCAGCATGTGGCCAGTGGAGTGTGTTGGAGTAGTGACGAGTTGTCTGAGTCCGATGTTGGCGAGGTTGTCGATTAGGGAGGTGGAGTTGGGGTCATTGTTATTTTCCAGGTGAAAGTTCAGGTCACCAAGGAGGACGTAGTCGGCAGAGGCTAGGGCGTGCCTGCTGACGAGGTCGGCGATGGAGTCGCAGAACTGAGGCCGTGGTCCGGGGGGTCTGTAGATGAGGGTTCCTCTGAGGGTGGTGTTGGGGTTGGCTTGGATCTGGAAGTGCAGATGTTCGGCGGTGCTGAGGGTGTTGTCGGTACAGTTCGTGACCCTGATGGTGTTCTTGTGGACTATGGCGATTCCGCCTCCGACTCCGTTGGTACGATCCCTGTGGGTGATCTTGTAGCCATCTGGAATGGCTACGGCGATGTCTGGGGCCACGGAGGCGTTCATCCAGGTCTCCGTCAGGAAGGCGACGTCCGGGGTGGAGGTGTTGAGCAGGTCCTGGAGTTTGACGGCGTGTTTGCATGCGGAGCGGGTGTTGAGTAGGATTCATCGGAGGTAGTTGCGGTCAGGCTCAGCAGGAGGTTTGGCGATTTGGAGGCTGGTGAGGCTGCAGTTCCGGCAGGTGATGGGTCCCTGGGTGTGCTTAGGGGAGGCCCAGAAGCAGGCGTGTGATCCTCCGGTGTTGAGTGCACGGAGGGTGCTGGCCGTGTAATAGCGTTGCTGGCCGTGGTGGTCTTGGGGACCAGGGGTCCTGGCGCTGGGCGCGGTCTGGACGTGGATGGGCACAGACGGGCTTGCCTTAGGCGTGCCTTTGTCGCACCGGCTCCGTGGCCGCGCAGCGGTTGCCATATAAGGGGAGGTGGGAGGGAGGGGCAGCTGGGAGGAGGGAGGGGTGCAGCAAATGGGAGGGTGGGGGGCAGGGCCGCAGAGACGCAGCGGCGGGTGGAAAAGGAATTTGAAGAGGAGGGTGGGGTGGGGCCGCAAGGACACAGCAGCGGGAGGAAAAGGAATTATAAGTAGAGGGTGGGGCGGGGACGCAGGGAGGCAGCGGCGGGAGGAAAAGGAATTAGAAGTGGAGGGTGGGGGCGGGGCCGCAGGGACACAGCGGTGGGAGGAAAAGGAATTTGAAGAGGAGGGGTCTGTAGATGAGGGTTCCTCTGAGGGTGGTTTTGGGGTTGGTGTGGATCTGGAAGTGCAGGTGTTTGGCGGTGCTGAGGGTGTCGTCGGTACAGGTCGTGACCGTGATGGTGTTCTTGTGGACGATGGCGATTCCGCCTCCGACTCCGTTGGTACGATCCCTGTGGGTGTTCTTGTAGCCATCCGGAATGGCTACGGCGATGTCTGGGGCCAAGGAGGCATTCATCCAGGTCTCCGTCAGGAAGGCGACGTCTGGGGTGGAAGTGTTGTGCAGGTCCCAGAGTTCGACGGCGTGTTTGCGTGCGGAGCGGGTGTTGAGTAGGATGCATCGGAGGTAGTTGCTGTCAGGCTCAGCAGGAGGTTTGGCGATTTGGAGGCTGGTGAGGCTGCAGTTTCGGCAGGTGAAGGGTCCCTGGGTGTGCTTAGGGGAGGCCCGGAAGCAGGCGTGTGATCCTCTGGTGTTGAGTGCACGGAGGGTGCTGGCCTTGTAATAGCATTGCTGGCCGTGGTGGTCTTGGGGACCAGGGGTCCTGGCGCTGGGCGCGGTCTGGATGGGCGCAGATGGGCTTGCCTTATGGCGCGCCTTTGTCGCATCTCCTCCGCGGCCACGCAGCGGCTGCCATATAAGGGGAAGTGGGAGGGAGGGGCAGCTGGGAGGAGGGAGGGGTGCAGCAAATGGGAGGGTGGGGGGCTGGGCCGCAGCGGCGGGAGGAAAAGGAATTTGAAGAGGAGGGCAGGGCGGGCCGCAGGGACACAACGGCAGGAGGAAAAGGAATTAGAAGTAGAGGGCGGGGGCTAGCTAGAGCAGCGGCAACACCGGCACGCGGTGCAGGGGAGCGACCTGCCTGAAAGCAGGGTCAAGGGTCGCCCCCTTCACCGCGCAGCGGCTGCCATATAAGGGGAGGTGGGAGGGAGGAGCAGCCTGGAGGAGGGAGGGGGGCAGCAAATGGGAGGGTGGGGGAGGGCCACAGGGATGCAGTAGCGGGAGGAAAAGGAATTAGAAGTGGACGGCGGGGCAGGGACGCAGCGGCGGGAGGAAAAGGAATTTGAAGAGGAGGGTGGGGCTGCAGGGACGCAGCGGCGGGAGGAGAAGGAATTCGAAGAGGAGGGCGGGGCTGGGCCACAGGGATGCAGCAGCGGGAGGAAAAGGAATTTAAAGAGGAGGGCGGGGCGGGGCGGGTCCGCAGGGACGCAGTGGCGGGAGGAAAAGGAATTAGAAGTGGAGGGCGGGGCCGCAGGGACGCAGCGGTGGGGAGCTGAGGGCTGAGAGAAAAAGGATAGCTAGAGCAGCGGCAACACCGGCACGTGGTGCAGGGGAGCGACCTGCCTGAAAGCAAGGTCAAGGGTCGCTTGAGGTTCAAATCTGTCTAGGTCCATGTCATTCAACCTGCTTTGAGCTAGATAGCAGGAACATGGTTTTTGAGGGGTTCAGTGTCAGATATGTTCTGGACATTCTAGTCTGAAGGAGGTGCCGGCAGTGTTGTAAGCATAGCATGCCTGAATTGGAGGACACTTTCATGTAGAATTCTGTATCATCTGCCTACTGGTGACTTTTGATGCTGTTGCAGGTGTGTAGAGCACTAAGAGGCTTTATGTAAATGGTGAAGATATCTGGGGTCATGATAGAGCCCTGTGGGACTGCATAGTGGTGACAGGGTAAAAACCAAGCTGTTTGTAATGACCCTAACAGAAAACTTTAAAGCTTTGACCACTTAATTAATTATACCTCTAAAAGTTAACTTTTGTAAGTTCTAAACAAATTTTGTATTTAGAAGGAAAAGGTTTGCATTAGTTAGAAAATTCAAATTATTTGCCCCAAGAATGACTTCAAATTGTGCTTGAAGGATTAACACAGTACATTCTCATGCGCCTTCTCTTACCAGTTCTTAAGAAAATAATTTTGTGTTGACCAAATTACAGATTTGCCTTAAGTAACTCATGAATACAATATTTGTTCTGGTTGCTGCACTCTTATTGGTGGCTCTTCCTGTTGCTGGTTCCATAAAAGATAAGTGTGTCATCCTCTTCCTTTTGTGTTATAGGGCTTTGCTGCGTCTCATACTCTTGATGGTAGAGATGTTGGTAATCTGTATTTTGCTCTGGACGGTAGGGCTGGAGGCAATCTATCTTTGCTGTGTGTCTCTCATTGCACTGTCTACACATGCGTTTAAAATATGCTCTGGTTCTGAGACAGTATCTATTGCTACTAGATTGTAGTTCTGGGGCCTTCAGTATCCTTCCGTGTGGGCCCTTGTGTCACAAAAGGCTTCTTCAGGGTCATTTTTTGGATGTGTGGTGCTCTGTCCTCTCTTTTATGTTCCTGCCTAGTTGTTCTTGTTATTTCCATTTGAGGACATTTTTGTTTTTTGGAAATCCCTTTAGACATACCCTCATGGGGCAGGTTTCTGGGGACTCAAGATGCAATGATGTAATTTCCTGCCTCAGCTTTTCTGACCTGTTATACTTCCCGGTAGAGTCTCAAGTGCCCCTTATGCCTCCACTGACTCAGTCAACACTGATGCCACCTGTGGGTTGTTGTTTGCTTTTCGGTCAGTCCTGATCTGTGTTATGTCCCCGTGATTGTCTGCTATTTTTTTGCAGGGAGTGGTGAGAATATTACTATTTGGTTTGGTTGTTGGCTACCTGGTCCTTCATCAATTCTCTAACAGTCTTCTTTAGCAAACATTTTGCTCTTCATTATTTAGGCCTGCAAACCACTGTTTTTTATTCCTGTTTCTTGAGTGCTGCCATGTCTTGTGCTTGGGTGAGTCGTGGTGAATTAAGGTTTTAGACTTGCTCTCCCCATGGATTCGCTCCTTGCTGTAGCTGTTGTCCAGGCTTCTGTTACTGTTGTCTCCCCAGGTGTTATGATCTTCAGCAGCTCTCCCTAAGAATCTTGTTCTTTTTTGTGAGTTTGCTTCTCTACTTCCCATGGGTGTTTGCATTTTTCCTATGACTACTGTCTATCACTGTTCCTTCTGGGTTACGGGGTTTGACTCTGTCATTTGTAGCAACACCCTCCTGTAGGCTTATCTGCTGCTTTTTAGGCCTGTGCTGGTGCTTTTTTTGTGATTGTCCCTTAATTATCCTGCTCTCAGATTCCTTTTTGCCTGTGAACATGAGTAGTTCATGTATGATTCAGTGAATTCCACTGCAGTTGGGCCGTGTTAGAGTTTGTCATCTACTTCAATACAACCTCGCTTAATTAGGACTGGGAGAAGGAAAACAGACAATGAGGTAAATCCATGAATAACCTTCATTAATCTGAAACCATGCTACCTAATCTCAATCCCGCGTTATTAACACTGAGACAAGGAAGGCTTTGACCAGTATTGATGAAAAATAATGAAATTAAACTTTAATGATGGTGACATGGTGCTTTAATCACAAACTTGGTGGTGGCTCGATTGGCCTTTTAATATACCTTTTTCATAACGTGTATTTTGAGAGACAAGTTTCAGAAATGGTGTAAATGAGCCCCGATACAAATTCTTAAGAAACACCTTTACCATACAAACATTCAGGCTAAACAATTGAATTGTGCCGTGCCTTTGAGTCTCGGACCATTACATAAATTGTATGGTTTGACTATGAGAATTCGTCTTGGTGGTAGATTAGACCAAAAACACTTTCCACTGCAACAAAATGGATTGCATGAAGGGGTTTTCAAATCTTTCAAAATTTTATGAGAAGTAAATTGAAATAGTGCAATAATTTGAGGGCAATCGGAAATCCATGCTTAGTGGGATCCAAACATAAAGAACATGAACATAATATACTCATGCAAAACCTAAATTGAAGAAAGTTGCTGAACTGCAACATTTAATTACTGTAAACAGATATAGAAGTTATACTGTTGATGTTCACAGTACACATAAAATTCAATGGAGTGTTAATTAATCAAACACAGTACACAGAAAAGTAGACAAGTTCTCATGCAAATCTCTTAAGGTCAGATAAACTGAAAAAATGAATTGTGATAAGGATTCGGATACCGCCACAAGAGAGACTGTGATTCATTTCACTGAGAAAAAATGAAGTCTGTAGTCCATGTATTTCTTGAATGTCCTTTATACATGCATATGGAGTAACTATTCTGGGACCAATTTATACGATGTTGTGTCCTAGTGCTAACCCACGCTCGTTCAGCAAGGTACCCAGCATAGGCTGAAGCAGATTCTATTTAGGACAGATATTCAATTGAAAAGGCATGTGGGTGCTTTGACAAACGAGGGTTCTGAGACCCTCCAGCAATAGCAATAATTACATGCAAGCACAAGCCCTTCTCTGGAGATATATATGTAAATTAGTGCATCGTATAAATAGAATCAAGAAAGTATACAAACAACCCAATGCAGTCTAACCACAGCAAAGGCTAAACATAAATAACATTATATATGCATCCTTGTGCATGGGGTGCGAAACAGAGTGAGAAAGAAGGAAGGGAAAATGACTCGAATTCATAGCTATTCAGTGCATTCATTTACTTTTATTACTCTGATGTGCCATTTATATTTACATGTAATTATTATAATTTTAAAGCCGCCGAATAACTTCTCAGCAGCTGGCACGGTCATTGGTTCTCATATGCATTATTGTTATAGTGTTAATTGTTTACTTTTCATCCGCATGCTTGCATTAAAGCACGATTTATATGTAGACCCCAATAAAAAGTACTTTTGTTGTAATGCAAGGACATTTTAAGATCATGAACCACTGATGAATTCAACGTGTTTTATGCTTTTATTGGAAAGGATGGTACAATGGAGAATCATTGTGTAATTAAGGTTTTATAATGTTATGCTTCTAATAGATTGATTTTTTATAAACAATTAGAATAATTCATATGTGTGGAAGGAACAAAAAAGTAACGGTTGATTGGGGCTTCTGCAAAAGGAGAGTAGCACGCTTTGTAAAACTCCTCAATAGACATATAAATAAATCGAACTATGAGTGGCATTACATCATCCCCCAGAAGGATGGCTTGCCTCAAAAGATGTCCCATTAATTTCACAGTTCATTGCTTTGTATGAAATAGGTGTATCCGTTACTTTCCCCCGGCCTGGCTATTGGCAATACCTTGTGCGCATTACTCGAGCCCCAGAGTCTGCCTGGCATAGCAGTCACGGCTGATGATATTTGGAAGTGATGGGGTGTAATACTCGCCCGAAATGCAAGAATAAACCCAACTTCTTTAAGACAGACGGTGGGGGTATTTCTTCTAATCAAATTTTGAATACATGGGGGTCAAATATTACATTTAAAGTGCATTTTTCATAGACATTTGCTAAGAATTAGCTACTGTAAGAAAATTAATGAAATATTTAATGAATTTCATGGTGTGCCAATAAAGCCTGACAGTGTCGCATGAGGTGACTTCATTTTTTAAAGAGTTGCCATGTGTGTCCTTTAGCTCAAGAACTACCTTCAGGGCTAGCATTTGGTCGTGGCTGCAACCTTCGGTCTGGAATCACCTACTGTTAGAAATTGGGTTTTTGGTTGGCAGTCAGGTTACCCTCTGTCCAAGCAAGAACCCTCACTCTAGTCAGGGTAAGTCACACACAATCCAAAATTATCCTGTGCCCACCCTCTGGTAGCTTGGCACGAGCAGTCAGGCTTAACTTAGAAGGCAATGTGTAACGTATTTGTGCAATAAATCATACAATAACACCATATAACACCACACAAATACACCACACAGTGTTTAGAAAAAGATATAATATTTATCTGGATAATTGCAGGTCCAAACGAATAAAGATGCAATGTGAAATTGTAGAGATATCACTAAAAGTGATATTTTGAGCCATATTTATACTTTTTGACGCAAAACTGCGCTAACGCAGTTTTGCGTCAAAAAAATTAGCGCCGGCTAACGCCATTCTGAAGCAACATGCGGGCGCCGTATTTACTCAATGACGTTAGCCGGCGTTAGCCGCCGGCGCTGCCTGGTGTGCGTAAAAAAAAATGACGTACACCAGGCAGCGCCGGCGTAGGGGAATATGGAGCTTGGGCGCCAAAAAATGGGGCAAGTCAGGCTGAGGCAAATTTTTCGCCTCAACCCGATTTGCGCCATTTTTTTCGACTCCCAACCCCCATTGAAATGACTCCTGTCTAGGCAAAGACAGGAGTCATGCCCCCTTGCCCAATGGCCATGCCCAGGGGACTTCTGTCCCCTGGGCATGGTCATTGGGCATAGTGGCATGTAGGGGGGCACAAATCAGGCCCCCCTATGCCACAAAAAAATAAAAATAAAAAACTTACCTGAACTTACCTTAATGTCCCTGGGATGGGTCCCTCCAGCCTTGGGTGTCCTCCTGGGGTGGGCAAGGGTGGCAGGGGGTGTCCCTGGGGGCTTGGGAGGGCACCTCTGGGCTCCTTCCGAGCCCACAGGTCCCTTAACGCCTGCCTTGTCCAGGCGCTAAAAAACAGCGCAAAAGCGGCTGAACGTAATTTTTTTTGACCTGCCCACTCCCGGGCGTGAATTTTGCCCGGGAGTGTAAATATGGTGCACATGCCTCGGAGTCAATTTTTTAGACGGGAACCCCTACCTTGCATATCATTAATGCAAAGTAGGTGTCCATGCTAAAAAATGACGCAAACTCCATGGACTTTGGCGCTAGACGCGTCTAACGCCAAAGTATAAATATGGAGTTAGTTTTGCGTCGGAATTGCGTAAAAAAAAACGACGCAATTCCGGCGCAAACAGAGTATAAATATGCCCCAAAGTGTCTTAAGTCTTTAAAAAGCAGACAAAGTCTCTTTCAAGCACAAAGTACACACGGACTTGCGTCGTTATTTTTCACGCAGGTAAGTCATGCGTCGTTTTTCTGGCGCGCGGACAGTCTCTTTCTGTGGGTCGCGGGATTACCAGATGTCCCGGGGTCTGTGCGTGGATTCTCCTGCTTGTTTTCCGGCTGCGCGTCGTTCCGTGGGGCTGTGCGTTGAAGTTTTGCTCTCACAGCAGGCGTCGCATCGATTTCCCCTCTGCAAGTCGGGCGGCGTTGTCCTTGCGAGGTCGTGCGTCGAAGTTCCGGTCGCCCCGAAGGCGTCACGTCGATCAGTGTCGGTGTGCAGCGATTTTCTCGCCGTGGAGCAAGCTGTGCATCAAAATTTTCGGCGCACGAAGAGTCCAAATGAAAAAGAGAAGTCTTTTTGGTCCTGAGACTTCAGGGAACAGGAGGCAAGCTCTATCCAAGCCCTTGGAGAGCACTTTTACAGCCAGACAAGAGTTCAGCAAGGCAGCAGGGCAACAGCAAGGCAGCAGTCCTTTGTAGAAAGCAGTCAGGTGAGTCCTTTAGGCAGCCAGGCAGTTCTTCTTGGCAGGATGCAGGTTCTGGTTCAGGTTTCTTCTCCAGCAAGTGTCTGATGAGGTAGGGCAGAGGCCCTGTTTTATACCCAAATGTGCCTTTGAAGTGGGGGAGACTTCAAAGAGTGGCTAAGAAGTGCACCAGGTCCCCTTTCACTTTAATCCTGTCTGCCAGGGTCCCAGTAGGTGGTGTGGCAGTCCTTTGTGTGAGAGCAGGCCCTCCACCCTCCCAGCCCAGGAAGACCCATTCAAAATGCAGATGTATGCAAGTGAGGCTGAGTACCCTGTGTTTGGGGTGTGTCTGAGTGAAAGCACAAGGAGCTGTCAACTAAGCCCAGCCAGACGTGGATTGTAAGGCACAGAAAGATTTAAGTGCAAAGAAATGCTCACTTTCTAAAAGTGGCATTTCTAGAATAGTAATATTAAATCCAACTTCACCAGTCAGCAGGATTTGGTATTACCATTCTGGCCATACTAAATATGACCTTCCTACTCTTTTCAGATCAGCAGCTACCACTTCAATACTGTATGAGGGCAGCCCCAATGTTAGCCTATGAAGGGAGCAGGCCTCACAGTAGTGCAAAACGAATTTAGGAGTTTTACACTACCAGGACAAGTAAACTACACCGGTACATGTCCTGCCTTTCACCCACACAGCACCCTGCTCTAGGGGTTACCTAGGGCACACATTAGGGGTGACTTTTATGTGGAGAAAGGGGAGGTTTAGGCTTGGCAAGTACTTTTAAATGCCAAGTCGAGGTGACAGTGAAACTGCACACACAGGCCTTGCAATGGCAGGCCTGAGACAAGGTAAAGGGGCTACTTGAGTGGGTGGCACAACCAGTGCTGCAGGCCCACTAGTAGCATTTAATCTACAGGCCCTATGCACATATAGTGCACATTACTAGGGACTCATAAGTAAATTAAATAGTCCAATCAGGTATGATCCAAGGTTACCATGTTTAAAGGGAGAGAGCATATGCACTTTAGCACTGGTTAGCAGTGATAAAGTGCGCAGAGTCTAAAAGCCAGCAAAAACAGTGTCCAAAAAGTGGAGGGAGGTAGGCAAAAAGTTAGGGGTGACCACCCTAAGGCTGTCAGGTCTAACATGTGTCCCCCTCAGGTGAAAGTGGGGAGAGCTACCCGACCTCCTGGGAGCTCTCATCGATAAGGCGGAAGTATCTGGAGAGACCATCAGCATTGGCGTGGTCAACCCCTGGGCGATGCTCCACCGTAAAGTCCATCCCCTGTAGGGAAATGGACCACCTCAAGAGTTTAGGATTTTCACCCCTCATCTGCATGAGCCATCTGAGGGGCCTGTGGTCTGTCTGAACCCGGAAGTGAGTCCCAAACAGGTATGTCCTCAGCTTCTTCAGTGCCCAGACCACAGCAAAAGCTTCTCTCTCAATAGCACTCCATCTCTGTTCCTGTGGTAATAGCCTTCTGCTAATAAAGACTACTGGTTGGTCTAGGCCCTCCTCATTTAGCTGTGCTAGGACCGCCCCTATGCCATGCTCTGAAGCGTCTGTCTGCACGATAAATTCCTGGGAGTAGTCAGGTGCCTTGAGCACGGGAGCCGTGCACATGGCTTCCTTTAGAGAGTCAAAGGCTTTCTGACAAGCATCTGTCCAATTCACCAACCTAGGTTGTTTCCTGGAAGTGAGTTCTGTCAAGGGTGACACAATGGTACCATATCCCTTGACAAATCTGCGGTAGTATCCTGTGAGGCCTAAAAAGGCTCTCACCTCAGTCTGTGTTCTAGGTGGTTGCCAGGGCTTGATAGGTTCAATCTTGGCCTGGAGTGGCTGCACCTTGCCACCACCCACTAGGTGTCCCAAGTACACCACGGAACCCTGCCCAATCTGGCACTTACTAGCCTTGATGGTCAGGCCTGCCTGTTGCAGGGCCTGAAGCACCTCCTTGAGGTGGAGCAGGTGTTCCACCCAGCTGGAAGTGTAGACAGCTATGTTGTCCAGGTAGGCTGCACAGAAGGCATCCTTGCCAGCTAGGACCCCGTTAACCAACCGTTGGAAGGTCGCAGGGGCATTTTTCAACCCAAATGGCATCACCCGGAACTGGTAATGGCCATCAGGTGTGGAAAATGCGGATCTCTCTTTAGCCCCCTCAGTCAGGGCGGTCTGCCAGTACCCTGAAGTAAGATCAAACGTACTCAGGAACTTGACAGCACCCAGTCTGTCAACGAGCTCATCAGCTCGGGGGATGGGGTGAGAATCAGTCCGTGTGACTGAGTTTAGACCCCGGTAGTCCACACAGAACCGGAGTTCTGGCTTCGCACCTGGGGCAGTAGCATTAGGGACCAACACCACCGGGCTGGCCCAGGGACTACTGGATTTCTTGATAACCCTTAAAGCTAACATCTTGGAGACCTCCTCCTTGATGCTGGCCTTCACCTTATCCGATAACCTGTAAATTGTGTTCTTCACAGGGAGACTGTCACCTGTGTCAATGTCATGAACACAGAGGTGGGTCCGTCCAGGACAGGAAAGGGAGAACAGGGGAGAGAACTGCTCCAACAGTTCATAGCAGTCTCCTCTCTGATATAGAGTCAGGGAGTCAGAGAGAATGACACCTTTCACTGACCCATCACCTTCTTGGGCAGAGAGGAGGTCAGGGAGAGGTTCACTCTCCTCTTCCATTCCTTCATCTGTGACCAGAAGCATGTTGATTTCAGACCTCTCAAAATGAGGCTTCAGTCGGTTGACATGGAACACCCTTAGGGGGTTCCTAGGGGTTTGGAGGTCCACTAGGTAAGTGGCCTCCCCTTTCTGCTCCTTTACTTCAAATGGGCCAGTCCAGTGGTCCTGGAGAGCTCTAGGCTCTACTGGCTCCATTACCCACACTTTGTCTCCAGGTTGAAACTCTACCAGGGTGGCCTTCTGGTCATACCAGCGTTTCATTACCTCTTGACTGGCCTCAAGGTTACTTTTGGCCTCTTTCCAGAAGCGGGTCATCTGGTTGCGGAGGGCCAACATGTAGCTGACCACATCCTGAGGGGGTGCCTTTGGAGCTTTCTCCAACCCCTCCTTGACAATGCTTAAGGGTCCCCTGACAGGGTACCCATAGAGAAGCTCAAAGGGACTGAACCCTACCCCCTTCTGCGGTACCTCTCTGTAAGCAAAGAGAAGGCATGGTAAGAGGACGTCCCACTTACGCCTCAGGGAGGCCACCAATCATGGCTTTCAAGGTCTTGTTGAATCTCTCCACAAGACCATTAGATTGGGGGTGATAGGGTGTGGTGAACTTGTAGGTTACACCACACGCATCCCACATAGCCTTCATGTATGCAGACATGAAGTTAGTGACTCTGTCAGACACTATCTACTTTGGGAATCCCACACGGGTAAATATCCCCATCAGAGTTCTGGTCACCACTGGTGCAGTTACGGTCCTCAGAGGGATTGCCTCTGGGTAACGGGTGGCATGGTCCACCAAAACCAGGATGAACCTGTTGCCTAGGGCAGTTTTGGGGTCCAATGGACCAACAACGTCAATGCCCACCCTTTCAAAAGGGGTGCCAATGACAGGAAGTGGAATCAGGGGGGTCTTAACCCTTTTTCCTATTTTACCACTGGCCTGGCAGGTAGGACAAGATCTACAGAAAGTATCTGAGTTTGTCCTTATTCTGGGCCAACAAAAGTGGGTGACAAGCCTGGCAAAGGTCTTGTCTTGCCCCAAATGTCCTGCCAGTGAAATGTCGTGAGCCAGACCCAGTAGGAAGGTTCGGTAACACTGGGGGACCACCAGCGCACGAGCTGCCCCAATGGCCGGAACCTTAGGCTCACTGTAGAGGAGATCATTCTCCCAATATATGTGGTGATCGCCAGAGGCTTCACCTGCTGCCTGGGTTGAGGCTTGCCTCCTCAGACCCTCAGAGTGGGACATTCTTTCTGCGCCTTGCAGAATTCCTCCCTGGTGGGTCCACCCTCAACTTGCCAGCCAGCAAGCTCAGGTAGATCACCTAGGGTGGCAATGTCTTCCCCAGTTGGTTCGGGAGCCTCCTCCTCAGGAGCCCGATCAACCACTGTGGGAACTTCTGGGACCGGTTTCCTGCACCCCTTGCCCCTCCTCTTGGCAGTTCTCTGGGCCATTGTTCCAGGCTCCAGACGCCCTTGACTTCCCTCTCGGTCAGCCATGGACCGTGTGGTCATGCAGACCCACTCAGGTAACCCTAACATCTCCAGGTGAGATCTGAGCTGTACTTCTTTCCAAGCAGTATGCTCAAGATCATTGCCTAACAGACAATCTACAGGCATGGCAGGACTCACAGCTACTTTCAGAGTACCAGAGACCCCCCCCCCACTCAAAGGGAACCAGAGCCACCGGTGGGTGACTCTCACGATTGTCAGCGACTATGACCTGGTGGAATGTATTAGGGACTATCTGCTCTGTTGACACCAGCTGATTCTTGATAGTAGTCATACTGGCTCCTGTGTCACGCAGAGCCTCCACCTTTTTCCCATCAATGGTAACCCACTGCCTGTACTTGGAAGTATTTTGGGGCATGTGGGCTTTGGGCACCATTTCTCCTTCTCCCAGGGACACTAGGGAAATCTCTACCTGCTCCCCAAAGCTATCTGGGTCCATCTCCCCCCCGAGCGCTACACTAGTCAACCCAGGTGTTTGTCCAGTAGTGGACGGTGCCCTCTTGGAGCACTGAGGGTCACCTTTATAGTGACCATATTGGTAGCACTCTAAGTATTTGGGGTTGGATCTCCCTAATTTCTCATAAGTCCCTGGCTTTTTACCAAATCTGGAAAAGGAATGGTTGCCACCCCCTCCCTGGGAATTCTTTTGGGGGCCTTTGGAGAGTTCCTTATCTGTAGGTTTATCTCCCCCCTCTTTCTTCTGTTGGGAACCCTGACCACCTTTGTGGGTGTCCCCCCCTGGTACCTTTTTGGACACTCTGGTGCTAACCCAGAGGTCTGCCTCCTCAGCAAGCTTCCTGGGATCAGTCAGCTTACTATCTACCAAGTGCTGGCGCAACTCTGTATAAGTAGTATTGAGCATATGCTCTCTCAGAATCAAGTCATATAACCCTTTATAATTATCTTCTTTGTTGCCCCGCACCCATCCAATCAGTTACTGGAAAAGTCAAAGAAATCTACCCATGTTTGTGAGGTTTGTTTGGTGCTGTCCCTGAACCTCTGACGGTATCCCTCAGGGGTCAGCCCAAACTTGGCAAGTAAAGTGGCTTTCTGAAGTGGGTATGTGTTTTGATCAGGTTGATCCAATGTGAGAAGTGTGTCCCTCCCCAATGGTGGGGCATAACCCCACATAGCTATCCCCCATTGCCCTTCAGGAACCTCATGAGCCCTTAGTGCAACTTCATAAGCAGCAAACCATTTATCCATGTCATCTCCCACTACAAAACTGGGCACCACATTTTTGGGTATACGAACCTTCTTTTCTCCAGCAGGTCCTGTCTGTATGCTGCCACCATTATTGCTGGATTCAGACTGTCTCGCCTTGATCTCCAGCTCCTTGAGACTCAGTTCATGAGCCAACAATAGTTTCTTTTCAACCAAAGCTCTTTCAGCTTCCACCTGTTTGGCTGCTCTTTCAGCTTCAGCTTGTTTGGCTTCTCTCTCAGCCTCAGCTTGTTTGGCTTCTCTCTCTGCCCTCTTGTCTTCCTGTTGGGCCTCAATTTTCAGTTTTGCCATTTGCAATTGGAACTCCCTTTCTTCTCTCCTTTCCTCTGCGGTCAGGCTTTGCACAGAGACACTGCTCCCTGGTCTGGAAGGGGGCACAATTGCAGTGGTAACATCATCCACTGATAGCAACAAATCCTCTGAGGGGTCATTTTCTGGCTCCTCTTCCTCACCATCCTCCTCTAAATGGGCTTCTGCCCAGGCCCTCAGGGCCACTTGAAAGTCCTCCTTTTTGGAGGCCCCTTGGGTGGGTATTCTCATCACCCTGCAGAACCCTCTTAGCTGTTTGACCGTATATGTATCCAACAGGTCAAAATCTCCTACTTGAGACCCAGTCAGAGACATGTTGAGTGAGGATTTAGTTTTTGAAAATTGTCATGAAAACGAATTTGCAAAACAAGAGATAAAAATCAAGTTGACCTTCAACTATGGGTAGGTAGTGCATTACTTAGCTACTGTATGTCACTGCACAAATACAAGTCCTATCCTCACCGCTGATCACCAATGTTAGAAATGGGGTTTTTGGTTGGCAGTCAGGTTACCCTCTGTCCAAGCAAGAACCCTCACTCTAGTCAGGGTAAGTCACACACAATCCAGAATTATCCTGTGCCCACCCTCTGGTAGCTTGGCACGAGCAGTTAGGCTTAACTTAGAAGGCAATGTGTAAAGTATTTGTTCAATAAATCATACAATAACACCATATAACACCACAAAAATACACCACACAGTGTTTAGAAAAATATATAGGGGGTCATTACGACCTCGGTGGTCTTTTTGCACGACCGCCGAGGGACCGCCGTGCGGAAGCCCGCCTGTGCAGGCGGTTTGCCGCTCAGCGTATTATGACTGTTGGCTGCTCTCCATCGTTATTCCGATGGAGAGCCGGCAACAGCCATACTTGCGGGTGGCGGGGAAGTGGAGGTTGCTCCACCTCCACCGCCACGCCAACAGAACACCGCCCAGCGAATCACGTCCTGTGATTCACGTGGCGGTGTTCTGTTGGCGTGGCGGTGTGTCGGCAGAGCTGCCCCCATGGCTCCCGTCCCCTCCCGGAGGATCGACGGAACAGGTAAGTCAATCGACCGTTAGGGGAGGGGGGTGGGGGGTGTTGTGTGCGTGCATGTGGGTGTGTGTGTGTGTATGTAGAGGGGGTGTGTGAGTGCGTGTATGCTTGCGGGGGTGTTGTGTGTATGGGAATGAGTGCGTATATGCCTGTGGGTATGTCTGTATGGATGTGTGCGTGTATGTTTGAATGTGGGTGTGCGTGCCTGACTGTGTGTGTGGCTGTGGGCATGTATGTCGGGGTGTGTGCGTGTGTGTGTTGGTGGTGCCTGCCTGCATGCGTGTCGGGTGTGTGTGAGTAATGTTATGTTGGGGGTCGGGGTGGGGAAGGGGGCCCTGCCACCTTTGGGGGCTGGCAGGGGTGGTGGGGGGTGTAAGGGAGGGAGTCAGGTGGGGGTGGTTGAGACCCCTATCAGTGCCAGGGAAGGAATTCCCTGGCACTGAAAGTGCTTACCGCCATGGATTTCATGGTGGTTCAAACCGCTGGAAATCCACGGCGGTAAGCCGGGTCCAAATCCCGCCGGCGGTATACTGACGGCCGCAGGGCTGGAGACCCAGGTCTCCACCCCGGCGGTCGTTTCCCTCCTGGCCGGCTGGACAGAGAACCAGCGGATGGCCATGGCGGTAACCGCCATGGTCATTATTCACCAAGGTAAGACCGCCAGCCTGTTGGCGGTCTTACCGCCGGTTCTCCGCCATCCGCCAGGGTTGTAATGACCCCCATAATATTTATCTGGATAATTGCAGGTCAAAACGAATAAAGATGCAATGTGAAGTTGTAGAGATATCACTAAAAAGTGATATAAAGGGGGTCATTCCAACCCTGGCGGTGGAGGACCACGGAAGCACCTCCAACAGGCTGGCGGTGCTTCCCTGCCCATTCTGACCGCGCGGTAAAGCCGCGGTCAGAAAAGGGGATCCGGCGGTTTCCCGCCGGATTTCCCCTGTCTGGGCTGAATCTCCATGGCGGCGAGATTCCAACCCCCTTCCCGCCACCCTGTTTCTGGCAGTTTTTACCGCCAGGAACAGGATGGCGGGAACGGGTGTTGTGGGGCCCCTGGGGGCCCCTCCACTGCCCATGTCACTGGCATGGGCAGTGCAGGGGCCCCCTAACAGGGCCCCAGCATGATTTTCACTGTCTGCTTAGCAGACAGTAAAAATCGCGACGGGTGCAACTGCACCCGTCGCACCCCTGCAACACCGCCGGCTCCATTCGGAGCCGGCTTCTATGTTGCAGGGCCTTTCCCGCTGGGCCGGCGGGTGCTCCTTTGGCGGGCGCCCGCCGGCCCAGCGGGAAAGCCAGAATGTCCTCTGCGGTCTTTTGACCGTGAAGCGGGCAAATGGCGGTGACCGCATGGCCGCATGACCGCCAAAGTGTCTTAAGTCTTTAAAAAGCAAAGTCTCTTTCAAGCACAAAGTACCTGGTTTGGAGTGGAAAATCTCCGCAAAGGGCCGCAGAAGAAGAGATACGTGGAAAAATGGAATGTGCATCGATTTCTCCCCAGCACACACGGACTTGCGTCGTTATTTTTCACGCGGGGAAGTCGTGCGTCGTTTCCCGGCACGCGGACAGTCTCTTTCTGTGGGTCGCGGGATTACCAGATGTCCCGGGGTCTGTGCGTGGATTCTCCTGCTTGTTGTCCGGCTGCGCGTCGTTCCGCGGGGCTGTGTGTTGAAGTTTTGCTCTCACAGCAGGCATCGCGTCGATTTCCCCTCTGGAAGTCGGGCGGTGTTGTCCTTGAGAGGCCGTGCGTCGAAGTTCCGGTCGCCCCGAAGGCATTGCGTTGATCAGCGTCGGTGTGCGGCTATTTTCTCGCGCCAGAGCAAGCTGTGCGTTGAAATTTTCTGCGCACGAAGAGTCCAAATGAAAAAGAGAAGTCTTTTTGGTCCTGAGACTTCAGGGAACAGGAGGCAAGCTCTATCCAAGCCCTTGGAGAGTACTTTTACAGCCAGACAAGAGTTCAGCAAGGCAGCAGAGCAACAGCAAGGCAGCAGTCCTTTGTAGAAAGCAGTCAGGTGAATACTTTAGGCAGCCAGGCAGTTCTTCTTGGCAGGATGCAGGTTCTGGTTCAGGTTTCTTCTCCAGAAAGTGTCTGATGAGGTAGGGCAGAGGCCCTGTTTTATACCCAAATGTGCCTTTGAAGTGGGGGAGACTTCAAAGAGTGGCTAAGAAGTGCACCAGGTTCCCTTTCACTTCAATCCTGTCTGCCAGGGTCCCAGTAGCGGGTGTGGCAGTCCTTTGTGTGAGAGCAGGCCCTCCACCCTCCCAGCCCAGGAAGACCCATTCAAAATGAAGATGTATGCAAGTGAGACTGAGTACCCTGTGTTTGGGGTGTGTCTGAGTAAATGCACAAGGAGCTGTCAACTAAGCCCAGTCAGATGTGGATTGTAAGGCACAGAAAGATTTAAGTGCAAAGAAATGCTCACTTTCTAAAAGTGGCATTTCTAGAATAGTAATATTAAATCCAACTTCACCAGTCAGCAGGATTTGGTATTATCATTCTGGCCATACTAAATATGACCTTCCTACTCCTTTCAGATCAGCGGCTACCACTTCAATACTGCATGAGGGCAGCCCCAATTTTAGCCTATGAAGGGAGCAGGCCTCACAGTAGTGCAAAACGAATTTAGGAGTTTTACACTACCAGGACAAGTAAACTACACTGGTACATGTCCTGCCTTTCACCCACCCAGCACCCTGCTCTAGGGGTTACCTAGGGCACACATTAGGGGTGACTTATATGTGGAGAAAGGGGAGGTTTATGCTTGGCAAGTACTTTTTCGAGGTGACAGTGAAACTGCACACACAGGCCTTGCAATGGCAAGCCTGAGACAAGGTAAAGGGGCTACTTGAGTGTGTGGCACAATCAGTGCTGCAGGCCCACTAGTAGCATTTAATCTACAGGCCCTAGGCACATATAGTGCACATTACTAGGGACTTATAAGTAAATTAAATAGTCCAATCAGGTATGATCCAAGGTTACCATGTTTAAAGGGAGAGAGCATATGCACTTTAGTACCGGTTAGCAGTGATAAAGTGTGCAAAGTCTAAAAGCCAGCAAAAACAGTGTCCAAAAAGTGGAGGGAGACAGGCAAAAAGTTAGGGGTGACCACCCTAAGGCTGTTAGGTCTAACACCTACAATATACGAGTTCAAGAAATTTGCAGGTTGCATACTATGAGTGCCCAAATGTGCCCCAAATGTCAACCTTGTCTAAAGGATTTTAAGGCCACCATTTTGTCATTGTTGTCAACTCATTCCCTTCCCAAAATGCCAAGGATTTCCTTCCTTACGCAAGAAGTATATGCAATTTGCTAGTGCCAGAATACTGTCATGGATGCCTAATTGAGCCAAGAATTAAATCCTGGTGGATTCTATTTTTCAGAAAAAAGTGAAACTCAGTAGGAAGATTTAGTTGAACACCATTCAAAGTGTAAGGGTGTCAAGTACGGTGTGATGGTTGAGGACACTGCAACACAAGAAGACCTGCTCTGCCTTTGTTGGAAATATGAAAAACACTATTATCCACAGGCATGGCTGCCATTTTAGTACTGCATTGCAGTCTGAATTCAGGCTGGCAGTCGTGCGAATTTCATAGACCTTGATATTCGTTTTAAGCTGCTTGGCAAAAGTCTTCTTCAAAATCACACTATCTGATACCGTTCATAGCAAATAACAATGTGTATGGTCACCTTGTGATCATTTACATTCGCACTGCCTCTTTTATTTTATGCAGAATTCTTTTATATATCAACCATTATTTCTCAACCTGTAAGGACAGAAAGGTGGAGACAGTGGGGAAAAAGGAGAAAGGAAGTGCGGAAAGTGAACGTGGTACTGAATATCACTCCTACTAAACCAGTTACCATACAATTGCAATTGGACTGATACCCTCTGCCACCAAGCTTTATCGTTATGTTGTGAATGAATGAGCCACATATACTCTTACCTTTTCCAAGCCATTGTGTAACTTATAAATATATTCCTCTCATATGCAGCTATCCTTAGGAGTTTTGTGTCCATTCCTGGCTTGTGCGGATTGTGGTTTGATGCCAGTACCATAGCACGCATTTTTTGGCTCTGTCATGGAGGATGACCAGTGCAGATGATTTTTGGAACTGATGAGCTAGTGGAACCTAGTATATGCCAAATGTCTATCCAGTATGCATCTAGTCCTGGGCAGAACAACAGAATATGTATTATCTCACATTCTAGCGAGTTACATCTCCAGCATTTATAGTTTGATGGAAGCATTGCCTTTTAAGTCGAGCCTAGGCAGAGAATGCGCTGTCTCTCCGAGACATGCTGTAATCAGTATGTGGGTTGACAGTTCACTCATTGGCTTTTGATTGGTATCTTCAATTGTCTTTTAAAACTTTTTCCTTTGTAGTGGCTAATCTGTGCTTTAGTCCCTCCTTTTAGTTGTTTGGTAGTGGCCAGAGAGCTGTGCCTAATTATCGTCAAGTTTCCACCGTGGGTTGAAGTTTTTGGTCTCAGAACTATTTTCTATTTTGTTTCTGGAGGTGGCATTTGAAGGCTTTCTGGGAAGGCTTTCCAGTCACACAACTACTCCCACAGTCTTTCGTTTTCAAGACACATTGAAAACAGGTCTATAAAGAGTGTGGTTGAAAACGCACCACTAAATCTTGTTTTTTTTTTCTTCTCAGTTCGCTTGTTGGAATGTAGCGTTTGTGCTTTTGGAGTGAAATACATTCACCACTCAGCTGAAGGAAAGTAGCATGTGTAAACAAATTTTGTTGGATGCTGTGCACCTTTCAACTACACTTCAACTTTCATCGTTTCATTATTTTAATTTGGAGGCAACCACCTTCTAAGAACATGCCCACTTTAATTTTCACCATTCCTGGTTTCGTTGCTGGCTGGAAATCTTCTAACTATAAGCCCCCTTTTATTTGTACCAATGCGGGCATCATTACTTTAATTTGAAAGCCACGCACCTTTTAACTATACGGCCGTTTATTGCAGCTGTTTCTAGCTCTCTTTCCTTCGCTCCCCTCCCCCGCATAAAGGCTCTTGCAAAATTGCCATTTCATTACCATTTTAGATTTAAAGGGTAGCTTAAACAAGAGGAATCCATTTTGACTGAATGCTCCCTGCAGCCATGCAACAGGTGCTTCATTTTTTGTTCAAAATGATATTCATAACAAAAATCGAAACTATAATGTCCTTACACATGAGGCCTTACATCAATTTGAATGTTTCAAGCTTGAAAATATGTTATTGCACATTTATCACTGTAAAAAGTAATCTTTCTTTACTGCAAACAAAACGTGTATTATTTTTTTGTGAAAGTAACATTTAATATAATAATAACGGTGCTTTATTTCAATAATATGTTAAGTTCCATGGTAACATAATAGTCCCCTTTAAAATGTCGACTTTGTTCAAATTGTTGATTTGCAACTCTGTTGCCTCACTCACTCCAGCAGGAGTAGTGAGTGGGCGGGGTAGCTAAGGGTTATGGAAGTTGTGTTACTGGAGTGTCCCAAACATGCCAGATACCGGCTCCTGCAGCCGTGCCGTGGTTTGGGATAACAAACGGGCAGTTCCCAAAGTATAGGACTTTAATACTGAAGGTGAGAGTAGGTGACAAATAATGCTTTCTGCTTCCTAAGGAACTTGTGCGTTAAGGGAACTGGGAGCACTTGCTACTGCAAACCAGCACACTTCTTCATATAACATAGCGAGTGGGAGAGAGTGCAACATTAAACACTAGGAACGACTCTGCTACTTAGAAATCCAGTAGTCTCATTTAGGATAATGAGAGCACACGCGACATGGCGCCGCCAACGATTCGTCTGGCTCTGATTTTCGGGTCCGGCTGACTCTCTCGGTCTCATATATATTTTGACTCCTCGGTTCCGTTAAGGGAGACGTCCGTGGTGCTGAGGATTTCCGCCACCACGATATAGGTACATCCTATTATTTAGTGGTCGGTTGTTCAAGCTTGAACTCTGAAAGGAAAAACCCGGATATTGGTGTGCCTTCTCTGACCTAGTGCTGTTTTCATAATGGCGAATCCCCAGGTAGTGAACATCGCACTTAATATGCGACACCCGCTCACAGGACATCTGATAGCACATGGTCTGATGAACCAGGGGGGTCCAGTCACGTTTGTGGTGGACGCCCATGCAGCCTATAGAACAGAGCTTTTTTATTCTTGGGTCGTATTTCCAGCAGTTGAAGGGGGTACACACACTTTTCATGATTACGCTATTGCGAATGTCCCTGGACAATACAGGGTATATGCATACTTATAGATACCTTTATCTTATCAAGAACACCATAATTGGCTTGATGGCGCCCTCCCACACACTGTAGCACAAGTTAGGTTAGGTCCACTGAGTAATGATCGTGCTACCTGGCCTTTATTGGCTACATATACACCATATCCTGCGGTTGCTAACTTGGCAGTGGCTGAAGTTCGTCGTTTATATATAGACTTAACAGCTACATATAGATGATTAGTTCAGTTTGTAATGCAGACACTAAATACAAACACAGCGCGTGCTGCTCCGGCGCAACCACATGCAGTGGTTCCGGTTATCAATCCGGCCACTGTGCACTCAGTTATGGGTAAAGTACCGGCGAAATGAGAGGAAACTCCATTTTGGCTGGCGCAAAAAATTAATACGCTGGTAGCAGTATTTCCTCATACGGGACCTCAGGATAAACATAGAATATTGACGATGTGTTTGCCGTTTGGTATGGTTCCTACTGTGGACCATTGTAATACTTGGGGCACGGTGTTTGCCGCGCTCTACACTACAGCACACGGTACACCGACATTGGCTAATTTACCAGAAGTGCTTAAACAAATTCAAGATGAATATGGGCTGCCCCGGCCTTAGATTTAGGAATGCAACTGATGGGTAATTTTGCAGCGGTTTCTTCTATTATATTGAGTAATCTCAAAGGGGAGGCAGTGGCACTAGTGGTGCGTATGCGTCTTCGAGACGTCCCGCAACCTAATCAAGAGCGGGAGCTGCCGAGAATAATAGCGGAAACATATTCGAGTATCGGTCGTGATAGCCTAGGGCCTCGACCGCAAAAAACAACGGTTGCAGGGTAAGAGTAGTAAGGATTCTACTAAAGTACAGCAACCTGAGGGTACTAAAAAGTGCTGGGAGAAAAAACAACAAACACCTAAAAAAGAAAGGGGAGAATCTCCTCGACCGGAGACCCCGCAGGCTAGATATAATCTCAGAAATAGGGATAATTTGAAGACGCCTGATAGATATCAATATACTGATACACGCCAATCTCGTTCCTTTCAGGACTCATCGGAAAAGAAAAATGAGAGAGGTGGGCGGTCAGAGCGGAGAACAGAGTACGTGAAACTGAGACAGGAATTACAACACTCAACGGAGGTTTCTATCAAGAAAGAAGAGAAACCGACCCAACAAAAACAGCAGTTTAAAAAGAAAAAGGTGGCGGCAGTCTCAATTAGACATGCCACACAAGAAGAGAGTTCTCTTGAAGAACAAGACTTGGGCTCTAGCACTGTTAGACAGCGCGGCAGAGGTCAAAATAGTTCGTCGGAATCTTCTAGAGCATCTGGAGGCGAAAGCAACTGATGACTTCATACAAGTCGAAACAGCAGATATGCGTGTCTCTGATCCCGATAGAGTTTATATGGTAACTTTGCAATTAGAAGGGGACATTGAGCGCAACGTGAACGCCATCTTTTGGGATTGTGTGGTCAAATTATATGATATTCTGCTGGCTGAACAGGATTGGCCCCCAGACTTTGATTGCGACTGTCCAGTTGGGGAGGAGGTTATTACACCTTCATTCTCACCACTTGTTCCGGGAGAACTCGCAGAGTCCTATAGCATCAAATGGGCTCTGACACAAGCACCCGCCTTATATAGAAATCATGTGGGGTGGGATAGGGATTCACCTTATCATGTAATTCCGATAAAGGGCGAACCTCAGCCGCAACCGCAATATCCTATAAAATTTGAGGCAAGGGCATCGGTAAGGAAAATACTTACACAATTGGAATACCAGGGAGTTATTGCACCCTGTGTCTCGCCAATGAATAATCCCTTATTTCCTGTAGCTAAACCGGACCATTCTTATAGGATAGTGGTGGATTACAGACATTTAAATGGACATACACGCACATATACAATACAAAATTCACACAGCGCAGCGCTCATGAATAATATTGTGCGTTAAAAATACAAAACAACTTTGGATATCTCGAATGGATTATTCTGCCAAAATATAGTGCCCGAAAGTAGGGATTTTACAAGCTTTAGTGCGTTTGGCTCTCAGAAATTTTTTGGCCGTTTGCCTCAGGGGTATAAGAATAGCCCTGGACTGTTCTCGGCTCGTGTGACTGAAATTGTGCACGAGTTGGACCCTGAAGCTTTGTCATATGTCGATGATATATATCTGACAGATGACGAGTTACTACAACATTTAAGATGGGTAGCCCGCATTGTTGTGGGATTTGACGAAATTGGCTACAAATTCAATTTTAAAAAATCAAAAATTGCCTTCCTCAGCGTCATTTTCCTGGGATATGAGCTGTTGAATGAGGGCTTAGCGCCACACTTTTTGGAAAAATGTGCACAGTTGCAACCTCCTAATACGATTCGAAAACTCCAGTCGTTATTGGGATTTCTAAATTTTGGCAGAACTTACATTCCTGATTATGCTACACATATAAAACCATTATACGAGTTAATTCGCTCAAATTTTTTGAGTAGATTTTGGACGATTGAGCATACACATATTCTTCGAGATTTACAAACTGATCTCTTAGCAGTAACACATTTACACACACGGGACAATAAGACACATCTGGTCATCAGGGTTATAGCTGGGGCCGTTGGGTTTACATATGTCACCTTCAATGAGGGTGAGACAGTCCCAATAGCATACAAGTCTCACTTGTATTCTGCTGCAGAACAACGCTTTGCACAGACTGAGAAAATTCTCACTGCTGTACAGATGGCTGTGATTAAAGAACGACCTCTTGCCCAGGTCCAACGCATCATTGTTGTTTCCCCGATTCCGGCCTTAGAGGCTGTTACAAAAGCAATTGTTCCTAATTCAAAAGCTTTACATCCTCGATGGATACAATGGGCAACGTCTTTGACAGCCACTGATGTAGATTACATATTTTACCCTAAATTGCAGACTCAGGAATTTCTTCAATATGAAATGGAGTACCCAGTTCCCGGTGGCACATTGCCTATTGAGCAATATCAGGTGGTCATGTACACCGATGGCTCAGCGCAACCAGCGATTGGGACTAAACAACAGTATTCTGCTGCATGTGCGGTGGTGAGCGGACATATGGAGGGGGAGAAGTTCTGCCCCCAACATACTTATACACAAACGTTGGGAGACTGTACAGCACAGTTGGCTGAGCTGAAAGCTCTGTTGTTAGCCTTGGAACATGCGGATCCAGCAGTATTCACTTTGCTGGTTTGTGATTCCTATTACTGTGTTCAGTCTTTCAATGAATATTTACATTACTGGAGGTTGAAGGGGTTCAGAGATTCCAAGGGTAACACCATAAAACACAAATTGCTGTGGGGGAAGGTTGCAGATCTGAAGGAAACGCTTCCTAAAGTCCATGTTGTACATACACTTGGACACCAGCGCATTGGAATACACGTTGCTGGTAATACGTTGGCTGATGAAGCCGCAAAGTCGGCAGTGGCAGTTGCCACTGTGGCTGCAGTAACTTGTTCGAGTTCCAAACCAGACACAGAGATTTTGGCTGCCCTTAAGGCTACAGCTGATGGCACGCCATATCCTAAAGGATTTCCTTCTAAATATGATTACTGCATGGGCGGTATGCTGAACGCTGTAGTTAAAATCCCAGGCGTTGGTGTACGTGAAATGCCCAATAAAATTGAGCGATGTCGATTAACTACTGCAGTACATGAGGGGGCGGCATCTGCACATGCAGGCGTGGCTGCCACAATTTCACTCTTACAGGCCCGTTATTGGTGGCCTGGTCTCTATAAAGAGACAAAGCAGTATGTCCTTTGTTGTGACATCTGTCAACAAATTAAAGTTTCCACGGCTAGACGGCCGCAGCAGACGCCCCTTCTGATATCGAATAAACCATTACAGTATGTGTACTTGGATCATTGTGGTCCGCTGACACCAGATAGTGCATACAAATATATATTGGTAGCTGTAGATTCGTGCTCCAGATTTGTGTGGGTCTGGCCACAGCGCTCGGCTGACGCTCGGACTGTTATTAAAGATTTGCGTATCTTTGTCAATACATATGCAGTTGCGGCTTTTCATTCGGACCAGGGCCCTGCTTTTGCCTCTAAGGCATTCAAGGACATCATGGCTTCGTTGGGGGTCCAGCTCCAGTTCTCGTCTCCATTTCATCCCGAGGGAAATTCTGTAGTGGAACGTTTAAATCGCGATTTAAAGCAATCCTTAACGGCCAGAGTTATAGGTACGGGTCGTAGGTGGCTAGCCCACCTGTATGGAGTACAGAGAGCACTGAAAAACTTGCCTAGAAGGTCCCTGGGGGGTCGTACTCCATATAAGTGCCTGTTCGGGACGCAAATGTTTGTTCCAGATCTATATGGTCCTGGTGTGGAGGCGGCGGAAATTCCCTTTGACATAAATGATAGTGTCGCTGTTTTGCAGGATTTACAACAATTCCGTGAAGATAACTCTTCTGCCAGTGCTGCCTCCATAGGATTTAAGGATGATCCAGTAACGCCTACTGGTTGGATTCCCAGAGTTGGGGATCTTGTGCGTGAAAAGGTCGCAGTGAAGAAAGAATTTGGCCCTTCGTATCGAGCGCCAGTCCCTGTACTAGGGATCCACGGCACAAGAACTGTGATTTTGCCGCCGTTGCAAGGGGCCAAAGGCAATCGCTTTGTTTCCATCGACAATGTCAAGTTACAACATGTGGCTGATTCTGCACAGCAGACCAAGAGGAACGCCCAGTAGTTCCTGAATCCCTCTCACTACTGGGGAAGATGTTCCGCTGCAGGTGATTTGCACCGACACTGTTTCCTCTCCGAGCTTGGGGAGGGTGGACAATGATCTTGCGATTGTTCCACTAATGGCGAATAATTTGGATTCTTTTGATCAAGTTGCTGTGACTTCTGATGTTGCTGATGGTGTTATCTACAGTGTCCCACGGCGAGAGACACAATCTGCTCCCTTGTTTACGGTTGCACCTTTTGCGAGAACTGCCTCCGGCTGCTTTAATAACGATGATGATACCGTGTCGGACACTTCGTCCTCTTCAACACCAGCCCGGGGTCCACGTAAGCTGATGTATGGGCTCAAACATACCTATTTTGTGTTTCTTTGGAACTATCTGTGGCTTTTCATGACTGTGATGGCTTTTTTCCTATGGCTGGGGTTTGTTGTTACCTTTTTTCTGGTGATACATGGTCATTTTCTTCCTGAACGATCTGAGATTGAGCAAGTGGAGAGGGTGTTGAAACCGCATTTTTCATCACACCTGGTTCGAAGAGACTTGTCCTTTGTGAACATTTCTGCCGTACCGATTCCGGTATGGTCCCACTGAAATAATTCAAATACCGTATGTTCTCAAATTATCAATGAATGATATTGTTATACCAGGCATTGTATCTGATGATTGGGATGAGAAGACAGTTGATTATATGTTGACAGAATTGCAGTATTATACTGTCTATGAAAATGAAGATGCTTACCAGTTTAGAGATAATTATGGTGACATGTTTTGTTACAATTATTATGGACACCACTTTATTCATAAAGCCAGTAGCCCTAAATTAATATTTGAGTATATGAAATCGGAACATTGCCCGACTCCTCCACAGGGGAGTTCTAAAATGTATTCGGACAAATTTGCATATTTTTCTGGACATCATCAACAAAGTGCTAAGTCTTATTATTTTAAAGTTACTCCGCATGCTAATAAGCAAATATTGTTGACTGATACTAAATTACTGTATTCCAATTCGTTTGTATCTATTGAGGGGTATGAATACTGGTCCAAAACTGTTGATTTGAGAAGTGTTTGGGGGACCAAAAATTGGCAACTGCGGGGTAGGGAAACATTGTTTAGGGCATGTATTATTCCTGTCCAGATGATTTTCTTAAATTACACTGTACAACAGACTAGCTGTTTGGGCTTAGCAACCATTAGAGAATTGAATATGCCTGGCATACCTGTTCCTTCCAAAATGAAAGATTGGCAGCATTATATTAATGCCACGTTTAGTGAACTTACAGACTGGGTCCAGAATGGTACGCTTAACACTTAATTGACACATCCAGGCGGGTGGTTATTGTGGCCCATAGACACTAATGGGTGTCCTCAACGTTTTGTCACCTCTTCGGGGGGGTTTCAGGACTAGTAGGGCAGACCCTTGCTACACGGTAGCGAATGTGAAACTTCTGTCAGCCATTCTATGGTTTGTAAGCAGCTGTCCTTACATGGGGCGTGTAATGCCTCGTTGAAAATTTAGCTTGCTATCTAAAGGGAGTTCCAGTCCCCGTGATTAAAAACACATTCCAGGTGCTTTCAAATGGCAGCTACGTTCTTCTTAACAGTGAAGCCTGTTGTGGCATGCGTGCCGGAATAGTTTACGTGGTCGTTGTCACCAAGGCCGTTACGTGCTGCGGGAATGTGTTGTTTCCCCCCACTCAATTTAGGGAGGTAGCAGACATCTGGCCTCACATTGCTACTTCCAAGGTGAATTTCGACAAGTTGAGTCAACTAAAGGCTCTATTGTTTCAAAAGCATGTGGCCCTTACATCTGCACGCAAGACCTACGCACTTCAGGTGGCGAGGTCATCGGCAGAAATACAGTCCCTTTTAAATACTAACTTTCCGAGCCACTTTGGTGAACTCGTGGGATGTATATTTAATGCGTCCAGCACTGCTAGAATTGCACATTTTTTTAAAGCCGTTGGTGTTGGGTTTGCTCATGCCTTCTCTTCCATATTCGGTTTGATACCTTTGGCTATTCATTCTATTTTCGGAAGCATCTTTGGGGGATTTCTGATCACTTTGGCTTTATTGGCTGGTGTTTTGCTGTTGCTGTTGTTTTTCCGCAATGGCTGTCCCGCCGCAACAAGATCCAATATGGGCGCTCCCATCAGCGCAGCTGTGTCGTGAGCGCATGATGCAGCATTTTGGAGCAACACTCCTGGGATATTTGGAGTGTGACTGGTCTCTACCATTCCGACTAGTTCTGGATTGTATGCAACCCATGTTTCGGTGCCTCTGTTGCTCGTTTGAACATGCAATGGCTCTATGTCTCTCACTGCAGCGCCCCACAGTGGTTGATGCTAATCTGTTGATGTTCCCGATTAGGGCTCATTCCCAGACATGTGCACTGCGGTTGCGTTTGCTTCGTGAGGCTGTTTACGAGATTCCCTTCCTGGAGGAAGATGGTATTGTCTCGTTCATAGGCCCTACACAGGATGCCGCCTTGGATGGTTCTGGGGCTTTGGAACACACCTGCTCCATGATAGTATTTGGCGTGGATTTTCCGGTGTTGACATCTGCCGAAGTGGAGGATATGCTGCTTGCCGTGATTTTATTTTGATTCGGTTTTACCGTCACATGCTTAAAAATTTAAATATGGATCTGTGCTTTGTTGTCCTCTGGACTTGTCGAAATATATTGTGTGTATTTTTATATCTGGGGCATATTTTTATTGTTTTTGTTTTGTTTAGAACCACTTACTACCGACAAGGGGGGGGGGGTCAGAGTCTGACTGGAACAAGCAGGAACAACACTGTGGAAACAGAGAGCAGTTTCAGGGGTACTCAGAACTGTAACACAATCCAACAAGGGCTCTGGTACACAAATGAATTGTACTCCAATGCACAACAAGGAGCTTCAGGGAATGGTAGCTTCTAAGCAGTTCCAGGCAGCAGCAAGGCCAGGACAGAGTCAAATGGCTGGGCTGCATGAGAGAGCTCACAGGTATGTGCAGCTTCAGTCTCTCACAAGCCCTGGTGGAGAGAATCCAGTATAAAGGGCCAAACAGACCTTACCCATGGGAAGCAATGGACAGAAGATTACAGGTCTTACCGACTACCAGGCAGTGTACTATGGGACCTGAAGTCCAAGCAGGCTAATGTATTTATACTATGGCATGCCATACTGAAAAGGGAAGCACACAGGAGTCAGAATGGGAGTCTGGGTGAGTGTAGATGATGATTCCCATGGTACAGATAGTCCATTTACAGTGCCCCTACAGAAGAGAGGTTAGAGACTTAAAACATGGCTGTGGCAGGACGTATTACCTGGGATGGACTGCGCAGGGCATGTCTTGTGGGTATTGCTTGTCATACTTGGGACGCTCGTTCCATCCATTTTCAGGATTGATGCACCTCTTGTCACACAAGCTCCTTGCAGAGATAGCTAATTTCACACTTACTGATGTCAAGGGTCTGGTCATACTTTCCTGTTACCAATGGTGTTTCACATCCACTGCCTCATGTATGATGCACAAATTTACCTGATGATTGATTATGTCATAGTTGTGTGTCATATGCTACAGTAGACCATGTTGGCAACATGGATTTCTGTCATAGCTGTGGTCCTATGAATTTGCCCTTCAAATGTGAAATAGAAAATATGTTTTTCATACAAACTGTGTGTGATGTTTGCTGTACAATCATACCCATGAAATGTGATGTGGCATTAGAAGTAGTCAGATTTGTCTTTGTGACATGCTCCCTGAGGTAATACTCTGATTCCTAAATAACATGTGATGCATAAATAATTACCCAGAGCAGGATTCAGTGATAAAGTGCTTAATTCCATATTGTAAGAATGTGTTTATAGTGACTATTGTTGAAAAAAGTTTTGAACTATCTGTTGTCTGCAACGCATCCCTTCAGCTGTGTTTGGATGTTCCCCCTCATTTTCCCAGCCACTATCCACCTACTCCTCCTCTACAGGCAGTTCTTGTTCAGGTTCATATAGGGGGATGTTCCTCCTAACACAAATGTTGTGCAGGATGGCGCAAGTCAAAATGATCTTGCAGACCATATCTGGGGAATATAGGAGGCTGCCTCCGGGTATGTCCAGGCACCTCAATCTGGACATCAGGATGCCAAACGACCGTTCAACAATGATGCATGTCCTCCGATGTGTGCCATCATAGACAGGCTCTGCTGCTGTGCTTGGGCTGGCAAATGGGTTTATGATCCATGGCTGGATCCCGTAACTCTGATCAGCTGAAAGAGAAAATAGGAGTAATGATTTTGTTGTTGCTTGCACCAGGAATGTCATGTAGCATGGCAGTTGATATCTTGTGTTGTCTGGGACTCATATGTGTTTGTGGTATTGTGTGGGATGCTGGGCTTCTGTGAGGTTCTTTCCACATTGGGTTGTTTGACTTGAAAATTTGTGTTTGGCTCATTGACCTGATATCTATGGTTTAGTTTCAAAATTGCAGTTCAGTGTGTATCTCCCATGCGTTATGTAGTGAGCAAGATGTTTTAGTGTGCATTCACTTGCGGGGACATGACACTTCCACACACACAATAGATTCCACTGTGGTGGTAACATGGTGGCACTACATGGCCTGGACAGCCCATCCAATTAGACATATGTCATTGCAGATGAAATGGAACAGTGAGGCCCTTTGATTTGGCTGGGTGACATTGCACAACACATCTCCATACGTTTGCAGCACTGAGCTGTTCAGTATTGACAATACACAATTGTCCCATGTGTGACTAGGTTCTAGGCAAACCATTGTAGTACCCTCTGCCAGTGGCTCATGTGCAACCGTGCACCTATACTACTGGACTTGCTCCAGGTGAGCTGGCTAACTGTATTGTAGAGGTGGATGTATGTGTACAGAAAGGGCCACCTCCCTGTACATCTGTTATGTAGCTGGAGTATTGGCTCTTTCGGTATGTGCAGCAGTGTGCACTTTGCATTAGTGTCACATCAATATGTGTTCAGAGAACAATGCACTTCCTTATTGCTAGCTGTCAATGTCACCCCAGGAGTGATGTGAAATGTTGGTACTGCCTCAGCATTTCCATGTCACCTACATGTGAGTCAGTATCAGCTAACTATGTGTCTCATGGTGTTTGACCTGCAGCAACACACATTGCACATCCCTTGCACAGTACTTATTCCTTTGGAGGGTGTGGGTTTGACTATGTGGCCTTATGTAATATTGAATGGTTAATTTTCCAGTGCAGGCCATGTCATTGTCACTGTGTGGTTTTAAATTGGTCACTTGTGGCTCTAGAGGGGCATCCATTGTTATTGGCAGGCGTCATTAGTCCATGGGTGTATATCCCATTGGGTCAGGATAGTAAACATAACTACCTGTGTCACACCTCAGTGTCTTCCTGCCCACATGTCAATGTAGTGGTGTATGTCTTGTGTGTCCTACAGGGTTGTTGTGCCATGTGTATATCATTAGGACTTACTGACAAGAAGGCCATTGCCATATCGTCCATCCTAGAAGTGCCAATTGATGGTGCGGTGGCAGAAGATGAAGGAATCATGTACACTCCCAGGATACTTTGCCAAGATGTTGGTGAACAATCCCTGGTAGTCAACAATGACCTGCACATTTATGGAGTGGGTGTGCTTTCTGTAGTGTATAGGTGCTCAGTTGCAGCAGGTGGTACAATCCAGACATGTTTGCAGTCAATAGCACCAAGCACTTGCGGGAAGCCATGTATTTGGTAAATCCCCTGTTTGGTCTCCTGCTGCTTCTGCTGTGTGTTGGGAAAGCTGATGTGGTGGGGTGTGAGGGAGATGATGGTATCAAGAACCTTGGGAAGGAAGGCGGAGAATGAGGGCTGTGATACCCCAGCTACCAGGGCACCTGTAGTTTGGAATGAGCCACTTGCGAACATGTGCAGGACAGCTAGCAGCTTGGTCTCCCGTGGAATATTGTGGGGTGTCTGCAGGCTGGCTGTTAGCTGTGGCTCAATTTGGTGCAGCAGCTGCTGTATGGCTTGCCAGTTAAGTCTGTACCTCTGGATTATATCCTGGTCCCTGAGGCCCAGGAGGGTTGTCCTGGTCCTGAATAGCCTCTCCTGCCTTCTGCGTTGCCTTTGGAGTCCACGTTGGTGTGGTGGTAGCTGCTGCTGTTGATCCTGTGCTCTGCTGTGTCTGGCATGCTGCATGAGTAGCACCTCCATGTTGTCCTTCTTGAGCAATGGTGTTGCTTGTGTGAGTTTTCGTTAAGTAGTGGTGTGTTTGCCCCATTTTAACGCCTGCCCTGACCCAGGCGGTAAAATTTGACGCAAATCGGACTTTGCGTCATTTTTGGAGTCCGCTTCCGAGCTGTGCGTCGTTTTTCCCCAGTTGGATAAATACGGCGCATGGGTGTTTGAGTCATTTTTTGGACGGGAACAGCTACCTTGCATCTCATTGATGCAAGGCAGTTTCACACATCCAGAAATGATGCAAACTCTGATATTTTGACGCTAGACGGGTCAAAGTTTGCGCCGGATTTGCATAAAACAAAATTACGCTAATCCGGAGCAAAGGGAGTATAAATATGGGCCTTGAAGTTCCATTTCCATGACGGCCCTGATCTTCTCTGTGTCTCCGAGGGTGAGTCTTTTGTCTTCGGTGTTATGTTTCCGCCAGGCTTTTGATGGCGTTGGTACCGCCCCGGAAATCGTGGCGGTGTGCTATGTCATAATATGGTGGATGGTAACTTGTCTTCCACCTGGCTGTTGATGGCTACCAATGTGGTCAGCTGTGTTTATACATTGACGGTTGGTGTGGTACATTGGCTGTCTATGGGAATTATCACCACCATGGTCATGATTTGGCAGTAATTACTACCAGCCTGTTGGCGTTATTACCACCACTTTATCACTTACCGCTAATGTCCTAATGACCACCTTAATCTTTACAAATTCATATCGTTGGCTCCCTATTTTGGATTTTTGCTGCTTTGGTGTAATTTTAAAGATAACAATATTGTCTATTTTTATAAATTAGTGTTGGATTTTTATTATGTTTTGTGTTTTACTTATTAACTGTTTTGATGATATTAAATGTTTACACACCAGTCTCCTAAGTTAAGCTGAACTGCTCGAGGTGAAGCTATCAAGGATTGAACTAGGACACATTTTTTGAGACTGTGACTTGAACTAGAGCGGGTTTAGGGCCTATTGCTAAG
Source organism: Pleurodeles waltl (assembly GCF_031143425.1). Taxonomy (NCBI): domain Eukaryota; kingdom Metazoa; phylum Chordata; class Amphibia; order Caudata; family Salamandridae; genus Pleurodeles; species Pleurodeles waltl. Next base: position 639,482,669 of record NC_090443.1, on the reverse strand, counting down.
TGTATGTAGTTACTTGCTCTTACCAATAATCCACTTTCCAACATACTGATATCTCTGATGACCTAATCTCAGCATGTGATAAATATCTCTTCTGTTTAAGGGCAATAACATGGAAATCATTGCTATATTTGTGCAGGGAAATGCCTATTTTTGCATGATCATTCCCATTTTATTGGACTCATGTTGCTGTTTTTTGACTCAGTGCAATGGACTCTGCTAACCAGGCCCCAGTACATGTGCTCTGACCCCTAAAACATGTTGAAATGGGCTGTATACTAAATTTGCATTTTAGAATACCTATACCTCCCTATTATATGGTACAACTTGTACCCAGGGCCTGTCATTTAATTGTCATTAGTGGACCGCAGCTCATATTGTGCCAATACTAAAGTGATGCAAAACATGACTGTAGGCCTGTCACCAGTAACCTGGCTGTACAAGTTTAAACAGAAAATCTGATATGTCAACTAACTCCTTTTGAGAGGTCTAAACCCTCATTTTAAATATTAATGTCACCCCGAAGTAAGCCTTAATGCCCACAAATCAAAGTGCATGTTATTTAAAGTTATAATTTGGCATCCCTGGACACCATCTTCAGAACACTGCTGGACCTGTAGAAGACAGATGAAGGCTGGATCTGCAATTGAGAGCTTTGAGGAGAACTTTTAGGGATGACCCTGCTCCAACCTATACCCAGGACAAGAATCAGATGGCTCCTGGCTACATGGACAATATTGCTGCAAGAACCCATATTCCTGGAAGAAACCAGCTGACCAGTTTCAACTTGACCTGTCCTGGATCCTGTTGACGGCATCTGTTCGAGTGAGTCCTGACCCTGAGGTGCTGAACCACAGGTCCTGGTACCCTTGGCTGTTGTCAGGGTTTACTCCTCCTGCTTACATTTAGAAAATTGGGGCTAAGAAATGTTTTGCTAAATTTTTGCCTGGAGAGCAGTTGTGGGAACAAGACCAACCTGCAGCTGGCCTGCCGTTGGTGCATCACTGGTGGTCTTGACCACCACAGCTCCCACTACAGTCTTCTCTGCAGCAGCAGATGCAATTCACTGGGTCAGTTGCAAGCCAGCATCTGACAATGTCAAACCCTCTTCAGCTACTGCCTGAATCCTTGCCCCATTGAAGAAATCCAATTTACAGAAAGGAGTCTAAGGGGGTTATTTACTATCCCTGTGGCACAGGGCAGCACAGCAAGTGACATTGCTGCACAGCCCTGGGCAACAGGGAAAGGGAAGAAATACACGTATCTACAAGATATAGCATATTTCTGTCCTCTCCACATGTGCTGGCACAATGGGATGCTTAGCACCAGTGCAGTCACCCTTGCACATCGTTGCAAGGTTGCCTGCATTGAAGACAGGATTGTTTCTGTGCAGGAAGGGGCACCTTCCTGCACAAAAACAATCCAAGGATGCTTTTACCTCTTGTATTGCATTGCCTTACACCATATCTACAATGCCATGAAAACCAAGCAAACTGGTTTTCCGTGGCCTCGGAGATGTGGGCCTGCATTCTGCACCACTGGTGCATCACAAAAAGTGATGCACTGGCAGTGCACTGGGCTTGTATATAAGCCCCTTCATCTGAAGGTAGAAAGCTTCACATGGATCCAACGTTGAGCACATCCGATCAATGTTGATGGCTTCTTGGGCACCTACCTTCAACTCCTGCTCACAGCTTTTTCCACCTCATCAACAGCTTTGTCCTTCATCAGCCTGTCATTGATGAGCCCAGCATAGGATCCAGCCTACGGCCCTGCCCTCGGAGGACACTACTTTCTTGAAAACTTCTAAGTGTAAATGTTAAATTTTGACTGGGACCAATCTAACCTATGTATCTGACCCATGCTCCATCGTGGTCAGCCTTAAGCCTTACCCTCATCCCGCTCTAGCATGACCAGTTACCTGTGGTTGGCAGCTTGCACTTTTTGGCACTATTTTTATTTAGAAACTTTAAAAAAATCATAGCCCTGGTTCTCCTTATTGGATTTTTGTTATTTTGGTGGTGTTGTGTTCATTAAAACAGTCTCTTTTTTTTGTAAGTGGAATTTTCTGCACCTTAGCTACCAGGGGCTCAGCTCAAGATTTAACTGTTGAAACCTTACTGGAATTAACAAGAATAGTGCCATTATTACTTGTGAATGACTACCATCCACTCCAAATAATAATCCACCTTCTCACAGCATGGAGAACTTACTTCATTTTAATGTGAGTTAGACCATTGACATTTAATGACAGTAGCTGGAGATTCCTTGGATGGGAACATGCGGTCATGATGTAGTCTAACATAGGTTTACTTAAGGCTGACATAGTTATCAAGTGTAAGTGAGTCTGACATGCAGTGCCAGGCCAAGAGTGTCCTGGGTTCTGAATTATGGATGGGGTCTAATTTCAGGGGCTAGTCGTGTTTCACAGCATAGTCACTATAGTGTAGCGTGTGCCACAGATGCCTAATGGGGATAGGAAGGGGGAGGATGTGATGGTCCAGCTGTCCTTTCAGATTGAGAAATGGATAAGGGAGTGGTAGAAGTTTGGCAAGAGGTAGGGAAAGAAACATGAAAAATAGTGCACTGTGCACCTAAAACAGATACTTCAAATATAACTCTCTCGTTCCAAGGGCTATTTGTGTGTATTGTTAACAGCTTTGGTCAGGTGGGCCAAGCCTCCCTGCTTCTTGTACCAACCACGCTAGTCTATTTTCAAACATAAATTCTATTCCCTCATGGAATTGGGGCCATTGTTCTGGTCTTAGACTCAGACGGTCAGGGAGGAGTCCCTAAGGCTGCATTCACTCTGTTAGAGTTTACTTCTAGCTGCCTGACAACACTTTATGAATGTGTCTTTAGTAAATTTTAAAGTTCTGTTCTCTAAGTATATAGCATGTCATTTTGGTTGGATCTTACCACACACTAGTGCAGTAAGTTTGGCAAAGGTGTCTCATGGCCCAGGTTGCTCAAGCCATTAGGAGTCAACAGGATTTGTCTCTGTCTTTGTGGACTACTATCTGTCACTCACTTTAGTCACTTTCTTCCGAGCTTCTTCCAGTTCCCTCTTCTCAAAGGTGTGGTTTTTCCTGCGATGTACTGTCTGTCAGGTGGAAGGAACCCGGGAAGGCAATGCCGGGCAGCTTTTCGGGAGGCTGATATGTATCCATGCTAGAGGTCTCTATTCTGCCCATGAAACTTTCTAGGTCATCAGTTTCAGTCAGTTTTGTCTATCCACTGTAATGCTCATGGTAGGTGGTTCCAATGGTACTTAACTAATGTTTCATGTCAAGTGTCTTGGCTTCAGTGCTAAGAATGTAATCCTTCCTTTTGATAATAGTCTATTGGGAACATTCTACTGCCACAGAGATCTTTGTGTCTTTGTAAAGAAAGGGTCTATTTTGCTGACTGGCTCCCAAGATTACCTGCTTTGCCTGGTGATGCTGCAATAATTGTGTCATAATTTGCTGTGATGTCTGGAGAGTCCTCCTGTCTGAGACTGGATTCTGTATACCCTCTGATATCCCAGCGCAGGTTCAAAATGAAGGCTTGTTGTCTCCTGGATAAAAGTGTCCAGAAACCCTTGTACAGCATAAGCCTTAGTTCCCCCTGGAAGCCCAATGTATCATACTGAGGGGCATATTTATACTCTGTTTGCGCTGAATGTGCTGTCAAAAAGTTTGATGCACATTCGGCGCAAACCGTGCACCATATTTAAACTTTGACACCTAAGCCCGCGGACGTCAAAATTCCTCCGTGTGCTTCAGTTTTTGGATGCGGGAAACTGACTTGCGTTAATGACATGCAAGGTAGGCGTTCCCGCCCAAAAAATGACTTCAAGGCCTGTGCGTCTTATTTATACTCCAGCGTCATTTTGACGCACAGGAGGGGGCGGGCCTTGAAAAATGGCGCACAGCCTGATATGCGCCATTTTTTAATGCCTGGGTCAGGGCAGGCGTTAAGGGACTTGTGGGATCACTTCCATGGTCTCTGACCATGGAAGGAGTCCAGAGGTTCCCTTCCCTGCCCCCAGGGACAACCCCTGCCACCCTCACCCACCCCTGGAGGACACCAATGGATGGGGGGACCCATCCCAGGTAAGTTGAGGTAAGTATTTTGTTTTTGTTTTTTTCAAGTGGCATAGGTGGGCCTAATGTGGGCCCCCCTATATGCCACTGTACCCAATGGCCATGCCCAGGGGACATAAGTCCCCTGGGCATGGCCATTGGGCAAGGGGGCATGACTCCTGACTTTGCTAAGACAGGAGTCATTTCAATGGGGATTGTGCGTCAAAAAATTGCGCAAGTCCAGATTGAGGCATGATTTTTGCCTCAAACCTGACTTGCACCATTTTTTGACGCACAACCCCCATTTTCCCCTACGCCGGCGCTGCCTGGTTTGAGTCATTTTTTTTTACTCTGACCAGCCCACAGCGCCGGCTAACACCATTCTTTAAATAAGGCGCCTGCATGGCGCATAAGAATGTCGATAGCCGGCTGTAAAAAAAAATACGCAAACCAGCGCCGGTGCTGGTTTGCGTCAAAAAGTATAAATATGGGCCTTAGTTTCTTCTGCTACAGTCTCTACTTCTATCATTTTCCTCCACAAAAACCATAGCTCCTGACTGAACTCTGGGCCCTTGTTAACTATGCTTATCTTATCTTTTATGGCCAGTATTTTCCATTCTGTTGTGTCAAGTCGGGCTTGAAAGGTACCTAGATCAGTCCATATAGATTGTAGTTGTCTTTTGTTGGCCCTGGTGTCTTTTGTCTTAGTCTATCCTTGATTTGATGCCTGTTATTTGACAGTTTCCAGTGTGATATCGGTCATGCTGTTTGTAGGCAGCCTCAATTTCCTAGCTATCACTTCAGCGCAGATAAGTTGATGGGATTGCTTGCCCCTAGATATTAGGGGCACAGGTGGCTGATCAGTTATGTGTCTTGTAGTGTACTATTCCCCTATCTCACTTTGAGAGGTCACCCTTAAGCATACTGAAGACCTTTCAAGTATAATAACTGACTCTGTACACATGTATGGTACTTTATGAAGCAATCCTGGCAGGAATGATGTGTACCTGATATTGTGGGCATGACACTGTCAGAACATTAAGATAGGTGTTCATTTTGTTGCAGTTGTTTCCATGACAGACGATATCAGCCAGGAGCGCTGCAGCAAAGTATGTTTTGGCATATATGATCTGCCAAGCACTGAATGACCCTACAAGTCCGTGACTCCGTGAACTGCTAATAGTGATGTACGGGTCACCCACCTGGACTATGGTGCAAGATGTGCAGTCTACTCTAGGAAGGCTTTACTGTTTATGGATGGTGGGAGTATGCATGTGCAGTGTCAGGATTTTGGTGTTTATGCTTGACCCAGTCAGGGATGTATAGTACAGGTGTGTAGCCACAGCAGCAGAGTGTCTCTATTTGAGTTTCCACCTTCTTCCTAAATCCCATCCTCAGGTGCCGCTGGTTGTTACGCACCCTTCTTCACTTGTTTTCAATATGGGGAGACGCCAGGGAGAGAAACTGCTATTCAGTGCCAATCACACTGACTGCTTCACTGGGAGTCAGCCATCTTGGGTATGACCCTGCTACTCCCCCTGCCCCTTCCGCATAGGTTTCTTTCATGTCATTAAACAGAACACCTGTGACAGAAACTGAAATTCTGATAATGCTACAGGCACACATCTTTTTCTTGAGAAGAGCACAAACCTTGACTAATGATACAAGAAAGTAACTTCCAAACGACGAACTTGCTTAATTAGGCGTCCTTGGTTAATGATGAAAAACATGAGAGTGGGGATAAATACATCAGAGATGATGCAGCCTTCTCAGCCTTTGTTTAATAAAATAGCAACAGCTAACCAAAATGGTTCATATGCTTCTACATTTTGCTATTTTGCACCTATTTGTGCAATGCTTAAATCACATTTATTTATATCAATCTATTAATTTCATGTTTATTTTAATCAGAGGCTTTTTCAGGATTTGAGAGGCATTCACCATGTTGTATAAATAGTTTTACTGTAGTACTTAATCCATGTAAAATATATATATATATATATATATATATATATATGTATATATATATATATATATATAGACAAATCTTCATTAAAGACTAGTACAACAGTTTCGGGGTGATTTGAAAAGTGGGAGTCGAGAAAAAGCGGGGGTCCCAAAATGCTTTTCCTTCTACAGTTTCCGTAGGGATTTGTAGATGCACTACAACCTGAATCGCTAGACAGAATTATACCAAATTTGACAGAAAGGCAGGTTTTTCATCAGAAAGCTCCCTTTTTATGATTTGGTATAAATCCATTCAGTAGTGACTGAGATAATAAAGGAAAAAGGAATATAGATATCTGGGCAGAGCCTAGACTCAGATCTCATGGTGAGGTGCTGGCAGCAGGTGATAGCACCTTTTAAATTATCTACAGAGCTGAAAATATATGTCATTTATATGCCATGCTTTGGCAGCCCTGACAAGGCCCTAGGACATTGGTCCATTGAAATGCATTGTATTGAATGGCAGATTTTGAGGGTCACAGAAAGGAAAAGGTATAAATAGTGATTACAGTTTTTGGGTACAATACTAATAAGTTATTGTTGGTAGCATACTATTTTTTTTAATTGTGGTATGTTTTAAAGTGATTTTACACTGTGAAAAAGCCTTCTGCTGGGATTTCATGAATCACGTTTGAGAGAAAACAGTTTTCGCAAGAGTTTCTCATAGAGGTTGTGGAAGGTGCTCCAGAAGTTAAAAAGACAAGATATGTTCTGTAAATACACACTATCTTTCTCAGCCATGTGAGAATCAAACATTCTCATTAAACGTATGCTTCCAACAGGAGCAGCCTGTCAGTTGATTCCCTTGTGTTCTACTGCAGCCTACAAGAGTGATCTAAAGAATAACTAAAGCGCTAACAGTTTTACTTACAACAGTGGTGTGGCACACATGAAGCCATCTTGATTGAATCAAACTGGTAGAACTTAAAACATTTATTTTAGAAAAGAACAAAATGAGGGGGTTTTGTCATAGAAATTATGGTTAGAGCTGTCGATAGAAAAATTAAACGTGTTTTAAGTGAGGTCTCAAACATCCTTCTCTTCTATTTCATTAAAACATTCTGACATGCAGACTGAAATATGTTTTTTCAACACCAGCAGCAGACTACCAGATAACTCCCCGGTGATCAGCAGCTTTATTACAGTGTTCTAATGAACAACTTGAGTGCTAACATTCTGAATTTATGCCAAAAGTGTGGCATATCTGAACGCCATCTTGATGAAATTGAAGTGGAAAAATGAAAATATTTTCTACTGAGGATACAGCAGTAAATGATGAAATTAGGGAGCGTCATTACAAATAAGTCTCCCAAGATGGCCACCAGAGGAAAAAGAGCACAAATATCACCCAAATGTAGCCCAAGTATAGCACAATGACAGAAGTGTGCAAAACACTTAGGGGCAGATTTAAGAGCCCCTAGTGCCTACTTGCCCCACATTTGCGTCACTTATTTTAGAACCTAAACCTATACTTAAACGGTTTGGAATAATTTTCAAATCGCATGCTATATAATGCCAAAAACAAGGCAAAGTAGCCCAATACATTTAAATTCTTAACATACTTTTCATATGACCTGATATTAAATCATAGAATTAAGGCCAAGATGTCAATATTTAAACGGTTGAAAATAATTCTCAAATCACACGATATATAATAGCAAAAACAAGGCTAAATAGCCCAAATCATTTAAATTCTTTACCCACATTTTATATGGAATATCCTGTGATGCACAATGTTTTGTGTATTGGCTGGGAAGAAGAACTCTTCGAGATCGAAATGCGTCGCCATTGAATACATTTTTTCTGCAAACAACTAGCCGTGGGATGTGAGTTTTTTGTGTGTCCAATAACTCATCGCACGGCACCCTTCTGGAATATATATATATATATATATATAAATATATATATATATATATATGTCTCACCCTTTCCCTCGACTTCCGAAAGGAAAAACCGCACTCCAAAGTTGTTAATTCGTCTTTATGCTTTAATGCTGAGCTCAATTTAGTCCACAACAATTATAAGGGTGTTATAATTGAATAAAACAAATTATATAACAACAAATATATATATATATATATATATATATATAACAACAGCAGACTGGAGTGCTGGGGCTATAGCATGATGGTCCAGGGAGAGTTCTGGTAACCTCTTTGGTATCTCTTACTGAAATTGCACAAAGACAAAATTCATCCTCCCGGCAGACCCATTGTGTCTGCGACTGGCTCATTGCTAGAAAACACTTCTAAATACATAGATTACTACCTTTGGTCTTTTGTAGGTACATCACCATCATAAGTAAAAGACCTCACACATTTCCTGGAGATTGTTGAGGACATACGAAGGAAACAGGATTATTTATTGTTGATACTTGATGTTATGAGTTTATATATTTGTTTTGAACATGAACTAGATTTGAAAGCAGTTAGACACTATGTGCGAGCACAATCCATTTAATTATTGTTTCAAATGGAGATGTTAAGTGAGATGATTGGATACTGTCTCTAAAACAACTCCATTCTCTTTGACAATCAAGTTTATTAACAGCTTCAGGGGACGGTGATGGGCACCTGTTTCACCCCGAGTTGCGCTCATTTATTCATGGGCTGGTGGGAAGATAAGCTGTACGTTGAAGTCACTGACTTTGAGAAGAGAGTTGTTTTGTGGTTGAGATCTGGAGGGGGGATGATTTATCAGCTAAGAATTTTGTGTCCACTTTGAATTAACATCACAGCACAAATCATACTGAGTTTCTAGATGTTGAGGTTGTGGCAACAAATTATTCTCTCACTACCAGGCTGTATAGATAACAGACTGTTGGGAACAGTCTACTGAATGCTCAAAGTGCAAATCCTTCAAGCTTGATAAGGAGCATCACTTATGGAGAATTGTTACATGTGTGACATATTTGTAGTACCATAGAAGATTATCAACAGGAAAGTATGATCATGTGTGAGAGATTCATGTAGAGGGGATGTGGTAATGATGTTATCTTGCAGGCAAAGCAGAAGGTTGACAAAATACTCAGAGAGAGTTTACTTCACCAGGTTAACAAGAGACATGAAGAATCTGAGACAGCAAGATGTATTACATCTTACTCCAATCAATCTTACAATGTGAGGAAAAAGAGTTGGCATATTCTGCAGACTGACCTGGTGTTTACAGAGTATGTTCATGATACACCACAAACTACGTTTAAGAAGAGCAAATCCCTATGGGATGATTTAAGCCATAATATGGCAACACTCACTAATGATACTGTTAAGATCGATGTTGGACCTTTGGGTTTTGTTGTTGTATGTGTTGTAGAGCTTGCATCAACAGTAAAAATTGCTGTAAGTTACAAGTGAGTAATGGTAAAAAATAAAATTTGATTGGAGGTCATTATAACTGCAATACTGACCTTTGTGTGTATTGTTTGATATGCCAGAGTGAGAAGATCTATGTGGGCAGTACAGTTCATCGTGCCAGGAAAAGGGTGTTGGAGCATAAAAGGGATATTTGACATCATGACCAATATTATCCAGTAGTGAGACATGTTCACAAATTTCCATTTTGGTACTGAGAATCCATTATGGTTTGTAGTGATTGATCAGATCAAGCTCAATACATGTGTAGATGATACAGAACATATGTTGAGAGTATTGGAGTCCAAATGTATAATGAATTTTGAGACATTAGCCTCCTCTGGTTTAAATTCAAGGGAGGAAATGTGTTCATTTGAGATAGACAGCTTTACTGGAGTGAATTAATGAGGATCCTCTAAATGTAAAAAAGTTTTTACGCATTTATGTACTGATTGCAATAACACATTTCAAGGTTGATGGTTTGTCTCATTTTGTTTTTGTTTGTTATGCGGACACAGGTGGTGACATTATGGGAACCGGTAATAGCATGCCAAGCTGAACTGATCTACTCACATTTGATTTTTATTTGTGTAAAAGACCAGGTATAACATTTTCCTTGACACCTTTTTTTTAAAATGTGGATTTACAAATTTTGTGTATACATGCCCACTGGCACTGGATTGTTGAGATTTTGTGAGCAGGTGGCCACATGAGCAGGATTTTGTTTTATTTACTTGTATACATTTTGTGGACCATACTCTGTGTTATAGGTACACACAGCACATTTTCTGTTATGTTGCAAGAAAATGAAGTTATATACCGTATTTAAAAATCAGAAGATTTCCAAGGTATTGACTGTGGGGAATAACACAGAGGAAAAATGCCCATTTCTGTATAAAAAATGGTTTGTTCACACATGAGTTGATATAACTATTTGGTATACAACACTTCAATGTAAATGGCAATGTTTACATTTCAATATGGCGGCCGTTTTTCGTTCCATTAACACACAGTTTGTTTCACTTGTCCATTGTGAATGTTTATTATTACATGAGAATGCATTTGTTATGCCAGCTTTATCCGTGACCAAGGCTTAGGCCGAAATGCGTTAGAGGGGAACCTTTCTTTCTGATTAAAGCATATTTTGCAGCAATTCAAAAGAGTCTGGGTTTTTCCTTGTACATGAGGATCTGAGGAGTATTGGTTTTATCTCTCTCTCTCTCTCTCTCTCTCTCTCTCTCTATATATATATATATATATATATATATATATATATATACACACACACACACACACACACACATAACCTAGTGGTAGCAGCCACTGGGTGGTTATAGTTAGGACCTAGTTTCTATAGAAAAAGTGTTTTTGTTTTGCTAATAAATTTGGCGCGCGTTTGATGAATCTTCACAAAATTTTCTAAAAAATACAATGCACACTTCAGCTGTCTGGAAAGTTCCGGACGAATAACACCCAGTTTGACAGAAAGGTAGCTTACGGTTCAGAAAGTGCCTTTTTTTAGTTTTCACCTGTACAGCGCATGCGCTGGGGTTGCAAAGTCTTATATTGCTTAAAAATTCTTTCAAGGGACTTAGAGCCTACCTCCGCTTAACCCCTTACTTACCTGAACTTCCTGTTTGTTTATTCAAACATCACTCCAACATTGTTTGAATTTACTTGTTTTTTATTGGGTAGCAGGTCACATCCTGCTCTTCTGTTCTGCTTTCTGTTCTGCTTTTGCTGTCACATGGAGTGTGGCCAAAGAACACTTTCCGGTTTTTGGTGATTGGGTACTTGTTAGTGTTTGTACATGAAAAAATGAACTGAACGCAAGTCATGTAGCGTTAAAATGTGTGTAAAAATGTCAGACATCTTGCAATGGAGTATCGAGTACGGATATAAAGTAAGCAGCGAGTGGGCTCATTAAGTTGTGTTTTTCATTACTTGATAGTTTTATCTGTGATGAATAACAGGTGTAAATATTAAAATTGTGTGTTTGTTTCTTATATTAGCACTCACTCATTTGTAAAGAAAAGTCATTTGTATAACTGGGCAACATTTTATTTTGAATTGTTATTCTCTCATTGACTTATTAATAGGCTGTCAAAAGTGCTGTTATCTTGCAGGCACCATGGTCATGATTTGAATGGTGCAGCAGGTGCAGTGACACCAGGGCCAAAGGTTGTCAGATCTCCTCTAAACACCAGATATTGCTATATTTTACTACTAAACAGGCAGACACAATTGCAGTCACCTTGCAACCATTAGGGTCATATTTTCAATGGTGCAGCATGTGCAGTTGCACCAGGGCCACAGGCTATCAGAACCACAGATTATTGCTAAATGCTACTACTTAATACGTTGTCACAAGTGCAATTATCTAGCAGGCAGTAGGGTCATGATTGCAGTGGTGCAGCAGGCGAAGGGGAAGTGGGAACAAAAGCTCCCGGCCAGTGGTTTCCAACCTTTTGACTTCGGTGAACCACCACTTTATAATTACTGGAACACAGGGACCCCCCACTAAATAATTATTGGAAACCGAGGACCCATGCTCCCCCATTGCGTCATTACTGGAAGCTGGGGACCCGGCCTAAACATTGTTGATGATTTCAAATGCAAAACAATCTACAAAAAATATGGAAACAAGTAGTCATCAAACACATAAACAAACTATAACATTTTATTTAATTTACAAACAAATATAAAAAATATTTTGAGTAGGCGGGTTGGAGCTTTTCTAAATTCAATTGAATCCCTAAATCTTCCATACTATATTCTGTTTGATGCATCTGCACTGCTCCCACAAATCAAAATCAATCTCAGGATACTAATTTAATTTTTAGCCTACAATTTCAAATTCCTTGACATTTACAGTATGTTTTCAAGTTTTCAGTTGAACACTTAGCCACTTTATTTATATACACTTTATTAATCTGTTAATAATATTTAATTTACTAAGCAGTTGCGGACCCCCTGAAGAGGCTTCGTGAACCCCCAGGGGTCCCCAGACCACAGGTTGGAAACCACTGCTCTAGGCACCCCAATAAACACATCACTATATTTTACAACTAAACCGTCAGTCACAAGTGTAGATGTTTGGCAGGCACTAGGGTTATGGTTTCTGTGGTGCAGCAGGTGCATTGACACCGGGACCAAAAGCTCTAGGAACCCCTCTAAACACCAAATATTGCTATATTTGACTACTAAACAGGCAGTCACAAGTGCAGTTACCTTGCAGGCAATATGGTCATGATTTGAATGGTACAACAGCTGCAGTGGCACTGGAGCCAAGAGTTGTCATAAATCCTCTAAGAACCAGGTATGTCAACATTTTATTGCCAAACAGGCTGACATACGTGCAGTTACCCAGCAGGCAATAAATTCATTATTTTAATGGTGCAGCAGGTGCAGTGCCACTGAAGCCAAAAGTTGTTATAACTCCTCTAAGCACCAAATATTGCAATATTTTACTACTAAATAGGCAGTCACAAGTGCAGTTTCCTTGCAGGCATTAGGCTCATGATTTGAATTGTGCAGCAGGTGCAGTGGCACCAGGTCCAAACATTGTCAATACTGCTCTAAATACCAAATATAACTATATATTACTATTAAACAGGCAGTCACTAGTGCATTTATCTTTCAGCCACTAGGATCATGGTTTTAATGGTGCAGCAGGTGCAGTGGCACCAGTGGCACACGGTATCAGAACCCCTCTAAACACAGACTATTGCTAATTGTTACTACTAAACAGACAGTCACAAATTCAGTTACCTTGCTGGCACTATGGTCATGATGTGAATGATGCTGAAGGCAAACTGGAACTGGGTCCAGAAACAGCTCTAGAAATCCCTCCAAACACCAAATATTGCTATATTTTACTACTAAACAGTCAGTCACAAGTGCAGTTACCTTGCAGGCAAAAGGGTCATTATTTGGTGCAGCAGGTGCAGTGGCACAAGGTCCAAAGGTTGTCAAAGCTCCTCTAACCACCACATATTGCAATATTTTACTAAACAGGCACTCACAAGTGCAGTTATCTTGCAAGCGCTAAGGTCATTGTTTTAATGGTGCAACAGGTGCAGTGGCACCAGTGGGACAAGGTGTCAGAACCCCTCTAAACACAGATTATTGTTAAATTTTACTACTTAACAGACAGTCACAAGTGCAGATAATTTCCAGGCACAAGGGTCATGATTTTAGTGTTGCAGCAGGTGCAGTGACACCAGGGCCAAAAGCGCTAGGAACCCCTCTAAACACCAAATATTGCTATATTTTACTACTGAACAGGCAGTCACAAATGCAGTTACCTTGCAGGCAATAGGGTCATGATTTGAATGGTGCAGCAGGTGCAGTAGCACTGGAACCAAAGGTTATCATAAATCCTTTTAAGAACCAAGAATTTCAATGTTTTACTAGTAAACAGTCAGTCACAAGTGCAGTTATCTTGCAGGCATAGGGTCATGATTTGAATGGTCCAGCAGATGCAGTGGCACCGGGCCGAAAGTTGTCAGAACTCCACTAAACACCACAAAATTGTTATATTTTACTGTTAAACAGGCAGTCATAAGTGCAGTTACCTTGCAGGCACTATGGTCAAGTTTTGAATGGTGCAGTAGGAGCAGTGGCACCATACCCAAAAGTTCCAGGGACCTCACTGAACACAAATTATTACTAAATGTTAATTCTAAACAGGCATCATGTTTTGAAAGGTGCACCGGATGCAGTGGCACCAGGGCCAAAAGTTGTCATAGCCCCTTTGAACATCAAATTTTGCTGGATTTGACTACTGAACTGGCAGTCACAATTGTGATTACATTGCATTTAAAAGGTGCATGATTTGAATGGTGCACTAGGTGCAGAGACGCTTTACTAACTATGCATTACAATGCTCTAATACAATGCCATATTCAATAAGGTACAAATTATGAGTTTGGAACCCTGGGATATTAATTCAGCATACATCACAACATAAACAACTATTAACAGTTTTTCAAATTCAAAGCAAACATTATTATAACCTTTTTCCAATATTTCATATATTTATATTCCAGTTTGTAAGATAGAATGCAAAGAAAAAAAGGCAATTCATATTGGCTTTGCCACTGCTTGTTATCATTTGGTGTACATTTGTTCAGTAGTTTAAATTAAAGAAACAACAAACTTGTATATATGGGGATGCAAAGGCTCTGCGAATCCTCCTGATCTTGTGATGAGATCTGTTTGGCTACCAACACTTGAACAAGAAAGTGTTGGGAGCCATGTTGGGACTCAACTTCAGTTTAGTTCAAGACAAAAATATTAACAAAAGAAAAGGTACCAGGTTAAGGATACCCTGACCTCTATGCTCTGGTGCTGGGGGCCCAGAGGGTTCCCTCAGATAAAAACATATTTTTTAAAAACAATTTGGCTTGTTTAAATGCAGCCCTCGGGTTGGCTAGGTCCAGGAGTCCTTGACATTTTGAATATGAGGGGCCATCTGACCCCCAACAGCCCTGAGGACCGCCACATCCACTGGGCTAACCTTTCATCAAATGTAGGGGGCATTAGGCTGATTGTGGACCAGATGAATTTTAGGCCTATCCTCTACTGGAGGCGTATTTGGCCTACCCCCGAGTTACATGCCTACCGAGATGGGCATAAAGAAGTCCTTGGTATCCTAGGTTCTAGGAGTATCCCCTGGATAAGGTACATCAAAGATACTTTGGCAAAGATTGGATTTGCTGACTTTGTGGTCTATTCTGGAGGTAGCCTCTACGATCAATAAATTCACTCTTAACGAAAGGTACTGGCCAGTTAAAGAAGTGAAATGTTGGACCTTGGGTCTACCTGTGGTACTTCGGCTGATCGCTTCCTCCCACTGAAAGATAGCTTTAAATCAGAAGACTTTTTAGATGCAGTTGAGCCACCCCTAGCAAGGAAGTGATATCAGCAGTATAGGTATGGTACACTACCAATTGCATCTTTTACTGCTGAATGGACTTGTAGGACAGCTACAGATGGGAGCAATTATCCCAGCTGTGGTGCTGATAAGGAAACAAATGCATGAGCCTCAACCACAGTCACAGTCTCTGGTTCAGTGGAGTGCAGATGTGCTTTTAGCACCAGCGCGCTGCCCCTCATGACATCTTAACGCAGTGTCCCCTCATAACCAACGTCATGGCATCCCATTCAACGCCCTTGTAACCTGTGGAGACCACGTTCTCCACAAAGTAGTGAAGCAGGTGAGGACTGACGGTGTCTCTGCCTGCAAGCTCCTGGTGAGTATTGATGCCCTGTATCCCCAGAGCAAAGAGCCACTTTAAAGGGGCTATGGTCTGACATTGTCCAGCCCAAGTATTTCGAGCTCTGCAACTGTGGCCAGAAGTCTGTATTGCATAAGAGATAATCTATTCTTGTATGTATTTGGTACTCAGGAGCATAAAATGAGTATTTACATCACCAGATATCATGAAGTTGTGTCATGAACGGTCATTGTCTAAAGTATTTTGTTGCCAGAAGGCCCTGTGTCCCAGGCAGGGGGGTTACTGATCTGTCCAGTGCAGTGCAATGAACACAATTAAATCCCCTCCCAACAGTCTAGGAACATGGGTATCCATAAATAAGCTGAATACAATGTGTAGTGGAAGTCGCCCTGGAGCGTGTTGGGCGCACATAGTGAAGCAATCGACAGTGAGAGCCCATCCAGTGCACCTTCCAACAACACAAAACGGCCAGCAGGTTCCACCAGTGTTCTGCTATGTACAACTGGGACAACCGAGGAAAACCAGATCATGACCTCTCTGGCAAACGCAGAATACTTAGTGGCAAACACCTGTTGACTCCAATGCTGGTGGTGATGAGATGTGTCTCCTGCAGGCAGGCTATATCTATGTGCCTTGCCTCAGATATGCATAAATTTTACGATGCGATATAGGAGTCGCTATTTCCCATATATTCCATGTCAATGTATTATATGTGGTAGCATATGATAGAAAAAGTGCCCCACCACTGAGGTAATTTTTCTGTGCAGCACACATAACTCATTTCCCCATCTGTCTTTAGCTGCCCTGCTCGATCCCATCAGTCAACAACAAACAAAATATAACAGGCATACCCACTCCCTTTGCTTGCATGTTATCAGGTATCACGTCACAATTTCACTAAAAGAGCATTTGGTAACAAAATGTGACGTTAATGTTGAACAGTCCTTGCAGAAGTCCTTGGGGGGGCAAGCCCAGAGGTGTATGAAGCGAAGTTCGAAGTGGTACTGAGCAAACCTGATCCCAATGTGGTGCATATACGCCCCAAAGATTTTTACATTCAGTCAATCATGAAGTTCTAGCGTCCACAAAGTGACCACCCCACTATCCATCACCCCCCACCAGTCCAAGCCCAGTGCAGTTCATTCATCAGCAGGTCAAGAGTCACTGTTCTGGAATCTCTCTTCAAGGTGACCTTACCAATGTAGAGTCTCCATCACAGGTCACCGAGCCAGCATCCCCCAGCTTGGATTCCTGGTCTTTTTTAGGTACCAGGGATAGAAATCAATTAGGTCCAGAAAGAGAGACCTCTGCCATTATGTGCACTTGTTCGTTTGCAGCCTGTTCATCAGATGGGTGTGACTGAGGCCTGCATGGTTGGTGACAACATTTGGGTCTCCCTTCTGACCAACCTCACAGATCTTCACCTTCCTCTCTAGTCAGGTCCTGGACTCCCTTGGTGTGCAGCCATGTCCAGGCCTCTTCAGGGGAAAATAAGTCCTGTCAGCATCAACCATCCTGAGCCTTGCATGGAAGAGCAAGGCAAATGTTATTCCCAGTTGAGACAGTTGTGCTTTTACAGCTCCAAGCATATTGCAATGCCTTTGGACCTCTGCAGTATAGTTGGTATATGCTGTGATGGTATTCCCATTATAGGT
The DNA here is from genome assembly GCF_031143425.1 of Pleurodeles waltl. Lineage (NCBI taxonomy): Eukaryota > Metazoa > Chordata > Amphibia > Caudata > Salamandridae > Pleurodeles > Pleurodeles waltl. Next base: position 639,465,351 of record NC_090443.1, on the reverse strand, counting down.
CCAAGGGCCTTTCACATCAAACAACTGAAGGAGGAGGTCTTTGTCTCTGTAGTTGAGTAGACCTGAAATCACTGGGTGTGGAGGAGCCCCTGGAACAGGTGGATGGCCAGAGATACACTGCTCTCTCCTCAGAGACAAAATTACCTTTACGGTTGGTCAGGCCCATTTGTGACAGCCAGTCCTCTAGAAAATGTTCCATGTTGGGGCTCTCTGCCCTCTCAAGGAAGCCCAGGAAGCAGACATTATTACATCTGCAGCACCCCTCTGCGTCCTCAGCTCTCGTCTTGAGGCCACAGACCTCTGTTTGCAGGAGTTTCAGTTCATCCTGTACAGCCCCTAAGGAGGGTTGCCTAGTAGTTAGGTTGGACTCCACATCAACCACCCTCTCCGCTCGCTTTGTATGATCTGCTCACAGAAGCCAGTCTCTATATGGATGGCTTCAAGTTGAGCCTCCATGGTGGTTTTAGAGTCCTGAATCACCTTTAGAAACCTGTCGAACATTTCAGTGTGCTTCTCAAGAGTACTTTCCAGTTGGCAAATCAGGTCCAATGAAACCAGGGAGGCCGCTAGCATAGCCATTATCATTTTTTGTAGAGTCGGGAGTTTGGAGGTTTTAGGCCTAACCATGCCCCAATAGCTGCAGACCGTGGTGATTTGTGAGTCAAAGGTGAGGAGACAAGGGCACCATTTCTGTGGCAGGTATACGTAGAGGTAGCCAAGTGGGCAAGTGAGGGAGCTCTTAGTGCCTCCCAGCACTCCTAGACCATAGGTAGTGGAGTGTCCATGCATCATTCAATGCTCTTAAGAAGGTCACAAAGGGAGATAACCCATACAGGTGGGGCACTGTCTAGCTGTCTGTACTGCCTTGGCTTATTCCATCCCCATGTGTAGCGATGTGGTTTGCTGGTTGGCCATGAGAGACGTGCATGCCCCACAATGCTCAACCTGTGCCAGCCTGAAGTCCCACAGTGCAGCTCCAGCCCAGTGCCTGCCCAGGCCACGTGGCAACCAGTCCCCTCCTTGCAGCACTTGAGGATTGTCTCCACCATGTGGGCTGAATGAAGGTCCAGGGCACAGGGAAGAGGGTACACCATGGGGCATAGCTTCGCTATTCACAGCCTCCCAGTGAAAATATGGTTCTGCCTGACCTTCAGGTCTCTATCATTCTTATGGGCTGTGAAGCAGCTCTAAGTCCCCAGAGACCAGCAGTGCAGTGCTTATTAGTACTCCAGTGCTGTGTTCTGGCCAATCATGCACTCGCCAAGCCCTGGTAGCCAATTTGATTAATCAGGGTTGGTTCAAGAGTTTGCTGCGCAGAGTGTCAAGAAGAGAGGGTGCATCTGAGACACAGGAATTGCCCAAGATATGCAAGTGGGCACTGTCTGTAGGTGAGAGCCTCTGGCCTGGGACAGTGCTTCCTTAGGTCCTCAATGAGACCTGCATCCTCATTCACCATCGCTAGCCCCAGTTCAAAGGTAGATGTCATGCTATTCTCCCCAGACAAGCACCCCTCAGGGGAGTACTGAAGTCCTAGTGCAGTTGCCTCAGACATGGCCACACTGTTCTTGCCTGCCATGGCTGTACTAGGCCTTGTCCCGGTTTCCTCAAAGTGCAGCGGCATTCAATTATTCTAGGTACGGCATGCAGTAGAGCACTCACCCGTGTCCCAATCTTCAGATACACCCAGCAGGCAGAGAGTGCGGGCCCCAGTATCCCTCAGTAACTCAGCACTGCAGACCACAGCACGGACACATGTACAGCACAGAACTGTCAACTCGGGCCTCTCTTTACCATGTTCTTCTTCTGACACCACTATGAATGCCCCCTTCGGTCCCATTTGGGGGGCAGGGCGAGGAATGCTACGGACTTGCGGGTATACGGAGGGGGCTCAAAGGGCTCCTAGTGCTGATCCAGGCATGAGCCGTGTGTAACTGCAGGGCTGACTCTGCCATCAGGTGGATGTCTTCAAGTACTCTCGAGTCATCAGCCTCGGCAGAGAGTGGCCTCACTACCCTGCTTTATTCAGCAGCTCTGTGGGTGTTCTTGCTAGCATGATAGGGGACTTTTCATGGCAAATGTATGTAGGATGTAGAGTGATGAGCCTGGATTTGAGCGATGCGTCACAGAAAGGTGACTACTCGTGTTTCCATCTAGACCACGCCCCCCAAGGTAGTTTTTTCACATGGTTGGTTTTAATGTTGACAGTGTCTGTGGAGAGGACACAATCTACAACATTTGCATGTTCTGACCATAAAGTAGAAGGCACTTATTTGAACAATTCCTCATTGGACTCTAGTGCACCACTTTTACATTTTTCATCCCAATCTTCTAATTCACATAAAATGGCTAATACTTCATTTTTGTAAGTCTATGATACAATTTGTGCAATAAATTGCAATTCAACTTACAAATTTAATTGCTTCCCAAAATATTTGCAGATGAGGTTGTGCTCAACAGAAAGGCAATTCGATCAGTTATAGCACCAAACATAATTGATTTGCAGTCAGTAATGTGAGGTGGAGCTCTAATACTGGAAATGCCAACTGCAGCAATGGACAAACCAAAGAGAAGGCAAGAACAGAACTCAGAGGTTTCCAGAACAAATTGGCTAACACCAGTGTCAATAGGAAAAGGTGTGGTGTTACCCTTCATTACATATTTTTCATATGAACCATTTGGATCAACTTGAGTCAAGCTATTCACTTGAGTCAACAATTAGTCATGAACCTCTTTGAGGCACATTATTTCCTCTTCCCTTGCTTTGCTTTCTGAGACCTCAACTTCCTCCATGTTCAACCTGATCTACCATTCTCTTCATCACTCCCCTTCTCCTCTCTTTTCCTGCCTTTTGGAACTATTACATTTTCAGAGCCATCAAATTATATTCATGTGATTCTTTTTTCTTTTCTTGCACTGCCACCCAGTGGCTGTTGACAGTGACTAACTCATGCAAAACCTTCTGAAGGCAAACAGTTCAAACAGTATGCAATTATTCCTGAAACTTAGGTAACAATCCCTGCAAAAAGGCATCACCTCAGACTCCTAAGCTTCTTCTTTTGGCTGGTAAACACTTTTGAAAACATCCTTCAGTCAATCTAGTCTGCTGGGGACTCCTCTTTATTTTGCTTACAGCTAGTAATCTTGGTCCAATGTGTCTTCACCGGACTCTTCCATCACTGTATTCAACAAGTCATCTTTACCTGCTGCCATGGCATCATCATCATCAGGAGCATTCCACAGCCAATTATTCTTTTCCATAATCAAACCTTAACTTTACTTGGTACAATCAAACTTAATAACTGGTTCACATCTGTGCAATTTGGCTACTACATTCAAACAGTCTGTAATCCTTCATGAATCTTTAAGAGTTCTTCACATCGACTGAAGAACTGATTCTTAATGTTGACTAAATCTGGAGGGTCTTGGGTCTTGCCAAAATAGTGTCTTTGGAGGATGGGTGTGTGGGCCCTCACAAGTGTTCTGCTCTCAAGGCTACATTTATCAATCCTTTAAACTGGTGAAGTGTCTCAAAATGTGACACAAACTGGCACAAAGGCTGGAAATGGCATCTACTTCCCATTTAAATACTGATGTGCACTGAAAAGTAGTTTGTGTTACTTTGTCATGGTTTGCACTAATTTGTGTCAAGAGGGCATCCCATGGGTAGTACATTGGTGTTCCCATGGAACCACTCATGATTTTTGACACAAAGTCATATCTGTTAAAAATTATAAACCTGGCTTTGCACTAAAAATGTACTCTTCCTCGATGCATCACTCTCTTGCGGTAGAGAAAAACTACGCTTTGCTTACCAGACCAGAGAAGAAATACCACACAGCTTCACTTGTGTGTAACGGAAACAATGCATTACTAACTTTTCCGATGCACGCTTTATTTGTTACGCAAACCATCTACTTTGAGTAACATCAATGTATCTATTGTTTTATATGGAGTAAGACTCTTTTTAATTTAAAAATGCATAACTTTATTTGTGTATTGTGGATTTTTGTTGTTTTTGTCTGGCTTGATTTGATAAATATTGGCTATTTTTCTAAATTGGGGTGGTGTCCATTTTGTAGTGTTTTCACTGTATTACTGTGTGTGTTGGCACAAATACTTTACACATTGCCATGGAGATAAGCCTGACTGCTAGTGCCAACCTGCCAAGGGGGTTGGCAGGGGTTGTCTTAAGAGTGTAACTCCCTTACCCTGGCAAGAGTGAGGGTCCCTGCTTGGGCAGAGTGCAAACTGACTGCCAACCAGAGACCATGTTTCTAACATTGATGCTCAGCGTCGAGGATAGAACTTGTATTTGAGCTTGACATACAGTGATTAAGTGTACACTACTGTTTCCAGTGCAGACCATTACATGACCACATAATACTTTTTTTTTTTTGGGGGGGGGATTTTTTCTTCTTCCTTTTTTTGGTTTTTCTTGGGATCTCTCGGCCTTTTTGGAACTCTTGCATCTTTAGTGACACTCACCCACAAGTATGCCTCAATTTAGGGTTGCACCAGCTGTAGCTACAAAGTTGTGTTTGAGTTGGATAAACTGGAGGAGTATACAGTGGGTCAACCTAAGCAAATTTGCAAAGTGCTTGCCTGCCCAATCAAGAGCCCCACTAGGAAGGAGGAACTGCAAAAGGCACTAAGGGCCTTGGTGGCAGCTAAGGAGGCTAAGGGGGTACACCGAGGAGGAGTATGGGTGTGAGGTGGGGAGAGTATTCATGATGTTGTGTTGGGTAACCCTTTTCTGCCTGGCGGAGGGTCCCCAGGGCAGGCAGTAGTCTTTCTTCCAAATGCATGACACCTGAGCAGTTACAGGGCAGACAAGTTGAGAGGATGCACCAATTTGAATTAGAAAAACCTAAAATGAAGATGGAAGAGAGAGATTGGTCATAGAGGAGAAAATATGCTTTTGGCTCATGAGTTAAGTTTGAGAGAGCTTGACCAAAGAACCCAGTCCAACAGAGATGGTGGCAGCAGTACCTCAGTGCAGCCTGAAAGGAGGGTACACATTCCAAAGGACTTAGTAAAGTATTACAAGAGGGAGGATGACATCTATCTGTGGTTTAAGGGGTATGAGTCAGCTATCCAGGTGAACATGGTCCCTGAAGCACATTGGGGAGTGGGTCTGTGGAAGCACTTTGAGGTAGAGGGGAGGGACACTGACATCCTTAGGGGATACTCGGGACTCACCTATTCTTTCATGAAGAACACCTTACTCACCCTACTCACCAGTGCAAAGAGAAGTTTAGATCATATAAGGAAAAGGAATTCCAAACTTGGTCCGAATGTGTAGATTCTTTCTACAGGTCACTGGATGGTTGGGTGAAGGGCAGTAAGGTGACAACTTATGAGGGGCTGTACAGTTTGATTGCTTGTGAGCACTTGTATAGTCTTTGTTTTCCAGAACTGTCCCAGAACCTAATTGACAGCAAGCTTACTGACCCCAGGAAGCTTGCTCGGGATGCAGACCAGTGGGAGAGCACCAGGGCCCAAAAGAGGTATAGGGGAGACTCAGCCAAGGATGGGCAGGATTCCTCTCAGAAGAAGAGGGTGTAAGGGTAAACAGGGGGAGTTCTCTAAAGGGCCCCAACCTAGTTCCCAGGGTAAGGATTCCTAGCCCCCAGGTGAGAAGAAATCATGGATGGATCTCTACAGGGAAGCCTGCAGAGAGGGGTCCCCGTGAGTGCTATGCACATGATCAGGAGATAAATGGGGGGCCCCCAAATGTCCCAAGTGGACACAGGTACCCACTGGTGCTCAGTCACAGGGTTTGGCCAGTGTAGCGCTTCGGGTGGATTTGGTTCCAGGAGAAGGGTGGAAGCCAGCTGAATTGACCCTTGTCTCACTAGGGAACAGTAAGATGGTCCAGAGGATGCTCGTGCCTGATAACACTAAAAAGTACAGGCAGTGGGTGACCATTAATGGACAGAGGGTGGAGGCTCTAAGAGACAGTGTGACTAAAGTGAGGAGTCACCTGGTGTCTGAAGAGCAGATAGATCCCCGTGTACTTCACCAAGTAGTTGCAGTGGACAACCCAGAGTGCCTGTGCAGAGTGGTGCAGGTTCCCTTTGAATGGTGGAGGGTCTCAGGTTCCTTGAAGGTAGCTCTGAGTCCAACCATGCTTGTAGATTGCCTGCTAGGAAATGACCATTTGGAGTGAAGTCGCACGCCGGTCACAATTGGAGATGTTGGGTCTGCCAGGGTGGGCGTGTGTGACATCCTGGACAATGGCAGCCTGTCAGGCTGATCAGGAGGCACTGGAGCCCAAAAGAGTGGCTCAGATGCCTGCCAGAAAGATCAAGGGCAAGGGGCACAGGAAACCTGCCCCACAAGTTCCCATTGTCTGGGAGGAGGCTGAACCTGCAGGGGACAACCTGGAGCCTACAGTAGAACAAGTGGCTGGACTGGGGAGGTGCCCGAGCTGACCCATTGGCAGCAGGAAAGGGGTCCCACCAGGGAGATATTCTGTGAGGCAAGGAAGACATGCCCTACTCTGGAGGGTCTGTAGCAGCAGGCTGCAGACCAGGTATCTGGCGAGGAGTCTGGATCACACTGGATCTATTGGGAGCATTGCCTCCTGCACAATGAGCCTAAGGTTGCTGAGCTTGGGCAGCCCGTATGCTGTTGTTACTCCAGTGCTACAGAGCCTTTCTACTGGGGTTGGCTCATGATATGCCCTTGGCAGGACATTTGGGGCAAATCAAAACTTTTGAAAGGATTTTCACCCACTTCTACTTGCCTCAAATGTGCAGGCACTCGGATGCATATTGCAGGTCTTGCCAAGCTTGTCAAGCAAGTGGCAAGAGTGGGGAGAAATGGAAGACTCCCCTCCAACCTTTTCCTGTGGTCAGCATACCCTTTGAAAGGCTCAGATTGAGATTGTGGGGCCTCTGTATCCCAAAACAGCCATGGGCAACAAGTTTATCCTGAGCTTGGTGGACCATTCTACCAGGTACCCAGAAGCCTTCCATCTGAGGTCTGTGACAACCCCTGTGTTGGACCTGGCATTGTCGCGTAGGCTCTCATTATCCTAATGAGATTACTGGATTTTTGGGCAGCAAGATCGTTCACAGTGAGGGGAACTAAGTCTGACCCACGGCGAAGGATCCTTGTCACCCCAAATCCGGGTTAAGCTCCGGCTAACTAGCAGTGCCTTATCTTTCCCAAAGGGAAGAGACAGTTGGGCAGCAGAGTGCATGACATCTTAGTGCTTCCCAGGGAAGTCGTGGTCACTCAGGTCACAACCAGTTCTCTCATACACAGTGCGGTCTCATATATAAATGACAAAGGCAGTTTGATTTTTAAAGATTGGTTTAATAAAACAACTGCATTTTAGATAACAAGGCGTGAGCCGCAATAACCAGAACCATAGAACACAGTAGGATTGAAATAGTAACGAGGAGAGTGAAACATAAGAATAATGCTATCATAGTGCAACCAGGTTACGATCTCTCTCTAAGTTATATTTTGAGCACAGCATGTTAAGCTCTAAGCCTGCCTTTCAGGTTCCCCCGGGAGGACATCAACCCTCATACCTGAGCAAAAGCCTGTGATCTGGATCAGCATCTGCAACAGGGCAGTCAGCATCTAGTTGTGGGTTCCTGGTCGGAATCTCCCTCTCATGTGTACCAGGACTAGAAAGTGTTTTTATAACTAACACGCCAGTATTCTATGAAACATCCCTATGTAAGAATGTGTACTGTTTACGAACCCTAAAGACTAAACTTCTACCACATCTATCGGCAATGTACCAGACTGTATCCTTGACTGAAGCACAGAGCGAGCAAGAATGTATTGTTTGAGAACTTCAGTGCTGAAGTAAGCTAAACAGTGTGATAGAAGAAAATAAAACAAGACCGTGAAACTGGTTATTGTAAAATAACAGTGCGAGGCTAAATAAAATGCATCTAGGACAAAGTGCACAGAGACCTAATACCTTAAGAAAACATGCAGGAAGCTACATTAAAAATGGCTGCACTACACCCTCCCCTTGTCGGTAGAAAGTGGTTTAAGTCAAAGCTAAAAGTGCCCTAAGCTAAAACATGATTAAAAACCAACAGAATTTCAACAAGTCAAGAGGACATCAAAGCACACTAATCCTCAATTTAAAAATAAGCATGTGGCTGAATGCCAAATTCATATAACAGTGTCAATTTATACTAGATTCAATTCAGACATCGGTCATGGAAAGCAGGAGATTCTCCACTTCGGCAGATGACAAAACCGGAAAATCCACGCCAAAGACTATCAAGGAGCAGGTGTGTTCCAAAGCCCCTGTGTCAACCAGGGCGGCATCCCGTACAGAGGCTGTGAACTAGTTAATATCAACTTCCTCCAGGAAGGGTATCTCGTAATCAGCCTCACAAAGCAAACGCAGCCACAGCGTGCATGTCTGGTAATGAACCCTCATCGGGAACATCAACAGATCAGCATCAACCACTGGGGGGCGTTGCTGTGAGAGACAGACATCCAGTGCATATTCCAAATCGCACCAACGGCACCGAAACACGGGCTGCACACAATCCAAAACTGGTCTGAATGACAGAGACCAGTCACACTCCAAATGTCCCAGGAGTGTTGCTCCAAAGAGCTGCATCATGCCTTCACGACACAGCTGCGGTGATGGGAGCGCCCACATTCGTCCTTGTTGCAGCGTGACAGCCATTGCGGAAAAACAACAGCAACAGCAAAATGCCGGCTAATAAGGCCAAAGTTATCGGAAATCCCCCAAAAATGCTTCCGAAAATTGAATGAATAGCCGAAGGTATTAAACCGAATATGGAAGAGAAGGTGTGAACGAAACTAACACCAACGGCTTTGAAAAAAATGTGCTAATTCAGCCGTTGGTAAGTTGGTATTTAACAGGGACTGTATTTCCGCTGATGACCTTGCCACCTGAAGTGCATAGGTCTCGCGTGCAGATGTAAGGGCCACATGCTTCTGAAACAATAGAGCCTTTAGTCTACTTAACTTGTCGAAATTCACCTTGGAAGTAGCAATGTGAGGCCAGATATCTGCTACCTCCCTTAATTTAGTGAGGGGAAACAGCACACTCCCGCAGCAAGTAACGACCTTAGTGACCGAAACAACGTAAACTATTCCGGCCCGCATGCCACAACAGTCTTCACTATTGAAGAGGACGTAGCTGCCGTTTGAAAGCACCTGGAATGTGCGTTTAATCAAGGGGACCGGAACTCACTTCAGATAGCAAGCCAAGTTCGCAACCGAGGCATTACACGCCCCATGCAAGGACAGCTGCTTACAAATCATCGAATGGCTGACTGAAGTCTTGCATTCACTACCGCAAAGAAAGACCTCTTTCATGCCATTGAGGCATTTGTACAAGAAGGGAAGCTCCCACACCTCATGGATATAACTATTTCCCCACTTCTCATATCTGCCTACCGGAACAAGTTTCAAACAGGAAGTGAACTGTAACGTAGAAATGGGCAGATTAATAACCCTGTGTATCAACCACTCTGCAGAGGAGATCTCGGCCACGGTAAAAAGAAATCTTTCTAATTTTTCAATGTTGAGCATGACATAAGTCACCTCCTTCTTAGCCATTAGTTGTTGTTGTCGCATTAAATTAAAGGAAAAAAAGATCTCCCTGGGACTGACGTGCTGCCACGGAACGCGACCTGCCTTCAATGTCTGAAGTGTCCAACCCAACTGCATAATGGACCTGGTCTGACTTTGTCCATGATATAAAGAAGACATATCAGATCGTATTATGTCTATCACAGAAGAAACAATGTTGTTAATCGTATATATGCGGTCGGACAAGGTGTGAATTCCACTATCCACAACAGCTATTGCGTTTTTCAAATTTTCCTGATCTATCTGCCTTAACCGGGCTGCAGCCTCCTGCTTGGAAAGTTTCCATATTTCATTGTATACTTCATACAAGAAACACTTCCTATGTGGTGTCTTTGGGCCTGACAAAAAATCTTGTAAGTCAGTGTTATTAGACAGGAGAGTGAGATGTGTCTTAACTGCATCTAGCTAGGATGATTTTACCCATTGTTGGCACAATTTTCCTACACTATATGTAGTAATTATTTCAGCATGTTCTGGTGATATATAGCGAGAGTCTGACCTACTCGTCCGGAAACCCCCAGAGGAGGTGACAAAATTTTGATGACACCCGTTGGTGTCTATGGGCCACAATAACCACCCGCCCGGACATGTCAATGAAGTGTTAAATGTACCATTCTGGACCCAGTCGGTTAGCTCACTAAAAGTGGCATTTATGTATTTCTGCCTGTTAATAATTTTTGCAGGAACAGGTACACTAGGCATATTCAATTCTCTGATTGTTGCTAAGCCTAAACAGCTAGTCTGTTGTACTGTTTCATTTAAAAAAATCATTCGGACGGGAATGAGACATGCTCTAAACAATGTTTCTCTACCCTTTGTCTGCCAATGTTTTGTTCCCCAAACACTTTTCAAATCAACATTAGTTGACCAATATTCATAACCTTCAATTGACAGTCGAGAAACAAAAGAATCTGAGTATATGAATTTCGTATTAGTCAACAACATTTGTTTATCTTTAGACGGATTTAACCTAAAACAATATGACTTAGCATTCATTTGATGATGCCCAGAAAAATACTTACATTTGTCAAAATAAGTTTTGGAACTCCCTTGCGGGGGTGTTGGGCAATGCTCCCATTACGTATAGTCAAATATCGTTTTTGGACTACTTGCTTTATGTATAAAATGGTGCCCATAATAATTATAGCAAAACATGTCACCATAATTGTCTTTATACTGGTAAACATCTTCATTTTCATAGACAGTATAATATTGTAATTCAGTCATCATGGACTCAACTGTCTTCACATCCCAATCATCAGATACAATGCCTGGTATCACTATATCATTCATAGATAACTTTAGGACATGCAGTATTTGAATTACCTCAGTGGGACCATATATATCAAACATTGCTTTATCCCACACAATCCCATCCGGAATCAGTACTGCAGAAATGTTCACAAAGGACAAGTCTCTTCAAACCCTATGTGATGAAAAATGTGGCTTCAACACCGCCTCCACCTGTTCAACCGATGATCTCTCAGGAAGAAAATGACCATTTATCAACATAAAAAAGGTAATGACAAATCCTAACCAAAGAAAAAATGCTAGCATAGTCAACAAGAGCCACAGATAGTTCCATGGAAAAACAAAATACGTATCTTTAAGCCAACACATCAGCTTACGTGGACCTGATAGGTGAGAAATCAAAGAGGCAAACGAGTCCCATATACCATCGTTGTTGTTGGCAAAGTAACCAGAGGCAGTTTGTGCAAAAGGTGTCACTGTATTCAATGGAGGAGTTGGTGTTTCTCGCGGTGATACACTGTAGACAGCACCATCCGTCACTTCAGTAGCCATGGTGACTTGATCAAATATTTCTAAGTTATTTGTTGTCAGTGGAACTAATGCAAGACCATCATCCACCCTCCCCAAGCTCGGAGAGGCAACACTGTTGGTATAGATAACTTGAAGCGGAACATCTTCCCCAGTAGTTAGAGGGATTCGGGAACTACTGGAAGTTCCTCTTGGTCCGCTGTGTAGAATCGCCCACATGTTGTAACTTGACATTGTCAATGGAAACAAAGCGATTTTCTTTGGCACACGGCAACGGTGGTAGAATAACAGTTCTCGTTCCGTGTATCCCCAACACAGGGACTGGTGCTCGATAAGAAGGGCCAAATTATTTTTTCACTGCAACCTTTTCACGCACAAGATCCCCAACCCTGGGAGTCCAGCCGGTAGGTGTTACATGCACATCCTTAATTCCTGTGGAGGCAGCACTTTTAGAAGAGTTATCTTCACGGAACTGCTGTAATTCCTGCAAAACAGTGACACAATCATTTAAGTCAAAAGGCGTTTCCGCCGCCTCCACACCAGGACCATCAAGATCCGGAACAAACATTTGTGTTCCGAACAGGCACTCATATGAAGTACGACCCCCAGGGACCTTCTAGGCAGGTTATTTAGTGCTCTCTGAGCTCCTTACAGGTGGGTTAGCCAACTACGACCAGTACCTAAGACTCTGGCTGTTAAGGATTGCTTTAAATAGCGGTTTAATCACTCCGCGACAGAATTTCCCTCAGGATGAAATGGAGACGAGTACTGGAGCTGGACCCCCAACGAAGCCATGGTGTCCCTGAATGCCCTGGAGGCAAAAGCAGGGCCCTGATCCGAATGGAATGCCGCAACTGCATATGTACCGACAAAGACTCGCAAATCTTTAATAACAGTCCGAGCGTCAGCTGAGCACTGTAGCCACACCCACACAAATCTGGAGCAAGAATCAACAGTGACTAGTATATATTTGTATGCACTATCTGGTGTTAGTGGACCGCAATGATCCAAGTACACACATTGTAATGGTCTGTTGGATATTAAGAGGGGTGTCTGCGGTGGGCGCTTAGCTGTTGAAACTTTAATTTGTTGACAGATGTCACAGCAAAGGACATACTGCTTAGTCTCTTTATAGAGACCAGGCCACCAGTAACAGGCCTGCAATAGCGATATTGTAGCGGCCACGCCCGCATGTGCAGATGCCACTCCCTCATGCGCTGCTTTAATCAATTGTGGTCTTACATTCTTATTGGGGATGTCGCGTACGCCTATGCTAGGGATTTTAACTTCAGCGTTCAGCATACTTCCCATGAAGTATTGATATTTATTAGGAAATCCTTTAGGATAAGGCGTGCCATCAACCGTAGCCTTTATGGCAGCCATAATCTCTGTGTCTGGTTTGGAACTCAAACGAGTCACTGCAGCTACAGTGGCAACCCCCACTGCTGACTTTGCGGCTTCATCAGCCAAAGTATTCCCAGCAACGTGTATTCCAACACGCTGGTGTCCAAGTGTAAGTACAACATGGACTTTGGGTAGCGTCTCTTTCAGGTCTGCTACCTTCCCCCACAGTAGTCTGTGTTTTATGGTGTTGCCTTTTAAATCTCTGAACCCATTCAAGCGCCAGTAATGTAGGTATTCATTAAAAGACTGGATGCAATAATATGAATCACAAACAATCAGTGTAAACTGTGTCGGATCTGTATGTTCTAACGCCATCAGTAGAGCTTTTAGCTCAGCCAATTGTGCCGTACAATCCCCTAAGTTCTATGTATAAGTATGCTGTGGGCAGAATTTCTCCCCTTCCATATGGCCGCTCACTATTGCACATGCAGCCGAATATTGGTGTTTTGTTCCAACCGCCGGTTGCGCAGAGCCATCGGTGTACATGACTACTTGATATTGATAAACAGGCAACGTGCCAGCGGGAATTGGATATTCAACTTCATATTGCGGAAATTCCAGAGTTTGTAACTTTGGGTCAAAAATGTAATCTACATCAGTGGCTGTTAAAGACGTAGCCATTGTATCCATCGCGGGTGCAGTGCTTTTGCGTTCGGAAAGCTAGCTTTTGTAACAGCCTTGAGGGCTGGAAAAGGGGAAACGACAACAATGCGTTTTCCCTGGGCAAGAGGTCTTTCTTCAATAACAGCCATCTGCACAGCAGTGAGAATCTTCTCTGTGGGTGCAAATCGTTGTTCAGCAGCCGAATACAAGTGGGACTTGTATCCAATTGGGACTGTCTCACCTTCATTAAATGTGACATACGTAAACCCAATGGCCCCAGCTATCACCCTGATGACCAAATGCGTCTTATTTTCCCGTGCATGTAAATGTTTTGCGGCTAGTAGATCTGCTTGCAACTCCCGAAGAGTATGTGTATGTTCAATGGTCCAGAATTTGCTTGAAAAATCAGGACGGATTAATTCATATAATGGTTTAGTGCATGTGGCATAATCAGGAATGCATGTTTTCTGCCAAAAATTAGAAAGCTCAACAATGATTGGTGTTTCTTAATCGTATTAGGTGGTTGCAATTGTGCACACTTTTCTAAGAATTGGGGCGCTAGGCTCTTACCTTCATTCGACAGCTCGTATCCCAGAAATATGACACTGAGGAAGGCAATTTTAGATATTTTGAAGTTAAATTTGTAGCCAATTTTGGCAAACCCTACAACAATGCGGGCTACTTGTCTTAAATGTTGTAGCAACTCGTCATCCGTGAGATATATATCATCAACATATGACAATGCTTCAGGGTCTGACTCGTGTAAAATTGCAGTCACACGACCCGCAAATAGTCCCGGGCTGTTCTTATACCCCTGAGGCAAACGTCAGAATTTTTCTGTGAGCCTAACGCGCTAAAACTTGTCAAATCCCTGCTTTCGGGTGCTATATTCTGTCAGAAGAATCCATTTGAGATGTCTAAAGTCGTTTTATATTTTTTCCGCACAATGTTGTTCATCAGTGCGGCGCTATGTGAATTTTGTATAGCATATGTACATGTATGTCCGATCAAATGTCTGTAGTCTAAGACTATTCTTTATGAATGGTCCGGTTTAGCTTCAGGGAATAAGGGATTATTCATCGGTGAGACACAGGGTTCAATCACCCCCTGGTATTCTAGTTGTGTAAGTATTTCCGTCACCAGTGCCCTTGCTTCATGTTTTATGGGATATTGCGGTTGTGGCTGAGGTTCACCTTTAATCGGAATTACATGATATGGAGTATCCCTATCCCACCCTACGTGATTTCTATATAAGGCAGGTGATTGTGCTAGAGCCCATTTGATGCAATAGGACTCTGCGAGTTCCCCTGGAACAAGGGGCGAGAACGAAGGTTTAATAACCTCCTCCCCAACTGGGCAGGTGCGGACAAAGTCAGACGGCTAACCTTAATCAGCCAACAAAATGTCAAATATCTTAACTACACGATCCCAAAAGATTGCGTGTACAGTGCGTTCAATGTCTCCTTCCAATTGTGAAGTCCCTGTGTACACCCTATCGGGTTCAGAGACACGCATATCTGCTGTTTCAACTTGTATGAAGTCATCAGTTGCTTTCACCTCCAGATGCTCTAGAAGATTCCGGCGAACTATTGTGACCTCTGCCGCGCTGTCTAGCAGTGCTAGTGCCCATGTCTTGTTCTTCAAGAGAACTTTCTTCCTGAGAGGCATGTCTAACTGAGACTGCCGCCACCTTTTTCTTTTTAAACTGTTGTTTTGGTTGTATCGGTTTCTCTTCCTTCTTGACAGAAACCTCTGTGCCCCATGTATTACAATGTTCCACTGTGGGAACCATTCCAAATGGCAAACACATAGTTAGTATTCTATGTTTGTCCTGAGGTCCCGTATGGGGAAATACCGCCTCCAGAGTATTTATTTTTTGTCTCAGCCAAAATGGAGTCTCCTCCCGTTTTGCTGGAACTTTACCCATCATAGAGTGTACAGTCACTGGGTTTATACCTGGTGTTACTGCATGTGGTTGTGCTGGAGCAGCACGCGCTGGGTTTGTATTTAGTGTCTGTATCACAAATTGTACTGAGCGTCTATATGTAGCCGTTAAGTCTGTATATAAACGTCAAACTTCAGCCACCGCCATATTTGCAACTGCAGGATGTGGTATATATGTGGCCAATAAAGGCCAGGTTGGAGCATCATTAAATAGAGAACCTAACATTATTGGTAATATTGTATGGGGTAGGCCGCCATCAAGCCAATTATTATGTTAAGATAGAGGTATCTCTAGGTATGCGTACGCTCTGTACTGTCCAGGTGTGTTCGCAACCGTATATGTATGAAATGTATTTGTGTTCCCATCAACTGCTGGAAATGTAACCCAAGAGTAAAAAAGTTCAGTTCTATAGGCTGTGTGGGCAGCCACCATAAACGTGACTGGACCACCCTGGATCGTAAGACCATGCACAAGCAAATGTGCTGTGAGTGGTTGTCTCATTTTAAGAGCTATTTGTATTGCCTGGGGATTCGCCATTAGAAAAACAGCAAGAATTCAGAGAAGGCACACCAAGACGGGGTCTTTCCTTTTAAGGTTCAAGCTTGAACAACCATCCGCTGTAATTAGGGTTACCTATACCGCGGTGGTGAAAGTCCTCAGCGCCACGGACGTCTCCACTAAAGGAACTGAGGGGTCATTATATTATATGAGACCGAGAGAAACTGGTGGACCCGAAAATTAGAGCCAGACCAAACGTTGGCGGCGCCATGTCGCGTAGGCTCTCATTATCCTAATGAGACTACTGGATTTTAGGGTGGCAAGATCGTTCACAGGGGGACTAAGTCTGACCCACGGCGAAGGATCCTTGTCACCCCAAATCTGGGTTAAGCTCCGGCTAACTAGCAGTGCCTTATATTTCCCAAAGGGAAGAGACAATTGGGCAGCCGAGCGCATGACATCTTAGTACTTCCCAGGGAAGTCGTGGTCACTCAGGTCACAACCAGTTTTCTCATACACAGTGCGGTCTCATATATAAATGACAAAGGCAGTTTGAGTTTTAAAGATTGGTTTAATAAAACGACTGCATTTTAGATAACAAGGCGTGAGCCGCAATAACCAGAACCATACAACACAGTAGGATTGAAATAGTAACGAGGAGAGTGAAACATAAGAATAATGCTATCATAGTGCAACTAGGTTACGTTCTCTCTCTAAGTTATATTTTGAGCACAGCATGTTAAGCTCTAAGCCGGCCTTTCAGGTTCCCCCGGGAGGACATCAACCTTCATACCTGAGCAAAAGCCTGTGATCTGGATCAGCATCTGCAACAGGGCAGTCAGCATCTAGTTGTGGGTTCCTGGTCAGAATCTCCCTCTCACGTGTACCAGGACTAGAAAGTGTTTTTATAACTAACACGCCGGTGTTCTAAGAAATGTCCCTACGTAAGAATGTGTACTGTCTACGAACCCTAAAGACTAAACTTCTACCAGGTCTATCGGCAATGTACCAGATTGTATCCTTGACTGAAGCACAGAGCGAGCAAGAATGTATTGTTTGAGAACTTCAGTGCTGAAGTAAGCTAAACAGTGTGATAGAAGAAAATAAAACAAGACCGTGAAACTGGTTATTGTAAAATAACAGTGTGAGGCTAAATAAAATGCATCTAGGACAAAGTGCACAGAAGCCTAATACTTTAAGCAAACGCGCAGAAAGCTACATTAAAAATGGCTACACTACAGCATTGATGGGGATTTTTACCCGCATGGGATTCCTCAAGGAGGTGGTATCTGACACGGGTACCAACTTGATATCTACTTATATGAAGCCTCTGTGAAAGGAGTGTGGGACAACCTACTAGTTCACCAGTCCTTACCACCCCCAAGGAAATGGACTGGTTGAGCGATTCAACCAAACTCAGAAGGGCATGATTATGGGTCGGTCAAAACCCCTGAGGGATAAGTGGGACGTCCTCTTGTCATGCCTTCTGTTTGCTTACTAGGAGGTACCACAGAAGGGACTTGGTTTTAGCCCCTTTGAACTGTTGTATGGCCACCCTCTGAGGGGACCTCTGAGTCTGGTGAAGGAGGGCTTGGATAAGACCTCCAGTAAGGCCCCCCAGGATGTGATTAGTTACATGCTGGCCTTTAGAAACCAGACAGCCTGCTTCAGGAGACTCGCTCAGGAGAACCTAGAGGCAAGCTAGAAGGACATGAAACACTGGTATGACCAGAATGCCACTCTGGTTGTGATTCAGCCTGGCCATAATGTGTGGGGCATGTCCCCAGTGGAGCCTCATGCTCTCCAGGATAAATGGACTGGACCTTTTGAGGTGGTGAATTGCAAGAGTGATGTCAGCTATCTGGTGAACTTGCAGACTCATAGGAACCCTTTGAGGGCCCTGCATGTGAGCTGCCTCAAACCTCACTTTGAGAGGTCTGAGCTAACAATGCTCTTGGCAACAGAGGATGGGGTGGGAGAGGAGAGTGAGCCTCTTCCTGACCTCCTGTCTGTCCAGGAGAAAGATGGGTCTGTGGAGGGTGTGAACCTCTTACCGGATCATTGACGCCAGAGCAACAGAGGGACTGTCACCAGTTGTTGGGACAGTTTGCCTCCTTGTTCTCCTTTACCCCAGGGGTCACCCATCTGTTTGCACATGATTTTGACAGTGGGGCCAGCCCACTTGTAAAATGCAAGATTTACAGGGTGACTGCCAAGGTCAGGGCTACCATCAAGGATGAGGTTTCCAAGATGCTGGCATTATGCCAGTGGTCTTGGTCCTAAAAGCTGCTGCTCCCGGGGCCACCTCGGAACTCAGGTTCTGAGTGAACTACCATGGACTCAATGCCATCTTGAAGACTTACACTCGCCCCATCCTCAAAGCTGATGAGCTCATTGATCGGTTGGGAACTGTCAAGTTTCTCAGCGCGTTTGACTTAACGTCTGGGTACTGACAGATTTCCCTGACTGAGGGGGCAAAGGGAGATCAGCATTTTCCACCCCAATGGACCCTACCAGTTCAAGGTTATGCCCCTTGGGATGAAAAATGCCCCTGCCACCTTTCAGAGGTTGGTGAACCAGGTTTTGGCTCGGTAGGAGAATTTCACTGCAGCCTACCTGGATGACATTGAAGTGTTCAGTTCCAGCTGGGAGGAACACCTGAAGCATTTCTGTGAAGTGTTGAAGGCTCTGCAGAAGGCAGGCCTCACTATGTAGGCTAGTAGATGCCAAATAGGGCAGGGATCTGTGATTTACCTGGAACACCAAGTGGAGAATGGCAAGGTGGCACCCCTGCAACCAAAAAGTGATACTTATCTGGCTTGGGAGCCTCCCAAGACCCAGACAGAGATGAGAGCCTTTCTAGGCCTCACAGGATACTACAGGAGGCTTTCAAGGGGCATGGTACTATTGTTGCTCCATTGACCTCTAAGAAACATCCCAAAAAGTTGATCTGGACTGAGACTTGGCAGACCGCTTTTGATGCCCTGAAGGAAGTCGTGTGCATGGTACCCGTGCTGAAGGCACCCGACTTCTCCAAGGAATTCATTGTACAGTCTGATGCTTCAAAGAATGGTGTGGGAGCAGTACTTGCACAGCTAAATGAAGAGGGCCTAGACCAGCCTGTAGCCTTCATTAGTAGTAGGTTACTTTCCCGGGAATGGAGGTGGAGTGCAATTGAGCAAGAAGCTTTTGCTGTGGTCTGGGCACTGAAGAAGCAGAGGCCCTACTTGTTTGGGACTCACTTCTGCATTCAGACGGACCACAGACCCACCAGATGGTTAATGCAGATGAGGGAGGAGAACCCAAAACTGTTGAGGTGGTCCATCTCCCTACACCAATGCAGATGGTCTGTCCAGATTCTTCCACCTTAGTGATGAGTAGTCTCATGAAGTTGGGTATTTCTCCCCACTTTCAGCTGGGAGGGACACATGTTAGACCTAGCATCCTTCTTGCAGCCTCCTCTGTATTTTGGCCTCTTCTTCCTGTGTTTTGACTGTGTGCTGGACTGTGTTTTTGCTGGTTTTTGATACAGTGCTAAAGTGCAAGTACTCTCTGTGTAGACTGTATGTGAAATTGGCTTTTCCATGATTGGCATATCTGATTTACTAGTAAGTCCCTGGTAAAGTGCACTAGAGGTGCTCGGGCATGTAAATCAAATGCTACTAGTGGGCCTGCAGCTCTGATTGTGCAACCCACATGAGCAGCCCTGTAAACATGGCTCAGACCTGGCACTGCAGTGTCTGTGTGTGCAGTTTTAAACTGCCAATTCGACCTGGCCACCCAAACCTTCCCTTTTTGTACATGTAAGGCACCATTAAGGTAGGCCCTAGGGGCCCCGTCGGCAGGGTGCATTCTATGTTAATGGTAGGACATGTACTGATGGTATTTTACATGTCTTGATAGTGAAATAGTACCAAATTCGATTTTCACTCTGGCAAGGCCTGTCTCTATCATAGGTTAACATGGGGACTGCCTTTAAATATTGTTTAAGTGCAGTTTTCCTGTTGGAGCAGATGAAGATCTGGAGTTTGGGGTATCTGAACTCACAATTTAAAAATACATCTTTTGATAAAGTTGTTTTTTAGATTGTTAATTTGAAAATGACACTTTTAGAAAATATGCATTTTTTTGATTAACCACTGCTACTTAATATAAACAGGAGTCCCTTTTACTGGAGGCTTGGCTAATTTAGATTTTCTTGCTCCCATCCTAAGTTCTTCTTTGCACAAATTCTTAGGCATATATGAAGGAGTTTGCCAGCCTCGTGCTGATGCCAAGCCCATGGCGGGAGATAGGGTACATGCGAAAAGGGAAAAGGAAGCCTCAACCATGTATCACTCCAGTTGTTCTCGAGAGAAGGTAAAACATATCTTACTCTTAAGCACAATGGCCTCTTTGTTTTTGGAAATGCTCAGGTCTCACCCACAAAGCTTGCAGAGACTCGTGGGCAGCTATAACAGTGAGCACCTTGCAAACTCACATTCATCCTTATAGGGTGTATGGTTGGGTCTTGCTACTTCTACCTATCTTCCCTTTTTTGTACTCCTTGAGGTACACACTTGCTTTATATCATGGATTACATTTACACTCCTGTACTGAAACTCCTCTCAACCCAGCTTGACCTCTCATCTCCTACAAAGATGATACATTTAAAATACTTTAGAAATACAAAGAAATAAACATGCACAGACTTCATATTTCAATACTTTAACCATGTTAATGCTGTCTGACCTGATCAGTCGCTCAAGTGCCGGGATGAATATCTCCCTGGTTGGCCTGGAGAAATCCCTCCCATACCTTTTGCACCTGGAGTTGCCATGTGCAATTTATCCCTCTTTACACCCCAGCTGAGAGTAGGAGGTTTCCATTTGAGGGACCAGATATTGTGCGAGAAAATAATTGCTTGTGTGACTACTTAAAGCCTCTACTTGCTTATTGAACAAACAGTATCAGAATGCAATTGCACAGTGCAACGCAACAAACATTTACTCCTATTTGCAATGAGTATCTATTGCTAGCCCCCTTACTTTTCTTGGACATTTTAGAAATGTTTTTCAAACACACACATGAAACAGGCTAAATGAACAAAAATGGAAACTCTAACAGTACAGCAGGTGTACATTTTTCTCATGAGAACAGTGAACAACATATTGAATAAAATTACAAGGAAGCAACTTCTATACTCTGATCTTGATTAGTTAGGAATCCTGTGTACTGATGCCAAGCATGAAAGAGAGGCTAAATACATCACAGGTGAAGGGGCCTACATGGTATATGTTTGACATGGGCAAAAAGATGGCAACGGCTACACAACAAAGCTTTGACTATTTCAGTAAATACTTGCATTTCTCATTGCTTTTCATCTAGCATATACTGAGGTTGCACAACCAGTGCAACCAGTGCATCCTTCCTACAGCTACTTGCAAAACAGTAGCATTTTCCATAATCCAAAATGTTGTTAATGGTAATGCACATGGGAAAAGTGAAGTAGCCATTTATCCTGCCCATGCTTCCGGTAGGATATTTACCATCTAGTTTACACACCCTACTCCCTCCAGGCTTTCCTAATAATGTTTCCTCTCTGTTCATGGAAATCACAAATTCGAAATATTGTTCAGAAATATATTCTCATGTCAGACTGAGAATTATCCAGAATCTGGCAATTCAATAGGACATAAAAGTAAACTTGTGATCAAGAACCAGTGTTTAATATGAGCCAGTAGTTGCAGGTGGTGCCCAGCAACAGTCCAACCCTGCAGATAGCCTGGCTAAAGAGAGAAATGGTACCTAGAGGCCTTCTTTGAAGAGCTGAAGCACTGACCAAAAGCAACTTTCTCACCAGTTGGAGAAAGGGGCTTCGTTGTTTTTTCCACCTCCAGACAACTGGGACAAGGTACTAAGGCTTATATAAAGGTGGCAACCCAGGCAGCTTTGTCCAGCTTGTAGGCTTTTGCAGCACTGATAATGGGTTCAGTGCTACGCTATGGTAAAGGTATCTGGCTTTGTGGACCCCTGCCTGGCAATAACTTCCACACTTGCCTTACTAGAGTATTTTGAGAAGCAAAAATGTTTGAAAGTAAAAGTTTGGACTGGGGTGAGGCAGCAAATTTATCTGAATTATCAAATTACCTCACTGGCTAAATAATCATCAGCTTTAGCAGAAGCTCAACAATGATGAATTCAACCCCAAGAGACACTCACTAACCCCAGCCTTGGATTTTGTCCTGCTGAATGATTCTAGCTTCTATTTCACAGTCCAAATGTAAAATCTTTGACAGAGACAGCCAGCTTAGTATATTTGACATCTTCTTCATGAGTTTGGCCTGAAATTGTGCTTAGGTCTCGGTCAATCATGAACGGTTGTTTTTCAATGATGCTCCACTTTTTCGAAGCACGTTTGCCTGTAAAAGTTGAAAAATGTATATTTACACTTTTCATTTCCAATGTTGATGATCTTCATGTCATTAGACTTTTTTGAATAATCTAATTTAGATTAATTTCTCTGTATGTTTGGGAATGTTATTGTATTATTTTCTTGGCTTTAAAATTGTTGGTAGGGCTTTAACTGTACACACATTTCTCTGGGGATTGCCTACTCGTTGTTCCACAGATCCCAGGAGAGAAAGCAGAGATTCTCTAAGAATTATGCTTTGGTATACCAAGATTGTGTTTACTAGGTTTGTAGTATTCACTCCCTTCCAAATGAATAACTCAATTTCTGACGGGTGGCAACTAAATTCTGATTACCGTGGGATCCTCAGACCCTGACTTCTTACAGAAACAAGTAATCCGGATTCCTTTTACAGACTGATTTGATGTGGAGGTGAGCAAGACTTTCTTACTTCTTTCAGTTCACTGGTACAGCAGAATTTTCAAGCCAGACACCCTGCCATTGTAGTCCTAGGGGAGTCTAGGATTAAATATTTTGTATTTTAATTAAAAATAAATACCTACAACCATTTGCTGGCAAGAGAACCTTAAAACAGCTTACCTTTTAAACCCCCCATCCCTTTCCTCACACATCAGGAGTTGTCCCACTGTCTTTAAGTCATTGATATCCAGCTTAGCATGTTCTATGTCTTTTAAATTATGTCTTTCAGGTGTCCGCTACAATTTTATCCTCCATAATAAACCCTGCAATATTAGGTATGCGTAGATATTTGAGAAAAGTAATCTCCGTAAATCCTTTAGCTAGATAACGTAGGCCTGGGGACCAATCTTTTGCAAATGTTGCCAATTTCTTTTGCAGCACATACTCAATTTCCTCCAGGCCCACAAGGTCCCATATCACATATAGCCAGTCTCTTGAGTGTGGAAGGTTGTTTGGTTTACCATTTTACAAGGATGGATGCATTGATTAGCTGGATACAAAACCGTTGTTATTTGTTTACTTTTCTGCAAATATAGATGCTATGTTTGTCAGTTGTCTAATCCTAAAAGGACATATGTAGGACATCTTGGTATTGTGTAGGCCTGGGTGAAATTTTATGTATGCCAGAGTAATCACAGTAATGTCAGTAACTGCACATTACTCTTGTGATACAAAATTACTGAATCTTGCAATTACGCAAGCTTGAGTAATTAAGAGTAATTTTAGACAAAAATCCCACTGCAGAAACACAAGAACAATGAACTAAATGTGAGTGAGCCACTTCCGGCTTCTGCTGTTTGTGTCCTGTATTGTTTAGTGCTATTTTCTTTGTGTACATTCATCTTCAGGCCATTTTGGAATGGTACACTTTGCGCTAAGAAAATAGCTGGATTACACCTCTCACATGATTACGCATAATTAAGAGTCTGTTTGGGGTAATTATGAGTAATTACGCTAGACAGTATTACGTCAATTACACCCACACCTAGCTTTGAGCTATAGAACATCTCATCTACATTTTCTAAGATTTCTCTGCAATATGGTTGTAGCCTAGTGCATTACCAGAGCACATGTTCTTTTTTCTTTATATCCTCTCCAACATTAATCTCACTTCTATTTATCCTACGTCTTTGACTTGGTTGTAGGAAGGTACCAATGTGTGGAAATCTTCACTAGGTTCTCTCTATTTATAGCAACTCTGTCCTTATTATGAGCTCGGATATGAACCTCTTCGCATTCACTCTCTGTTGATGCTCTTCTTAGTTCTCTCACCCACCGCGGGTTCTCACTGTTTCATTTTGTTTCAGAAATATTTTATGCAATTTGGAAAACAACTTCTTATGACCTTTTTTACTTGCTGATTATTTTTATTTACTTAGCAAGTGCTCACCAAATCTGATTGTTAAAAATTGGGTTTCTAGTTGTCAAATAATTCACCCTGTACAAGCAGGAACCACACTCCTAGTCAGGGTACATCAGAATGCATCACAGATAGAAAGAGGGAAAAACAGGGAGAAATTGCCCTGTTGTTTCACTCTGATGCCACCCCTGAGGTGGCATAGGAATGTGACACATTTCCAGACTTGTAAATCTGGGAATGCATCATATTCCTTTGGGTTCCATGTGTTTTGCATGAGAACACACCACGCAATACCCATGGAACGCCCCTTTCACGCAATGTTATGCGTGAAAATGGTCCATATTTGAAAGGCCATAAAAAGCCACTCAAGGTGGCTTTGCACCACATTGTAAATATGGCCTGGCACACTGTGCCACCAGAGCCTCAAAAAAATGAAATTATGCTCCTTTGGCGCAGTGTGCCGCCAGGGCCTCATAAATGAGCCCCCCAGTGCTTATACTCAGTTGTGCTTTTGAAGTGGGGAAACTTGAAAGAAGGATCTTTGAAGTGCACAGAAGTCCTTTCTTCCTAGCCCTAGCTCCAGACAATCAGTAAATCCCTTTGTTTGGGGACAGGCACTGCGTATTCAGGTGTAAGTTGCAGCCCCTCCTGCCCTTCCTGCCCAGGAAGAGCCATCAGAATGCAGATAAGTGTTGAAATACATCTAATTTTCCTGTGTGTGTGGCTATCTAGAGGGAATGCACAAAGTGTAGGTGTCACCCACCCCGACATGTAATGGACACAGGCTACAGGTACACAGAGCTGTAAGAGCAGAGAAATGCCCACTTTCTAAATGTGGCATTTCTCAAGTAGTAATTAAATCTGACTTTATCAGAAAAGAGAATTTATCATTACCATCCCTATGATATGAAGCTTGACATAGCTACTCCTTCTTGATCAGGAATTACAATGTAAAAGTATAATAAGCAATTCCAAATGTTCACCTTTGAGAGGAGAAGGTCTTGCAGTAGTGAAAAATGAATGTAGGTATTTTTCACTACTAGAACATGTAAAATGTAAAGGTACATGCCCTACCTTTTACTTACACAGAGCCCTGCCCTATGGGCTACCTAGGACGTAACTTAGTAGTGACATGTGTAATCCAGAGTAGACTATTCTCTACCTCACCATTATCATTTTCTTCCATGAAGAGTGATACACTTTTTTCTAGCACTTGTACTGTAGGTATGTTTGTTTAGCAGGTATTTTTTTAGCTTCCACCCACTACCCTTTTTTGCAGATCCATCCTTATTTAACTCTAGCTCTGTAGGTTTGTGGTCTGAGATGGTGGTGGGTCCAATGTTGTACTTTGTATCCTTTGCGTGAGTGAGGTTGATACCAAGAAATGGTTTAGCCTTGCATATGTTTATGAGTGGCGGAATAAAAGAAGTAATACATTTCATCAGGTGTTGTTTATGCCAAACATTTTCTAGTCTCACTTGCCACAACCACTTAATTCCAGTGTTTTTTACAGAGTCTGTCTGGTCACACCAGACAGACTGTCTGACAGAAAGTTTACTGAGGTACCTCTCTGTGTCACCAAGACTATATTTAGATTTCCCCCTATTAAGACCCCTTCCTGTAACATTTATTTATGGCTGTTTCCTGTAGAAATGTTCCTTTCCTTGTGAGTCATTGAAGGCATAAACTGAGTTAATTGTGTAGTATGTATGGCCCAGCTTTGACGTCATGGATAACGCCCCCTTTTTTGTCCTGGCAAACCTGGGTACAGCTCCTGAGAGTGTTTGCCTGCCTCAGTAGGATGCCTACACTCTCAGTCTTTTTTAGAACCAGAAAAACAAGATTGCCTAGGATATATCTATGACCTCAACTTGTGACAGCCATTTCAAAGCCGATGTGTCTGCTGTAAATTACAAAGATTTCTCTCCATTCCCAGAGGTGTTTAGTTGTGAATAGGGATAATTAAGAGGTATCCACAAGAGTAATAAGATTAGTCTTTTGCAAAACCCATTGCAGAGCTTGCAGTGCCCAAAGGGGCTGGTATGACAGATCAGTGGGTGGGGTGCTTTTTTGTCGGTTTGCTGGCCTATTTCATGGTCAGAAAGGCCAGTGTTTCCTGTTGATTTCCTTGATATTACCACAAATTTTGCCTGCAGCAAGCACAAATGCATGCGATCTTCCATATCTTGCAAAACACCTATAAAGCTTATCTTTAAAAATTAAAAACTGCCCAATTGGTAAATGTGGGCCACTTCATTTTCTGTCAGATTTGCTAATGTGTGCCCCATTTATTTTGGTGCCAGGGACTACTTTCTGTCCAAGTCCTACCGTGGGGGCATATATGGAGCTTAACTTGTAGTGTACATTATCCAGCCTTTACACCAAGGATGGCACCCTCTCCTTTGTCCTACCAAACCTGCTGCACAGCCCCTGAAAGTATCACCTGCATCAATGCGATGCCCACACCCCAGCCTTTTTTTGTACCAGAGGAATATTATTGCGCAGGAAATTTCTATGACCTCCTCGTGTGACAGTCTTTTGGAAGTAGATGTGTCTCCTGTAAAAAACAAAGGTCTCCCTCCATTTCCAGCATGTTATATTGCCTTTTGTGAATATTTTATTGCCTGATTACTTGGTTAATTCTTATGATGAAGAACAAGAACAGTCCATAGGGACTGACAGTACCTAGATTATGGGGGTCATTCCAACTTTGACGGGCGGCGGAGGCCGCCCGCCAAAGTTCCCCCAACAGAATACCGCTACGCGGTCAGAAGACCGCCGCGGTTATTCTGTGTTTCCCGCTGGGCTGGCTCGGGCGACCGCCAGAAGGCCGCCCGCCAGCCCAGCGGGAAACCCCTTCCCACGAGGAAGCCGGCTCCGAATGGAGCCGGCGGAGTGGGAAGTGTGCGACGGGTGCAGTAGCACCCGTCGCGAATTTCAGTGTCTGCTAAGCAGACACTGAAATTCAAAGTGGGGCCCTCTTACGGGGGCCCCTGCAATGCCCATGCCATTGGCATGGGCACTGCAGGGGCCCCCAGGGGCCCCACGACACCCCTCACCGCCATGGCGGTGAGGGGGTCGGAATCCCCATGGCGGCGCAGCAAGCTGCGCCGCCATGGAGGATTCAGCAGGGCAGCGGAAAACCGGCGGGACACCGCCGATTTTCCTGTTCTGACCGCGGCCATACCGCCGCGGTCAGAATGCCCTGCGGAGCACCGCCAGCCTGTTGGCGGTGCTCCCGCCGACCCCGGCCCCGGCCCCGGCGGTCCTTGACCGCCGGGGTCAGAATCACCCCCTATATGTACTAATTTTGTGAAAGGCGATGATTACTTTGAAAGTTGATTGATGGCGCACATTTGGGGCTCATGTAATAATCTTTTTTGGAAGTCACAAACTTCTGCCCTATGCCCTATTCACAACATCGGGCCGTTTGCAACTGCAAAAACAAAATGTAATGTACAAAAGCTAAACTGTGATCCAGTAGCTTGTTACCGAATCTCAATTTGGGTTTGTGATTCGATATTTGGAAGGGGGCATTTTTAGGGTGTCCCTTCTAAATACCATTTTGCAGTTATAGGTGTTATTGTTTTGTGGCTGAATTATGGTTGCAAAGCATTCATTTTTTACTGACACCTCAAAGGAGGTGGCAACCATTCACAAATTGGAAGGGTTCCCCATGGGACCCTTGCCCTTTGAGAAAGTGAAAAATATTTTTTTTCAAGAAAAGGCAGAGGTCCCATGGATCACGAACTACTCATAAAAAATAAAACTTAAAAATGTGATTTCTTTTGTTTAAATACATCCTGCTTTCCTTTAAGGAAAACAGACTTCATTGAAAAAAAAATGTTTTATTGAAAAGCAATCACAGACATGGTGGTCTGCTGACTCTAGCAGGCCACCATCACTGTGATATACATAATTCCTAATGAGTCACAAACTGTGACCTACCTCATTAATATTCATGAGGTACGTTGATCTGTGGCCACTAGGACTCACAATTAAAAGTTGAAAGTTTTCATACATTAGGAATAGTTATTTCATAATTGAGACTCACAGAAAATCACAATTTGGAAATCGCTATATCTATATTTTGTAGATCTGCCCCTTTGTTCTTTGAATCAGGACTCATGTATTTCCTAGCGTCCCAATCACACAATTTCTCAGTTGTGCATGTGAGGTAAGAGAGGAACGCATTGTTCTCCTAAAAGGTATGTTATAGTTGTGGTGAACATAAACAGAGTTGCAGCTTTTCTGAATATTAACAAACATGTGCAATGCTGTTTCCGAAACTTTTTTAAAATCTTGAATTACATTAATTTCAGTTAGGCACAGTTGTGAAGAAAAGGTGCCCTGATCCAAGCATGGAAAATGGGGTACATGCGTGTAATAAAATACAACCATATTTATGGTGCAGTGGGTACTCACACCCTTTGACCCTGGTGCCACTTTACTTGCTGCTTTAAGGACAGTTGCCTAATTTTTTAGGTATAAGTGCTACAGTCACTGTTATGAAGTGCCCTAAACACTTCCATTGGCTGTTGGTGAAGGCATTTATGCCCATGGAAAGTACAAATGCGAACAATCCACAGGTATAAAGTGTCACAAGTTGCAGAAAAAGGAAAATATAGAAATCCATATGCCTCTATATTTCAGCTTTCTTTCTGTGATTTGGCAACTATGTGAGCTGAGGTTGTGGTATCTTTAAATTTTCCTTTCCTAACCTTCTATGCAGCCTGCAGTGCATACAAAATGTAAATTTAGCAGTGGTGGCCAGTTATTTTAGCCGGGAGGGGGCTGACGGGACACATACACACCCACACACATGCATTCACACATGCACAAACACACAGATACATTCAAAACAGTTACCACCAAATATTCATACATACCTGCCTGCACACAACAAATGTTCCTAAAAGAAAATCACACTTACCTGCATCTCTGCCTCAGTGGTCCCAGGAGGGCTGGGACTGCTGCCTTTTCTCACTGACTGACCTTACCCCTAGATACGCTTCATGGTGGGCAAAATGTAAGGGATCGTGGACCCTCGGCGTGTTTGGACAGGCCACGGCTGCAATTTAGTTTTAATGTACAATGTGAATTTGCCAGTCATTATGCAAACTCTTATAATGCACTGAATACATTTTGGAACCTAGGCATTTCTTGATAGTCCCTGATTTTGTTGAGTGCAGCGAAAGATTGTTTCTGCTCATCAAAGGCTGTATTACAATGTGGGCCTCATTTACAACAAACTGGTGCATAGAAATTGATGCTCCAGTTTTCTTGCACCAGCCCTGAAGTCCTTAACAACGCCATGGTATCTCTGTATTTATTATAAAGCACTCAATTATGCATATTTCCACAGATGTGCCAGAAATTATGGTGCATCTGTGGTGTTAAACTAACACATTGATGGACTAGCATCAAAAAAGTACATACTCCAGCAATGCATGCGGGCTGCAATGTTAAAAAACCCTGCGTCAGTTTAGCGCCTGCTCTGAGCAGGCATTGCATTTTTGACGTAGTGAAGTCATAGAATGGCGCAGTAAAATGTAAATTTGACTGCACCAGTTCTGCATGGCTTTTAACGTGGGAACGCCCACCCTGCATACATTATACCTGGCACAGGTATAATGTGGTACAGGGCTTTACAAACTGTGGCAATGGTCCCAACACGCCAGTTTGTAAATGTGGCGCAGTAAAGGAGACTGCTTGTGCTGCCACAGCATCAAAGGAATTGATGCTATGGTGGTGCAAGGGGCTTGTAATTAAGCCCCTGTGTGTCCAAGGAGCTGAAATTAGATGTGTGCCTGCTTTCTGCACCCCAACACTCCTTCGAATTACATTATTGGCTGCAGACAAATAGGAAGATGAACCTTTTGACTCGCAATTAAGATGATCCCACCATAACTCCAGTACATGCAGATCAATAAGCTATAATCAATCGACAATATCAATAATCAACAATAATCAATGACATTAATAATCATTGACGTCAGTAATTGTCACACACCATGACCTTTCAGCCATGAATAACCACACCTTTTCGTAAAAGTTACAATATTTATTTCCCTATATTAACAATGCTAACGTCATGTAAATTAATCTCAAAATCGAATGATACACATACAGAAACAACACTGGCTGTCCGAATCTGCGGAAGAAACTCAATCTAATCAAAGCTTGAACTATTACACATTCTAAGGTTACGGTGCAAATTAATAACAAGAACAATTGCGCTAACAATATCACATATATCTAGATTCAGCAGAGAAATTCATCAAACATTATACCCTATTAGCAGATTTTTATTAGTGAGAATCCTTATCTAACATCAGATTAGCATCAGCATTTTGGGCTTTGTGCAAAACAATTTGGTAACACAAATTTGGAAAACATCTGACTACGGCTCTATTAAAACAGTGCGGTTGGTACCTAGAAAGAAAAGAAAATAGGCATAACTAACACATGTGTACAATAATACCTCTCCTCAATTGGATCAGCAAGCTAAGAGACTCTACGTCATCAGGACATCAGTTCAATCAGCAAGGCATTAGGATTCAGCATCAAAGTTCATAAACGCAGTCTTTAAGCAACTCGAAAGAATGGAGGTAAACCCTCAAGAAGAATAGGGAGAATGGTGTAACAAATAGCAAAAATGCTCAATGCTCGAATGCTGGGTTTTTCTCAGTACAGTCCTGTTAAGTTAAATTCCCTAAAACTACTTCCCAAGTCCCTATTGGCCAAGGAATTGCATGTTCACACTTTGTCCAATTAAACTAAAACTTCAAATCTATTAATTCTACCACTACTCCATTAACATGTCACTGATTGATTTCTCCTGCAATGTCCACATCATCCGGCTCGTCAGGTAACAATATTGTTGCAGCTTATACTCCAGTCAGTGTCTCCATTGTTCTTCTCCTGAGAAAGTCAGTCTCACACACATTACACTCACTTTGTTATATTTAGCAAGAACAGCACCTTCTAGCAGTCAGTTTTCATGAGAATGACTTTTATCTACCAACACATTTACACAATACAATGGAAAATCACAGTTTACCTCACTAGGACCGCTATTTTATTAAACTTTAAGAAATACAGCTTGAACTGTGTCCTGGCAACTAAGCCAAGACCTCCGCTAAGTTAAGGCCTACAATTAATAAAGATAATACATAATGCATAACCCTTAATGTAACATATTACCACATTAGTCCAGCATATACACAAAATTTCATATTGATAAACTATTAAGAAGTACACTTTGTGAGCATTGGTGGTCACTCATTGTGTTTACATTTTCAAATGCCTGCATTATTTTTCTATCTTTATTACATTTTCTATGCAAATCCATTAGTCAGAATACATGAACACTCGTTAATAATTTTTATTAAAATACCTGCGGTAGCAATCCCTCCTCTGACTAAATGTGTCATCACACTAAACTATCATCCACAAATGTTTGCATTCGCTAAAATTCTGTCATTTCACTCCCTTTAAACTTTTGTTCCCTTTTTGATTTGTTCCCTTTTCTTTTCTTCCCTCCTCCGATCATTCTTTGACTTCTTCAATTTAA
The DNA here is from genome assembly GCF_031143425.1 of Pleurodeles waltl. Lineage (NCBI taxonomy): Eukaryota > Metazoa > Chordata > Amphibia > Caudata > Salamandridae > Pleurodeles > Pleurodeles waltl. Next base: position 639,433,706 of record NC_090443.1, on the reverse strand, counting down.
TCCTTTTGCACAATTTACGCATTATCCATATTCCAATTAGGCAAACTATGATAACTAATATCCCCTGCAATATTTTCAATAGAATCCCATTCCAAATGTTGCTGAGCCAATTTCCCACTGAAGAAAAACCTTTGCCAACCTTTTCGCAAACACCTGGTTCTTTCAATTCTTTCAGATCAGCACTTTTGCTAGTTAGATTAGTAATTAAGGGGGTTATTACAACTTTGGAGGAGGTGTTAATCCGTCCCAAAAGTGACGGTAAAGTGACGGATATACCACCAGCCGTATTACGAGTCCATTATATCCTATGGAACTCGTAATACGGCTGGTGGTATATCCGTCACTATACCGTCACTTTTGGGACGGATTAACACCTCCTCCAAAATTGTAATAACCCCCTAAGTCTTTAATTTATTTACTATTATTAGGAATATACGAGCAGCAATGCCTAGAATTAATCATTCTACAAACTCTGCCATCCTTCGCTAAAAGAATGTCTAAAACAAGGCGATTCTGAAGAGTCATAGCTCTTTCAGCAGCTAATTCAGTATCTATCAGGAGTATGGCTCCTGCAATATTTGTCAGCATGTTATCAACAATAGTAGACAACTTTCGAATCTTTATTGAATTCAGAACAACTCCTCCTGAAGGAATCACTGCTCAAAATATATCTCCCACTATACCAGAAGGAGACTCCCTCCGCTGTCTCATATGATGTAATCCAGTCACTTTCGGAAACTTCTTCAAACCATTCATTTGAAAAATCTTCGGGAAAACTATTACTAAAGAACTTGTCCCATACCATCCCCTTGGAAGACGGTAATAAGCATTAAGACCACAGATGTAATAAATCCCAAGAATTGCTGGGTCTTCTCCATTCAACATAAACGTCCATTTACTCTGAAACAAAAACACGTTTGCATTCACTCGTACCCACAAACAAAGTGTCAGCGCATGATTTAGGCCTATATATGCCAATTTTTCCTAGATGTTACGCTTCTAGAGCTAATTTCCCTTGTGCTTTAATCGCACTATAAGCACAATCATTCCTGTCCATCCTTTTTCCTAAGCCTTTTTCTAACTTCACCTTCAATGCCTTTCTCCTGTCATCTGTGTGATCTAAGAAGCTCTTCTCTAAAGGTGTAAGCAAGCATGTTAAGTTATTGCAGTGTGCATAAGCTGTGCCATATGTCATCATAGGCTCAAAGAAACCTCTAACTAATACTATGTCATTATCCATAGCTACTCTACTCCAATACCTAATTATAGGGACAAACAAAAACACAACATCATAATTTGAACTCCTGGTTATAAAATCTTGTAAGTAGCAATCAGCAAACTACAACTTATTCCATATGTCAGAGGCAGACTATGGTATATAACTCCTTCCTCAATTGATGAAGGAATCTGCGTACACACATAACAATTCCTCGCATCCATCGTCTCAACATACTCAGCAAGCGATAGAAGACATTAGAAGAAAGTTCCCCTTTCACATTAGTACCCTCATGCAAACACTTCTCATCTAACCTAAACTTCCTTCTCTATTGCCATTAGTACAGTTGTTGCCTTAAAAGCAGAAGTATGGCTGGCTTTACTCTTATCAAGAACAGACATACCCACAATTAATACCATGAACAATATCCCACACATAATCGCCAAACCAATACTCATATATTTACAGCGCCTAGTATTCCTATCCTGCTGGCTAATGTTACTCATGATCTGTAAAGAATCAGAAAGCAGAAGAAAATTTATAAAAACTATAGCAAAATCAAAACAAAAATCTTCTTTCAGCCGTTATTTATAGCTTTCCGTTTCACTTCCAGGATCCCTTGTCAAAAATCAGTAAGCAGCTTGTCAAAATCAGGTTTCAAAAGTCAGATCAGGTTATCAATGTCTTTTCTGGTTATTTTCAACAGTCTCTTTCTCAAAATCTTCAACTTACTATTCTCTTTCTTTTCAACTTTCAATCACCATTTAATTCTCCTTCACTCAGATATTCTCTACCTGTTGTATCTACTTCCTCCTCGATTGTTGTCTCAACAACCACTTACTTTCCCTTTCCTTGCGACTCCGGCCACTTATCTCCTTTCAAGGACCCTTTGTCAGTGTTCTCTTCAGAGTCGAACATGAAACTTCTCCTTGCTCTGTGGTGTTTTCTCTTAACGGATCTGCAACAGGTTCAGGAAGAGTCAGACCACAGTGACTTTGATCACCCTCAACTCCTTTCCCCTCGGGGTCTGGCAATTGCACTGTTTGTCTCTCAAAATTGTCTCATTCTGGGAAAGCCCTCCTCTGACTAGGCTCTCCATCTGCCTCAATTGAGTTAGGCTCTCTGTCACCCTCCTGGAGGTCTTCTCCTTCGTCTCTCACAGGAGTGACTGAACCGTCCTCAATGGGCTCAGATCCGGTCTCAGTTCATCTTTGTTTTCTTTTCCGGCTCTGAGACTTGTTCTGCTGTTGTTGGTACTCTCAACAACTCTTCTTCATGATCCAGTGGACATGCCACTTTCTTTGTGTGACTTGCATGGATCCAGTTCGGAACTCCAGCGCACTTAACAGCTGTGGTAGTTGTCAGAACTATCTGGAACGGTCCCTTCCAACGAGTCTCCAAACAAGTTTTCCTCACGTGTTTTCGGACCACAATCCCAGTCACCGGCTCTCAGGTTGTGCTCTGGGTCATGGATCAGTGGCAGTGTGGTGGCTTCCACCTGCTGAGAGAAAGAGTGAACCACATCAGTCAGACCTTTGCAGTAGTCCAACACCATATTATCTGTAATGTTGACAAGTACATTTGCAGGCACCGCTGGCAACCTCATGGCTCGGCCCATAAGGATCTCTTGCAGTGACAATCTTGTTTTCCCGTTGGGTGTGTTTCTCATTATCATCAGAACTGAAGGCAATGCGTCAGGCCATTTCAAATTCGTGGACGCATGCATCTTTGCAACTCTTGACTTCAAGGTACAATTCATTTGTTCCACTAGTCCTGATGCTTCAGGGCGGTAACTACAGTGCAACTTCTGCTCCAAGTTCAATGCTGCACAGAGTAATTTAATTACTTAATTGTTGAAGTGACTTCCCCAATCTGATTCTAAAGAGATCGGAAACCCGAAACGCGGTATCAGTTTCCTAAACAGTAGTTTTCCTACTGTGAGACTGTCATTTCTCTGTGTGGGGTAAGCTTCAATCCAGTGACTAAAAATACAAGCAATCACTAACACATATCTCAAACCTCCACACATAGGCATCTCAATAAAATCCATCTGCATTCTGCTGAATGAACCTCCTACTCTTCCAATGTGGCTCAAATTAACCACTGTCCCTCTCCCCATGTTCATTTGCTGGCAAATCACACAACAATGGCAAACTGCTTCAGCAACCTGTGTAAATGTGGGGTTGAACCAATTATGTTTGAACAACTGAATCATAGCATCCCTCCCAACATGTGCTTGACCATGATAATACCTAGCCATTTGAGACAACAGACTGTTCGGCAAAACCAATTGACCCTATTCTGAAACCCACAACTCATCTTGTTTTTGCACATATTTCATTTTACTCCATGAACGTTTTTCCTCCCTTTCAACATTATTCTGCAACATTTTCAATTCCTCCAAGGTGTCAATTACTTTTGATGCAAAACTTGGACATGTTTTGTCTTCTTCAGGTAACATTTCCTACTTATCTTTGAACGATACACAGTTCAATGCACAAAACCTTGTGACTTGATCCGCATATCCATTTCCCAATGACACAAAGTTCTGCGAATTCAGATGTGCACTGCATTTCACCATGGCAATCTTTTCAGGGATTTGGGTAGCATGTAACAGTTCTTCAATCCGTTCACCATTTCTCACGGGCGAACCAGAAGAGGTCATGAAACCTCTCTGTGACCACAACTGGCCAAGATTATGGACTATTCCAAATCCATACTGGCTAACCGTATAGATTGTGACTTTCAGCTGAGCAGAAACATGGCATGCTCTAGTAAGGGCTACCAGTTCCACTACTTGGGCAGAATACACTCCTCAAAGCCAAGAAGCTTCTAAAATACCAGTAATTGTGCACACGGCATATCCTGCTCTCAGTGTCCCTGTATTGTCTCTTAGACAAGAACCATCAACAAAGATAATTTGTTCATTCTCTTCCAATCGGGTATCTCTAATATCAGGTCTCAGTTTTGTGCACAAGTCAGTTACTTCAAGACACTCATGCTCGACATCTTCCACCTTTTCAATTCCAACATTTTCATTAGGAAGTAAGGTTGCCGGGTTCAGCACTGTACATGTCTTCAATGACACATTTGGTGACCCTAGAATACTCGTTTCATATCTGGTCAATCTTGCACCAGTCAAATATTGGATTTTTGTCCCTGTAAGCAGAATCTCAATAGAGTGAGGGACCATTATAGTGAAAGGATATCCCATCACAATGCCCTCACACTGTAGAAGGCTTTGACCAACTGCTGCAACTGCACGCAAACAACCTGGTAAGGCTGCTGCAACTGGGTCCATAGTAGCTGAAAAATATGCTACTGGGGGGTTTACATCTCGGTGGACCTGTGTCAAGACAGACAAAGTACATGCATCACGCTCATGACCAAATAATGTGAAAGGTTTAGTGTAGTCAGGCATTCCCAAAGCTGGAGCCTTGCACAGACTCTCTCTCAATTTAGTGAACACTTTTATTCCAGCCTGGTCTAACGCTATGGGTTCAGTGACTTTCTTATGAGTCAGCTTCTGTAATGGTCTCGAAATGACCGAAAAATGTGGAATCTATTGGTGACAGTAACCTACCAGCCCTAAAAAAAATCTTGACATCTCTCTGTGTGGTCGGGGGATTCATCTGCAATATGATCGTAACCATTTCTCTAGATATCTTTCTCAATCCCCTCTCTATCTGGTGACCTAAGTATTTGACTCCTTTCTGACAGTATTGCAATTTTTTAAGCGAAGACATTTTATGACCATTCTTTACCAAATGCTTCAGTAAAGCAATCGTGTCATACATGCATTCGTCCCTTGTTTTGGACGCAATCAGCAAATCATCTATGTACTCTACCAAAGTCGATTCGAAAGGTAACTCCAACAATTCCAATTGTTTCTTCAAGATAGGATTGAATATGGAAAGGGACTCTGAAAACCCCTGAGGAATTCTGTACCAACTTGAACCAAAAGAAAATTGGCTGTCCTCATGAAGAGGCACAGAAAACAAGGCTTGTGACAAATCGATGACAGCGAACCACTCAGCATCACGTAGAATCTGATACATTATCACAGCTGGATTTGGTACCACGGGACAACATTTGACCACAATCCCAATTATTTTTCTCAAATCTTGGACAATTCAAACTTTCCCACAGGGCTTTTGCAATCCCATTATCGGGGAGTTACATGGGTTGCTCAATACTTGCTTCAAAACTGCTTGTTTCACAAAGTCTGCAATTATCTGGGCGACCTTCTTAAGGACATCTTGTGGCATGTGGTACTGGAGATATTGAGGAAAAACTGCATTTGGCTTTACAGTAACTTTAACTGTTTCAACTCCCTTTATCAGTCCTATCTTTTTTCCTGTCAGACCCCACACTTTCTCTTTAACGGTTCCCTGCAAATCAGGATGAAGCTCCTTTATGATGAACATTGGGAAAAATGTAATCAGAGGATATTCCTCATTTGTAGTTTCACACTCTATCTTTGAGGCATGGTCATCTTCATCATCACTATTCATCTGAATCAAATATTCCATCATTTGAACAAGTAATCCATTTTTTTTTTCCATAGCAAGTCTCTTTCCAGTAGGGATACTGGACTTGAATCACAGACTACACATTTGTGCAATCCCTGAAAGTTACCAATTTTAACCTGAACTGATTCTGTAATTGGGTTAGTCAAATACTGATTCGCTACTCCCACAATCTGAACTGTTCTCCCTGAAAGGGGCAAATTTGGAACTTCTGCACTTCTCACCGTAGAGTGTATTGCTCCAATGTCAACCAAAAATGAGACTCGGTGATCCATGACTCTTCCCTTCACATAGGGACCTCTCTGATCTACTTCTAAGGAGGTTGCAAGGACACATGGCTCCCCATCTGAACTTTTGCTCATTCAATCATCCTTTATTCCATTCTCACTGTGTAACGGGAATTGGTGTACAGTGTTATTACTTTGGTTAAGCCTCTGATCTGTGACCTGTAGAGAAAGCATCATTTGCTGCTGATCGATTGGGGCTTGAGGTATCTGAATTTGCTGTCAAGGTACCATGAAAACCCAATGCTGCATCGGTCATTTGTACATGTGACAGTTGCACCTGCTGCATTGGTTGAAAATTCTGCATTTGATTCACATTATTTTGAAAATTGTGGTTAGCACCTCTCACTCTCGGCCCTCCCATGTTCTGGAATGAATTGATGTCATTACTCTGCTGAAAAACACCTTCCTGGACCAACATCGAACACTCCCATTTCCAATGACCAATGGCTCTGCAAATGTGACAAGGCAATAACTTCTTCATTCCCTGCACATCATTCTGAACCAATACAGTAACCGAATCTGGGCCGCTATTCACATTTCCTCCGTGACCTCTACCTCTCATCTGGGGCTGAAACATCATGTTCCCCTACTGCGGCTGCGGTAACTGTTGTGGAAAATTTCCTTGCATGCCTGTTTAAGCAGCTTTAATCTGCATCAGCGTTTCCTTTTCTTTCAGCTTTCTTAGCTTCAACTCAATTTCATCACTACAGTATTTTGCATACAGCAACACTACATCAATTGGTTTTGGTTGCCAACAAATCAAACGACTCTTAATCATTTGACTAATTTCAGGTCTCAAACCTTCCACAAATCTGAACACAAAATGAATCATGTCTTTCACCTCAATTGTCTCTGTTCCACTGTAATGCTTGAACGCTTGCAACAATCTCTCATAATACACATGTATCGACTCCTTTGCTTCCTGAACTGTCCTGTCAATCCTTTGCCAATCAATAATCTTAGGCAAAATTCCCATTTTCAAAAATGTAATCACCTTATATTAATATTTTATTACTTTGGGAGATGGTGCACCTGTACTCTTGTCTCTCTCTGGTTCTCTTGTTGCCCAGTCAACACTCCTTTTACATTCTAGTCACAGATCAGCTGGAGCCACTGTCTCTAGTAATGTGTTCAAGTCCTCCCACAGACACTTTGAAAGTTTCACAAATCTGTCTGTCTGCTGTTAGCCCTCCAGTGGCTTCTCTCCCAATTTTGGATAGTCATTTGTAAATGATAGAATATCACTTCTGCTCCAAGGGACATGAACAAAATCCCTCCTGGAATCCCTCTCATTGGTACAATCTTTACTGGATCTTGGCCTCAGCTCCACAGAATCCCTTTTTCTTTTGTCTCTTTTCTTTACCCATCTGCCTTCCCATTTGTCTAATGCTCCCCAGGTCTGGGCACTTTGAAGCAATTCCTTAAGGTGTGCCTTCATTCCGGCATTTCTAATGTGTTCAAAATCTTTTGTCTCAACATCTAATCTGTAACTCTCATTCAAATGCTTTGTTTTCTCTATTTCTGTGCCATACTTCTCTGCCAGGTCTGCTAGCTTCTGATGCACATTACTCACTTCCCTCATAATCTTCAGGCAGCACAAATATCTAAATTCTGCCTCTGTGTAGGATCCTAGCCTATTTACACCCATAGTTCTTCAATTAGCTCACCTGCTTCCATGCTTAGACCAGCATCATTCAAACACTCCTCTCCCTTAGGAGCACTCTGCAGGGTATTCAGCTTTTCTAACCATTCAGTCAACTGCTGAGCTGTCAATCCTTGCAACAAAATGTTACTGGCTTGGACTGGCGGCGCCTGCTGTGCAACTGTATTCGGGGACTGGGGTGTCCACAATTTTAAAGTCTGGCTAATGTTGGATGCTACCATAGTATCTGGAAGTACTCCGAATGGACTAAGGTCCAACAGTGATCTTGATCCATCAAAAGCCTGTCCCACAGGAGAGACTACTTGGGCATTGTCTTTATGTCCTCCCCTCTCTACATTCTGTCATGACACCCTGTTCACCTACACTAGCTTTTTTCTGTGCAAATAGGGGTACGGCTGAACCAACAGTAATAGGTAAAGATATAGCATCTGGTGTTGGTCTGGTACCTAAGTTTTGTGGGAGAGTAACTCCCATGTTCTGATCCATCATTGGAGTAATCTCTGACTCTGTCCCTGTTACTGGAGCGAATCTCGCATGACTTGTGGCTGCACTTGGGGCAGTAAAAGTGTAGTTGGTTCAGTATGAACCAACATTGGTCTTTGGAAAACCTGTTCTGTAGGTACCATTAAATTCGAAGTTGTTTCCATAATGGTCACATCAGGGTCAATTCTCTGAACCTGCAGGCGGCTGCACCTGATTTTGCACTAGAGGGGTAGTAGGCAAAGTTAAGACCACTGTTCATCGTATTCTGTGTCAGGCTAGCATTAACATGCAATGGACTCACTATCCCATTAACCTGTGTTGGAGCTGTAAGATCAGCACTTGTGCTCGGACCACTCTCATGTGCTGCATATAGTGGCGGGCAATTTCTCAATAACTGTAAAATAAACTCATCATCACCTGAGTCTTCCTCCACTGTTGAAGGCTTCCTAGCCTCCTTATTTTTGGACGTGCTTCTGTTAGTTTTTCTAGTTGCTTTCCTCCCCTCCTTCTCATTGTCCTGCGTAATTGCTGGAAACAACTTAATTCCATGTAAGGTCTCCATCCTCCAAACTGTCTGAGCACTCTCCCACCTAGCCTCTGTTAAAGTCTTTTCTGCCTTTCTCATTCTCCTCTCGAATTTCTGTTGCTTACTGGCTACTAGTTCCCAAATCGCTAATGCCTCAAACTGTGCTGGTCTCTGAAGGGGCTTTGATTCATATTGCACCATCCTTAAATGCTCTAGAACCCTCAAATTGGAAGTCCCATTTGTAGGAAATGCTAAGTTCCCATCCTTCTCAGTAACTTTGCACCATTGCTTTAGCCAAAGACATGGTGTGACACCCTTCTCTTCCATTACAATGTAAGCTAGTGTACCTTCTGGCAGCGTAGCTTCACCTATACTCACTGTATTGTATGTATCTCCCCTCAAAACGCTGTTTAAAGCTTTGAAAAGGTTTATCTTTTCAACCTTTTTGGTATTCAAAGTCAAATCAGGAAGTGACTTTTAATCACAGAATTCTATTCACCTACTTTCTCAACCAATTGCCTCTCACGGATGGCTGCCAATCCGTGCTCGACCCTTCTTGCTAACCGACCTATCCCAGCGCGGCTCCAATGATGTCACACTCACACGTACTGCGGCTGACAAGGTCTTGTGGCTTGTCCTACCAAACTCCAATTCACACAAAACTAATGCAAAATAGAGAGCACTAATCAAAACCAAAAAACGAATCTGCTGGTTTACTACAGGAAAGGTAGCACAATCGCTTCAGAAACTATACAGATTTTTCACTGACGGCTCTTCCCGCACTTACATCTACTCCTTGTTTCTCAGTCTCCCAGATTCACAGGCAAAATTTGACCAGCAAATTTTACTGTTAACTGATCAGTGGGTCTGTTCTGGTGCACACAGGACTTGCCAGATCTTAGTCAAAATTTTCTTTCACTCACTTTGACTCGCACTCTGACTTGTTGACCACTCCCAATCGACCTACTAAACCAGAAAGATTACAACATAAAACCAAGTATCTCATACACTTTTCAATATACTCTGGAGTCTTAGACCATCCAGGGTCCATACATCAACAACCACGTGGACAATTTTTGAGCACAAAGCACCACAGACATGTGAAGTTCGACGACTTCCCTACTCTCACACTGAGGAGTATGCACACTCTTTCTACAACATCATTTTGAGTACGCAAATTCCCTAATCCCCCACAAACATCACAATTCACCTGTGATTTGCATAAACTGTGCAAGCGCAAAACCCTACTACATTAACACTCTTACTAGAACGGCGAGAACATCCTCAAACAACCATTGGCAAGATCCGAGATTCTGGGAGTCATTTGTGGACCTAAGGGAACATTTTCTCTCCAATTAACATCATTGAAAAATAAAATCCAAATCTAAATATTAATGAACTATGAAAAGGCCAAATCATCAAGCTATTACCATCTCCATTGATCTTTATATCTTCCTGCTACCAGCTTTGCGACCATAAATCCTACTACTATCTCTCTTAATACCTGTTACTCTTTTCCAGACGTCTATACTACCATCTCTGGGAACACCTATGATGGTTTCTGCTATCATCTCTGCTCCAGATGCCTATGATGGGCTCTTAAGGAGGCAAACCATCCGTCTCTGCTATCTTCTCTGTCAGTGTCTGTTACTCTGAACTGGACGTCTCTGTTGAGCTCTTAAGGAAACAAACCATCCGTCTCTGCTACCATCTCTGTTAGCACGTCTGACCTTAATAAGTAAACTTACAAGGGGACACAAATAGGTCGATGAACATTTTGACTCGCAAATAAGATGATTCCACCATAACAGTACATGCAGATCAATAATCAATAGTCAATCGACAATATCAATAATCAAAAATAATTAATGACATTAATAATCATTGAATTCAGTAATTGTCGCACACCATAACCTTTTAGGCATGAAAAACCACACCTTTTCGTAAAAGTTAGAATATTTATTTCCGTATATTAACAATGCTAACATCATGTAAATTAATCTGAAAATCAAATGATACACATACAGAAACAAAACTGTCTGTCCGCATCTGCGGAAGAAACACAATCTACTCAAAGCTTGAACTATTACACATTCCAAGGTTACAGTGCAAATTAACAACAAGAACAATTGCAAAAACAATATCACATACATCTAGATTCAGCAGAGAAATTCATCAAACATTATTCCCTATTAGCAGATTTTTATTAGTGAGAATCCTTATCTAACATCAGATTAGCATCAGCATGTTGGGCTTCATGCAAAACTATTTGGTAACACAAATTTGGAAAAGATCTAACTACAGCTCTATTAAAACAGTGCAGTTGGTACCTAGAACGAAAAGCAAATAGGCATAACAAACACATGTGTACAATAATACCTTCCCTCAATTGGATCGGCAAGCTAAAATAGTCTTCATCGTCAGGACATCAGTTCAGTCAGCAAGGCATCAGGATTCAGCATCAAAGTTTAGAAATGCAAAGTCTTTAAGCAACTCAAAAGAATAGAGGTAAACCCTCAAGAAGAATAGAGAGAATGGCATAGCAAATAGCAAAAATGCACAAAGCTCGAATGCTGAGTTCTTCTCAATGCAGTCCCGTTAAGTTGAATTCCCTAAAACTGCTTCCCAAGTCCCTATTGTTCAAGGGATCACATGTTCACACTTTGTCCAATAAAACTAAAGCTTCAAATCTATGAATTCTACCACTACTCCGTTCACATGATGCTGATTTGTTTCTCCTGCAATGTCCTCATCATCCGCCTCGTCAGGAAACAATATTGTTGCAGATTATACTCCAGTCAGTGTCTCCATTGTTCTTCTCCTGAGAAAGTAAGTCTCATATACATTACACTCACTTTGTTACAATTAGCGGGAACAGCATCTTCTAGCAGTCGGTTCTCATGAGAAAGACTTTTAGCTACGAACACATTTACACAATACAATGGAAAATCACAGTTTAACTCTCAAGGGCCACCATTTTATTAAACGTTAAGAAATACAGCTTGACATGAGGCCTGGCAACTAAGCCAAGGCCTCTGCTAAGTTAAGGCTTACAATTAATAAAGCTAATACATAATGCATAACCTTTAATATGACATATTACTACATTAGTCAAACATATACTCTTCATTTCATATTAATAAACTATTAATAAGTACACCTCGTGAGCCTTGATGGCCACTCATCGTGATCACTTTTTCAAATGCGTGCATTATTTTTCTATTGTTATTACATTTTCTATTCAAATCCATTAGTCAGAATACATGAACACTCATTAATAATTTTTATTAAAATACCTGGGCTAGCAGGATGAGTTAACACTGCCTCTGTGCCTACTTTATTACAGACACAGAGACAAAGGAGCAATTAGGAGGTGTGCTGGCACCTCCTAATTGCTCCTGTAATTATGTGTTGCATAGAGGTGGTACATAATCAGTGTGTCCCCCTCCCCATAAAGTTTGCCCTTAGAAAGGGGGAGAAGCATGCCCATCAATCCTCAGACATTATTCTGCAGGTTGCTGCAGTCACACACTTCACCAACCTGAAGGGATATGTCTGGCCCAATATGAAGTGAGACCAAGTGGCTGCTTGCACAGTGAAAGGCCTTGATTTATTGCTGAAAGATATTCATTATAGATGAGTTGAACATGAAAGAGTATGCCTGGGACACCAATATGGGGTAGGGAGTGTCACAAATCACAAAAAAGGTAAAATATACAAATCCATATGCTTCTATGTTTCTGCTTGTTTTGTGATTTAGCAACTATGTGAGCTGAGGTTGTGGTATCTTTTAGATTTTCCTTTCCTAACCAGCTATGCAGCCTGCAATAATATAAACTGTCAGTTTTGCAGTGGTGACTGGTAATTGTAGCTGGGAGGGGGCCGGTCGGGACACACATGCACAAACACACACACACATCCATTCACAACAGTCACCACCAAATATTCATACATACCTACATGTAGGCAACAAACATTCATTAAAAAAATAGCACTCTCTACCTCAGAGGTCCCAGGAGGGCTGGAACTGCAGCCGTTCCTACCTGGCTGACCTAGATGCTCTTCTTGATGAACAAAAGTTAAGGGCTTGTGGCCCCTCAGCACCTTCGGACTGGACGCAGCTGCAATTTAGTTTTATGTACAGTGTGACATTGCCAGTCATTTTGAGAACTGTTATAATACACTGAATACATGTTGGAACCCCGGCATTTACTTACAGTCCCTGATTTTGTTGTGTTCAGCAAAAATGTGTCTGCTTATCAAAGGCTGTATTACACTGTGGGTCTCATTTACAAGAAACTGGAACATCAGAATTGATGCTCCAGTTTTCTTGTGCCAGCGCTGACGTCCTGAAGAACGCCATGGTATCACTGTATTTATGATACAGCACTCTATGGCCCATGTCTCCACAGATGTGTCAGAAATTCTCACACATCTGTGGTGCTAAACTGATGAATTGCTAGACTAGTATAAACAAATTACAAACTTCAGCAATGCGTGGAGGGCTCCCATGTTAAAAAGCTGTACGTCAGTTTAACGCCTACCCTAAGCAGCCATTACATTTTTGATGCAGTGAAGTCACAGAATGTAGTGAAATGTAGTAAATTTCACTGCACCAGTTCTGCATGGCTTTAAACGTGAGAATGCCCATCCTGCATACATCATACCTTGTGCAGGTATAATGTGGCACAGGGTTTTACAAACTGGCGTAATGGTTCCATTGTGCCAGTTTGCAATTGTGGTGCAGTGAGGGACTGCTTGTGCTGCCGCAGTGTAAAAAAAAAAATGACACTACTGTGGTGCAAGAGGCTTGTAAATAAGCCCCTGTGTGTCCAAGGAGCTAAAATGAGATGTGTGCCTGCTTTCTGCAGCCCTAACACACCTTGGAATTACAGTAGGGGCTACAGACTGCAACAAGGCTACGTACCCCTTAGTGCAATCCCAAGAGGACATTCCCTCATTTTCATAGGGGCATTGCTGCATGCAGATGAGTTAACACTTTGCTTCTGTGCCTAGCTGTATTACAGATGCAGAGGCAAATGAGTAATTAGAAGGTGTGCTGGCACTTCCTAATTACACATGTAATTGTGTGTTACAATGAGGTGGTACACAATCAGTGTGCCCCCCTCCCCATAAATTTGCCCTTAAAAAGGGGAAAAGGATGTCCATCAACTCGCAGACATTCTGCTGCAGGTGGCTGCAGTCACACATCACCTACCTGAAGGGATGTCGCTGGCCCAATGTGAAGTGCTGGCCAGATCACTGCTTTTACAAATGTGCTGCCTCCAAGGCATGAGCGAGTTCAGAACTTGGATGAGGACAGCACATTTACTATAATAGGGTGCTCTGTTCCAGTCTGCACCCAGGGTACCCAGGTCAGCATGCACCATTACACTGTGTGAGATAATGAACCCTACACTCAACTGTTAGAAATGGGGTCTTTGGTTGGCAGACAGGTTACCCCCTTTCCCATCAAGGACCCTCACCCTAGTCAGGGATAAGGAGAATCACCCTCAGTTAATTCCTGCTCATCCCCTTGGTATCTTGGCATGAGCAGGCAGACTTAACTTCAGAAGCAATGTGTAAAGTATTTGCACCAACACACACAGTAACTCAGTGAAAACCCTACAAAATTACACAACACGGGTTTAGAACAATAGGTAATATTTATGTAAAGAAAACAAGACCAATATGAGAAAAATCCAACATACACAAGTCAAGATGTGAATTTTCAAAGAAGTAAGTAGGGTTCTATATATTTTTAGGTTAGGGTATTTTAACTTTGTCTTGAACCACTTTCTACCGACAAGGGGAGGGTGTTGTGTAGCCATTTAAAGTATAGCTCCATGCATGTTAGTTTAACATAGTAGGCTGCTGTGCACTTTGCCCTAGATATGTTTTATTCAGCTTCACACTGTTATTTTACTATAACCAGTTTTTACGGTCTTGTTTTAATTTCTTATATCACACTGTTTAGCTTCGTTCAGCACTGTGTTCTCAAACAATGCATTCTTGATCGCCCTGTGCTTCAGTCAAGGCTACAGTCTGGTACATTGCCGGTAAACGTGGTAGAAGTTTAGTCTCAAACATTCATAGAAAATATACATCCTTAAGTAGGGACATTTGCTGTGTTAGTTATAAAAACACTTTCTAGTCCTAGTACACGTCAAGAGGGAGATTCCAGCCAGGGAACCACAACTGTATGCTGAATACCCCGTTGCAGATGCTGACGCAGATTACAGGCCTTTGCTCAGGTATGAGGGTTGATGTCCTCACAGGGGAACCTGAAAGGCAGGCTTAGAGCTTAACATGCTGTGCTCGAAATATAATTTAGAGAGGGAATAATCCATCAATACTAACGGCACTATGATAGCCTTATTCTTGTGCTTCACTCTCATCGTCACTATTTTAATATTACTGTGTTGTGTAGTTCTGGTTATTGCAGTTCACGCTTTGTTATCCAAAATGCAGTCGTTTTATTAAACCAATCTTTAAAAACTTATACTGCCTTATTGTCATTTATATATGAGCCCGTACTGTGTATGAGAGAACCGGTTGTGACCTGAGTGACCACGACTTCCCTGAAAAAGTACTGATATGTCATGCGCTCGGCTGCCCAATTGTCTCTACCATTTGAGAGAGATGATGCTCTGCTAGTTAGCCGGAGCAAAACCTGGATTTGGAGTAACAAGCTTCATCCACTGTGGGTCAGACTCAGTCCCCCACATACTGGACGATCTTGCTGCTCAAAATCCAGTAGTCTCATTACGATAATGAGAGCCTACGCAACAAAGATTCTAAGGCCCTCATTACAACCCTGGCGGTAAATCCCGCTTTCTGCTGTGCAGAAGAACGCCAACATACCGTTGCGGCAGCCGAATTCCGCTACAGGTATTACGACTCACAGCTCGGAATCCGCCACAAAACAGACACCCATACAAGTCCGCCACACCAAAGGTCAGTAATAAACTGGCGATACCAAAACCTACACCGTCACGGCACCAGGAATACGCCCACATTATCACTACCCACGAATCAATGCGGGGGTCTTTCAACCGCGGTACACACCACCGCGCTCAAAATACACACACATTTACAAAACACAACCACATTGGACAATTCAAAATACACACACCTGACACACATACACACACCACACCCACACACCCAATCCAATATAAAACACACACCCACATCACCCACAAACCCTTACAACCAAAATTCTGAAAGAAGGCCAGAGAGACAGACTACCTAACACAACACCAGCATCCACAAACACACAACAACATCACTCATACAACATCCACGTACCTCAAACAATACACACCAACACATCCCCTCACACATCACAACAGAAACCACCTCACACATCACCAACACCACATCATGGCACCTCAAAGACACCCAAGGTTCTCTGAGGAGGAGCTCAGGGTCATAGTGGAGGAAATCGTCCTGGTAGAGCCACAGCTATTCGGATCACAGGTGCAGCAGACCTCCATTGCAAGGAAGATGGAGCTATGGCAGAGAATTGTCGACAGGGTCAACACAGTGGGACAGCATCCAAGAACACGGGATGACATCAGGAAGAGGTGAAACGACCTACGGGGGAAGGTACGTTCCGTGGTATCCAGACACCAGATTGCTGTACAGAGGACTGGCGGTGGACCCCCACCTCCTCCCCCACAACTAACAACATGTGAGGAGCAAGTCTTGGCGATCATGCATCCTGAGGGCCTCCCAGGAGTAGCAGGAGGACTGGACTCTGGTAAGTCAAATCTTTACTACTTCATCCCCCCCACCCCACCTGCATGCCATCACACACTCCCACCCTAACCCTCACACCCATCACCCCAACAACCCACAGATACCCCACTAACACAACCCACACATCCCAAATTCAAGCCCTGCATGTAACACCAATGCATGGACACCCATCACCAAAGCATGTCCAGTAGAGAGACTCACTCATGCCCCAAAAACACCAATCACACAAGGGCCACGGCAATAATGCAAGCACCGTAGAGTAGAGGGTAACTCACCCATTGCACAAGATGGCACACACAGATACAATAACTATGCATTTACACCCCAACAGGACCCATACCCAACGTCCCCAGACAGGAGGTGCCTGACATATCCAGTCCCCCAAAAGAAGAGGCCCACAGTGACGACAGCAGCTCTGTACGCCTGGATCAAGATGACCAGCCAGGCCCATTGGGGACCTCGGGACAGTCGGTTCCCCTGACAAAGTCACAAACACCCACTGAACCTCCCCACTCAGGAAACACCACTACAACACCCACCCAGCGGGCCCATCCCTCTGTCCCCAGGACACGTCAATCAGCAGTGTGTCCACCACTACAGGGAACCATGGAAAACCCCACTAACACAGGACGATCAGGGACCTCGGGCAGTGGCAGTTGGCACACGGTTCAGGAGACAGAGGAACAAGATGAGAGGGAAGCTGGGAGGACTGCTGTGCGACAGGGGGACGACAGGCCCAGGGAGCCCACTCTCCACGAGGCACTCTCCAACATCATGGGAGCTTACCACCATTCCCAGGAGACCATGGGCACGGTACTGGCCAAGTTTCAGGAGACCCAGCGGCTGCAGGAGGAACACTACCTGGGGATCAGGGAGGACTTGAAGTCTATCAACACCACCCTGGTCACCACTGCAGGGGTGCTGGCAGACCTTCTCAACACCAGGAGGGACACAGAGGCACACCAACGGGCCCCTGACACTAGCCTGGACGATGAACAGCCCTCCACCTCCGCTGGCGCTAGTGGACAGGAGGCACCGCCACAGGAGCAACAGGCCACCAGCACCCCACCCCCTGCAGATGGAGAACCACCCTGCAAATGGTCCCGGAGATCCAGGAACAAGACAGAGAACATTGCCAAGACCCCGACAGGAAATAAGACCCCCTGAATGTCACCCTTCTGTCCCACTTTGTCACCCTGTCGACTTTAAACTGCCATTGCTCCACTTCCTATGCCTCATTGGACAATGCACCTGTGAAACAAATAGACTGGACTCTGCCATGGACATTCCTCCACCATCACCCCAGCCCATTTCACACACACCTCCACTTATTTGCACAGAAATAAACACACTTGTATCACAAAACAATCTGGAGTCTGTCTGTGCTTTCACTAATGTGTAATTGCAACATCTCTGAAATATAGCAATGTCAATGTACTTGTTCACATACCAATGTTACACAGCTGTAGGCCAGCAGTAAACATAGCAGAGGGCACAAAGTGGGCCCCAGATCTGTGAAATGGAAAGGCAAAGTAACAAGTCAGGGTCCATACACTGAGTGAAAATGACAGACTTATGCTAGCTCCAACAATAGTATGAGATGTGGGAAGCAGTCACATCTTCTTACCTGTGTCTCACTGGAAGTATTGCATTAAGATGTTGTTTCGGTTGTCGACATCTTCTTCTCCTGCCTCCTCTTCTTCACTGTCCACAGGCTCCACAGATGCCACAAGACCACCATCTGGCCCATCCTCCTGCAGAAAAGGCTCCTGGCGTCGCAAAGCCAGGTTGTGCAGCATACAGCATGCCACGATGATCTAGCACACCTTCTTCGGTGAGAAGTATAGGGATCCACCTGTCAGATGAAGGCACCGGAATCTGGCCTTCAGGAGGCCGAAGGTGCATTCTATAATCCTCCTAGTTCGCCCATGTGCCTCATTGTAACGTTCCTCTGCCCTTGTGCTGGGATTCCTCACTGGGGTCAGTAGCCATGAAAGGTTGGGGTAACCAGAGTCACCTGCAAATGTCGAGGGACAAATGTTAGACACACACTAACCCTTAGGGACAACCCCATACCCAGACACCGATGCCAACTGTGTTGGGACCTTGGCCTCACCTATTAGCCACACACGGTGCCCCTGGAGTTGCCCCATCACATAAGGGATGCTGCTATTCCTCAAAATGTAAGCATCATGCACAGAGCCAGGATACTTGGCATTCACATGGGAGATGTACTGGTCTGCCAAACACACCATCTGCACATTCATCGAATGGTAGCTTTTCCGGTTTCTATACACCTGTTCATTCCTGTAGGGGGGGACAAATGCCACATGTGTACCATCAGTGGCACCAATGATGTTGGGGATATGTCCCAGGGCATAGAAGTCACCTTTCACTGTGGGCAAATCCTCCACTTGAGGGAAAATGATGTAGCTGCGCATGTGTTTCAGCAGGGCAGATAGCACTCTGGACAACATGTTAGAGAACATTGGCTGGGACAGCCCTGATGCCATGGCCACTGTTGTTTGAAAAGATCCACTGGCCAGGAAATGGAGTACAGACAGAACCTTCACTAGAGGGTTGATTCTTGTGGGATGGCGGATAGCTGAAATCAGGTCTGGCTCCAACTGGGCACACAGTTCCAGGATTGTTGCACAGTCAAGCCTGTATGTGATGATGTGTCTCTCTTCCATTGTCCACAGGTCCACCAGGGGTCTGTACACCAGAGGATGCCGCCACCTCAGCACCTGCCCCAGCAGACGTGCCCTATGGAGGTGAACAGCGAGCAGAGGGTCATCCAACACTTAGGTATCACATTGTGTTATTTGGTTAAAATTTGGAAATTCACAATTTGTCTTTATCTGTACGTATTCCAGGCCTAAATAGGTGTGACGCAGTTTTTTTCCATGCCATGTGGCCCCCTGAAATGGCAGCTGCCTGACCTGTAAGGTGGGACAAGGGGAAATGAGGTAACTGCACTGGCGTTGTATACCATTGCGGTGGGCGGTCGAAGACCGCAGCGCAATTCAGCATTGGTTAACTTTGGGCCCTATGGGTCCCAGGAGCCAATGAAGATGTACGCCGGGGGTGACGGTATGCACCTCCGCAGACATGACTGCCATTTTCTTACTGTTCACTCACTTGATACCTGACCTTCAACAGGAGAGGACCTACACTGCAAGTGCTGCTGTGAACTGTGTCTGGAAGCGATGATGGCTACAGTGTCTGGGAAAAGGGCCCCTGTCTTCACTTCGGAGGAGTTGGAGAAACTGATGGATGGGGTCCTCCCCCAGTACACGCAACTGTATGGTCCTCCAGACAAACAGGTGAATACACTGTGAGCATGGTGGATGGGACCTGAGTGTATGGAGTGTTGTGGATGGAAGAGGGTGGGGAGGGGGACAGGCCAGCATGTCAGGTTTGTGTGTGTTTGTATGGCAGGGCCAGTGTGGGAGGTTTTGGCAATGCGTGAGATGAAATGCACGGGCTAGAAACATCCATTTTTACTTTACATTTCCACTAGGTCAGCGCCCAAGCCAAGGACGTCCGGACCCTGGGGGTCTACCATAGACGGGGCACCCACTGCAGTAAAAGATGGGAGGACCTGCGCCGCTGGAGCAAGAAGATGGCGGAGGCCCAGCTGGGGATGGCCTCCCAACGTGGAAGGGCTGTCCGTCACACCATGACCCCCCTGATGTACCAGATCCTGGCGGTGGCCTATCCGGAGTTGGATGGGCGCTTGAGGGCATCACAGCAGCCACAATGGGGTGAGTACACTCTAATTCGGCTGACTCTGCGTGCATTATGAGGTGTCTGGGTGGGGGAGGTGGGCTGTGGGTTCCCCTAGGCCAGGGCGAACTTGGTGGGCAAGGTCCCTTGTTAGGCAGGCTCTGTGGCACCCCAACCCCACTACTGGTAATAGCCATCTACACCTAGTCAGGCTCCTGTGGCTTCCAGGTGTGCAGCAATTGGGCTTAAGCCTTGTCCCCCATGGGCAGGTGAATTTGCTAGGAACTGTTAGTGCATGGCTTAGTGCAGAGGGCTGCTCCCTGTGTTTTGTAGCAGTGGTGTTGCATGCAATTAACATGTGTTTCTTCTGTCTCCCCCCCTTTTTGTTTTGTCTCCCTCTTTTCTTGCATGCAATAGCATCATCTGGCAGAGGAGCAGTGGCACTGGACCAGGAGGGAGCTGCAACCCACTTGGCCCTGGAGGGAGAAGTAACAGAGTCTTTAGCCACCAGTGGGACGGAGGGCGAGGGGAGCTCCACGACGGGGACAGGAGCATACACCAGCGACTCCTCCTCTGATGGGAGCTCCCTTGCGGTGGCGGGCACCTCTGTGCCCACCACATCAACAGGTACAGCCGCCACCCCCCTACCAGTACCGCCCTCCCAGCAGCCCCTCAGCATGTGTCCCGTGCCCACTCACCCAGGAGGGTGGGCATCTCCTTCGCCCCAGGCACCTCAGCCCCTGCCCCAGTCAGCCCTGCTGCCCTCAGTGAGGAGGTTATTGACCTCCTGAGATCCCTCACTGATGGGCAATCTACCATTTTGATTGCCGTCCAGGGTGTTGAGAGGCATATGCAACAAACAAATGCATACCTGGAGGGCATTTATTCTGGGCAGGCGGTCCAACAGAGAACATTTCAGGCTCTGGTCTCAGCACTGATGGCAGCCATTGTCCTCTGTGTCCAGCCACCCTCCTCCAACTTCCTCTACCCAGACCCAATCCCCTGTACCTCTGTCTATCCCAAGCACACCATCACACCAGCATGCACACTCATCAACACACAAGAGTGGACATGGCAAACATAAGCACCACATATCCACAAGCATTCACACAAGCACCATCTCCATGCAGACACAGCAACAGCCACTGCCTCCACTGTGTCCCCCTCCTCCACGTCCTCATCCTCCCTGTCTCATCTACACTCACACCTGCATGTACTACAGCCTCAGGTACTACCTCCATCACTAGCACGCCCATCACCACACACCGCTCACGTGCACTCACCACCCCCACTACCATTCACACATCCCCAGTGTGCTCTCCCAGTGTGTCTGTGAGCCCTGCTCCCAAAGTACACAAACGCAGGCACACACCCATCCAACAGCCATCCACCTCACAACAGCCTCCAGCCCATGCACCTTCACCCAAATTCAGCAAACGTACACCTCCTACAACCACTATCTCTTCCTCCACTCCCAAACCCCCTCCATCTTCCCGTCCCAGTGTGTCTAAAAATCTTTTCCTGGCAAACGTTGACCTCTTCCCTTCACCTCCCCCCCGGCCTTCCCATAGGGCCAGGTTTTCCAGGTCCCAGCCCAGCACCTCAGCCACCAAATCCGCAGGCACAGTGGTGCCAGCACCTGCGGGGACATCGAGTGTGCCACCCCTCAGGGCTGCCAGTGTGCCACCTTGCAAGGCCAAGGACATTCTGCCACCGTCAAGGTGAAGAAGGTGCCCATATCCTGGAGGGTGAAGCCACACCTACCAGCCACCAAGGGCTCCGCAAAAACTAAAGGAGACAGTGGCAAGATACCAGCGGCACCATCAAAGGTGGGGAAGGGACAAAAGCAGAAGAGCAGGTCAGAACAGGGCACGGTGGCACCGACTGAGGGACTAGTGTCACCCGTTCTGTCAACGACTACACCAACCTGTACGGCGGCAAACACCGCAACCTGCCCCGCCACCAGCACCACCACCTGCACCGCCACCTGCACCACCACCTGCACAGCCACCTGCACGTCTGCAGAGTCAGCAACAGTCCCCAGCATCTACCCCAGTGGGCAGCCGTCCGAGGGTGCAGGAGACATCCTGCTGTGTCCCTCAACAGGTGCTGACACATGCACAACCGCCAGCACCGCCGCCACAGACACCGCCGCAAACACTGCCACCAGCCCCGTGACGTGCTTGGACAGTGGCACCACCGCTGACATGGCTACCATCCCCAGTGGTCAGCCATCCGAGGCTGGAGGAGACTTCCTGGATCCTGCCCAGCTTCCATGAGGCATGACTTTCATCACTGTTTGCACCTGCAGACGGAAGGCAAAGCTGCAGCAGGGTGGGGTATGTCTCTGCCTCCATGGTGTAAGTTGCTACCTGTTCCTAGGCAATCTCGTGGCACACACACCCATGTGAGGGAATGGGACCAGCCACACTGCATGTGGAGCACTCTGGGCACAAGGCCCCCTTCAGAACCAGTGGAGAAAAGCTTCCACTACCTCAGTCCTTGGCAGGATGAAGCACTCTGGGCACAAGGCCCCCTCCAGAACCAGTGGAGAAACACATCCACTACCTCAGTCCTTGGCAGGATGAAGCACTCTGGGCACAAGGCCCCCTCCAGAACCAGTGGAGAAAATCATCCACTACCTCAGTCCTTGGCAGGATGAAGCCCTCTGGGCACAAGGCACCCTCCAGAACCAGTGGAGAAACGCATCCACTACCTCAGTCCTTGGCAGGATGAAGCACTCTGGGCACAAGGCCCTCTTCAGAACCAGTGGAGAAAAGCATCCACTACCTCAGTCCTTGGCAGGATGAAGCACTCTGGGCGCAAGGCCCCCTCCAGAACCAGTGGAGAATCGCATCCACTACATCAGTCCTTGGCAGGATGAGGCACTCTGGGCACAAACCCCGCTCCAGAACCAGTGGAGAATCGCATCCACTACATCAGTCCTTGGCAGGATGAGGCACTCTGGGCACAAACCCCGCTCCAGAACCAGTGGAGAATCACATCCACTATCTCAGTCCTTGGCAGGATGAAGCACTCTGAGCACAGGGCCCCCTCCAAAACCAGTGGAGAATCATATCCACTACCTCAGTCCTTGTCAGGATGAAGCACTCTGGGCACAAGGCCCCCTCCAGAACCAGTGGAGAATGGTATCCACTTGAGAGACTGTGGCTTTGCACTCCCCAGGATAGAGCACTGGGCAAACCACCCACTGGAAAGACTTGAGAGACTGTGGCTTTGCACTCCCCAGGATAGAGCACTGGGCAAACCACCCACTGGAAAGACGAGAGACTGTGGCTTTGCACTCCCCAGGATAAAGCAGTGGGCGAACCACCCACTGCAAAGACTTGAGAGACTGTGGCTTTGCACTACCCAGGATAGAGCAGTAGGCAAACCACCCACTGGAAAGACTGTGGCTTTGCACTCCCCAGGATACATCAGTGGGCAAGCCACCCACTGGAAAGATTTGAGAGACTGTGGCTTTGCACTCCCCAGGATACAGCAATGGGCATGGAGCCCCCTCGTGCAGCAGTGACGTCGTGCGTTCATCTGGCCGAGGTGCACCCCCTCCCCTTCCGCCTGAGGTGACTGTTTAATTTCGATCTGATGCCCCTGCAGTGTTCTCTCCGTTTCAAGTCAGGTATCTTGTGTGGGCTTCGCCAATGCATTTTGGTACCACTGGTCCACAGACATTGATTGGTACATGTAGAAAAGTACCATCTTGTCTGGCATGTTACCCCCATATTTCACTGCATATATGTTGTTTTAGTGTATGTGTCACTGGGACCCTGCCAGCCAGGGCCACAGTGCTCATAAGTGTGCCCTGTATGTGTTCCCTGTGTGATGACTAACTGTCTCACTGAGGCTCTGCTAACCAGAACCTCAGTGGTTATGCTCTCTCTGCTTTCCAAATTGTCACTAACAGGCTAGTGACCAATTTCACCAATTCACATTGGCATACTGCAACACCTTTATTATTCCCTAGTAAATGGTACTGAGGTACCCAGGGTATTGGGGTTCCAGGACATCCCTATGGGCTGCAGCATTTCTTTTGCCACCCATAGGGAGCTCTGACAATTCTTACACAGGCCTGCCACTGCAGCCTGAGTGAAATAACATCCACGTTATTTCACAGCCATTTAACACTGCACTTAAGTAACTTATAAGTCACCTTTATGTCTAACCTTCACCTGGTGAAGGTTGGGTGCTAAGTTACTTAGTGTGTGGGCACCCTGGCACTAGCCAAGGTGCCCCCACATCGTTCATGGAAAATTCCCCAGACTTTGTGAGTGTGGGGACACCATTACACGCGTGCACTATACATAGGTCACTACCTATGTATAGCGTCACAATGGTAACTCCGAACATGGCCATGTAACATGTCTAGGATCATGGAATTGTCACCCCAATCACCTGGCATTGGGGAGACAATTCCATGATCCCCCGAGTCTCTAGCACAGACCTGGGTACTGCCAAACTGCCTTTCCCGGGGTTTGCACTACAGCTGCTCCTGCTGCCAACCCCTCAGACAGGTTTCTGCCCTGCTGGGGTCCAGCCAGGCCTGGCCCAGGAAGGCAGAACAAAGGACTTCCTCAGAGAGAGGGTGTTACACCCTCTCACTTTGGAAAAAGTTGTCAGGGCTGGGGAGGAGTAGCCTCCCCCAGCCTCTGGAAATGCTTTGATGGGCACAGATGGTGCCCATCTCTGCATAAGCCAGTCTTCAACGGTTCAGGGATCCCCCAGCCCTGCTCTGGCGTGAAACTGGACAAAGGAAAGGGGACTGACCACTCCCCTGACCTGCACCTCCCAGGGGAGGTGCCCAGAGCTCCTCCAGCGTGCCCCATACCTCTGCCATCTTGGATTCAGAGGTGTGCACACTGGACTGCTCTGAGTGGCCAGGGCCAGCAGGTGACGTCAGAGACTCCTTCTGATAGGCTCTTACCTGTGTTACTAGCCTATCCTCCTTCCTAGGTAGCCAAACCTCCTTTTCTGGCTATTTAGGGTCTCTGCTTTGGGGAATTCTTCAGATAACGAATGCAAGTGCTCATCCAAGTTCCTCTGCATCTCTCTCTTCACCGTCTGCCAAAGGATCGACCGCTGACTGCTCAGGACGCCTGCAAAACCGCAACAAAGTAGCAAAGACGACTACTGCAACCTTGTATCGCTTCATCCTGCTGGCTTTCTCGCCTGTTTCCTGGTGGTGCATGCTCTGGGGGTAGCCTGCCTCCTTCTTGCACCAGGAGCTCTGAAGAAATCTCCCGTGGGTCGACGGAATCTTCCCCCTGCAACCGCAGGCAACAAAAGACTGCATCACCGGACCTCTGGGTCCCCTCTTAGCACAATGAGCGTGGTCCCTGGAACTCAGCAACTCTGTTCAAGTGGCTCCCACAGTCCAGTGACTCTTCAAGCCAAGTTTGGTGGAGGTAAGTCCTTGCCTCCCCACGCTAGACTGCATTGCTGGGTTCCGCGTGATTTGCAGCTGCTCTGTCTCCTGTGCACTGTTCCAGGATTTCCTTCGTGCACAGCCAAGCCTGGGTCCCCGACACTCTAACCTGAAGTGCACAACCTTCTGAGTTGTCCTCCGGCGTCGTGGGACTCCCTTTTGTGACTTTGGGTGGACTCGGGTTCACTCCTCTTCTAAGTGCCTGTTCCAGTACTTCTGCGGGTGCTGCCTGCTTCTGTGAGGGCTCGTGACTTGCTGGTGCCCCCTCTGTCTCCTCAACCAAGTGGCGACATCCTGGTCCCTCCTGGGCCACAGCAGCATCCAAAAACCCTAACCGCGACCCTTGCAACTAGCAAGGCTTTTTTATGGTCTTTCTGTGTGGGAATACCTCTGCAAGCTTCTTCACGACGTGGGATATCCATCCTCCAAAGGGGAAGTTTCTAGCTCTCTTCGTTCTTGCAGAATCCACAGCTTCTACCATCCGGTGGCAGCTTCTTTGCACCCTCAGCTGGCAATTCCTGGGCATCTGCCCACTCTCGACATTGTCGTGACTCTTGGACTTGGTCCCCTTGTTTCACAGGTACTCAGGTCCGGAAATCCACTGTTGTTGCTTTGCTGGTGTTGGTCTTTCTTGCAGAAACTCCCTATCACGACTTCTGTGCTCTCTGGGGGTTATAGGTGCACTTTACACCTACTTTTCAGGGTCTTGGGGTGGGCTATTTTTCTAACCCTCACTGTTTTCTTACAGTCCCAGTGACCCTCTACAAGCTCACATAGGTTTGGGGTCCATTCGTGATTCGCATTCCACTTTTGGAGTATATGATTTGTATTGTGGTATTGTGTACATAT
The DNA here is from genome assembly GCF_031143425.1 of Pleurodeles waltl. Classification (NCBI taxonomy): domain Eukaryota; kingdom Metazoa; phylum Chordata; class Amphibia; order Caudata; family Salamandridae; genus Pleurodeles; species Pleurodeles waltl. The sequence continues at coordinate 639,407,217 of NC_090443.1, read as the reverse complement.
ATCTTGTGTATATTTCGTATCCTCATACTGAGGGTACTCATTGAGATACTTTTGGCATATTGTCATAAAAATAAAGTACCTTTATTTTTAGTATATCTGTGTATTGTGTTTTCTTACGATATTGTGCATATGATACCAGTGGTATAGTAGGAGCTTTGCATGTCTCCTAGTTCAGCCTAAACTGCTCTGCTATAACCTTCTATCAGCCTAAGCTGCTAGAAATACCTCTTCTACACTAATAAGGGATAACTGGACCTGGTACAGAGTGTAAGTACCCCTTGGTACCCACTACAAGCCAGGCCAGCCTCCCACATTGGTTGTGCAGCAGTGGGATAAGTACTTGCAACTACTTACCACTTTGTCATTGTGTACTTTTCATAAGAGAATAATATACAAAACAAGTTCAGTGTATGTACACCTAACCAAAAAGTTTTGCTTTTCTTCTCTTACACTATCTGCTAAGTGCTGAAAAGTACTCCTAAACTTTCAAAAAGTTTCAAAAAGTTGAAAACGTTTTTTTTCTTGTTCCTTAAAAAGTCCTGAAACGTTTTCTATCCTTTATCTGTCTCTAAACCTTTTTCTATCATGTCTGAGGTAGGAACCCCTCTTAATTTGGTCAGTACAACTTATGACCACCTTAACCTTAAGAGCCTAAGGATTCTCTGCATTGATAGAGGTTTAGTGGTAGGTAAGAACCCTTCTAGAGAGTTACTGTCTAATATGCTTATTGAGAATGATAAAGCCAAGGGTGGCACCTCATCTGAAAAGTTGATAGATAACTCACACTCTGACTCAGGGGAGCCCCTTGAGAGAGCGTTACAGGGTTCCCTTCTTAATCTGCCCCTTAGCAGACCACCTATCAATGTTGGTAGTACTAGAAGCTCCCATCACAGTAGGGATGTTTTTGTGCCTGGAGGCCAGGTTGTTAGGGTGCCAACTGTTAAGGACAGGTCTCCCTCTGCTCATTCATATCTTCCTTCTGTGTCAAAACATTCCCAACCCACCCACCCTGATGACAAGATGTTAGAAAGGGAACTCAATAAGTTGAGAGTGGAAGAGACCAGGCTGAAGCTTAAACAGCAAAAGCTGGCTCTGGACAGGGAATCCCTAGACTTAGAAAAAGAGAGACAGAGGTTGGGGTTTGGACCCCATGGTGGCAGCAGCAGTATTCCTGATAGCAATCCTGTGAAAGAGTATGATTCTAGGAATCTGCACAAGATAGTTCCCCCTTACAATGAGGGGGATGACATTAACAAGTGGTTTGCTGCACTTGAGAGGGCCTGTATGGTACAGGGGGTCCCTCAAAGGCAGAGGGCTGCTATCCTATGGCTATCTTTCAGTGGAAAGGGTAGGGATAGGCTCCTTACTGTGAAGGAAAGTGATGCCAATAATTTTACAGTTTTGAAGAATGCACTCTTGGATGGATTTGGCTTAACCACTGAACAATACAGGATTAAGTTCAGAGAAACCAGAAAAGAGTCCTCACAAGACTGTGTAGACTTTGTTGACTATTCAGTGAAGGCCTTGGAGGGGTGGTTATATGGCAGTAACGTTTCAGACTATGAAAGCCTGTACAATCTAATCTTGAGAGAGCATATTCTGAATAACTGTGTGTCTGATTTGTTACACCAATATCTAGTGGACTCAGATCTGACCTCTCCCCAAGAATTGGGAAAGAAGGCAGACAAATGGGTCAGAACAAGAGTGAACAGAAAAGTTCATACAGGGGGTGACAAGGATGGCAAGAAGAAGGATGGTAAGTCTTCAGACAAGGGTGGGGACAAATCTAGAAATGAGTCTTCATCAGGCCCACAAAAACACTCTGGTGGGGGGGGTGGGTCCAAATCATCTTCTAATCAAGTAAAGAAACCATGGTGCTATTTATGTAAAGTAAAAGGCCATTGGACAACTGATGCCAGTTGTCCAAAGAAAAGCACCAAGCCTCCCACTACCACAACCCCTGCTGCAACCTATAGCGCCCCTAGTAATAGCAGTGGTGGTGGTGGGAGCAAACCTACTAATAGCCAATCCAAGGGAGTAGCTGGGCTCACTTTTGGTAACTTAGTTGGGGTTGGTCTTGTTAGGGAGACCACAGAGGCTGTGCTAGTCTCTAAAGGTGCCATTGATTTGGCCACCTGGGTTGCTTGTCCCCTTAATATGGATAAGTACAAGCAACTTCCCCTAATAAATGGTGTTGAGGTTCAGGCCTACAGGGACACAGGTGCCAGTGTTACCATGGTAATAGAGAAACTGGTACACCCTGAACAACGCCTACTTGGTCACCAGTACCAAGTGACAGACGCTCATAACAACACTCTGAGCCACCCCATGGCTGTTGTGAATCTCAACTGGGGGGGGGGGGCTACTGGTCCAAAGAAAGTTGTGGTTACTTCAGATTTACCTGTAGACTAGGGTGACCACCCGTCCGCAAATTTCACGGACTGTCCGTAATTTCGCCCTGCCGTCCGTTGTCCGTGATGAAAGGCTTAACGGACGGCATTTGTCCGTAATTTTAGCCTTTCACCAATTGGACAAGGGAAGGTAGAGCGAAATTATGGGCCGATTAGTTTCCCCAGCAGGTTTCAAAGGCAGGGAGTCTCGTGTGCTCTGAGGGAGGGAGGGGCAGACAGATAAGAATCAGACCCTCTTGCTAGGGGTCTCCTTACCTAAAGACATGCAAATGTGCGCAACTGGTAAATCTGCAAATACAAAGGGGCTTGAAAACCTGCATTGACTTTGCTAAAAGGAGTCACTTGAAGTTTTCTGGTGGCAAAGATATTTCTTTTAGAGAGGTACTGTAATGGTGTTCCAAGGTGAGCTGTGGAGTGTGTGGTTTTAATGGAGTGTTATAACATTTTTTAGTACTAGGTATAAACTGTATATTATTCAAATCTGTATTTGAGAAGCGCTTCTTTTTATTTAACCAAAATGTATTTGCGCATTTTGTAGCAGCTTTTATTATGATGCAATTGTATTTTTCACAATTCTTTCAGCGACCTCGGTACCTGATAGTACTAACAAACATTGACAAAGCCAACAGGTCTCGTCTACGAAAGAGTTATTGTCTTTGCTAATGTGTTTTAGCCATTAGCCATGTTATACACCAGAGTAGCTGCTGTTCAGCATGGCTTAAGGTTAGTGGCATAGTTGTGTGGAGTGGAGTAGAGTGGCATAGGAGCCGTGGCGTAGAGCCCAGTGGTGCAAAGTACAGTGCAGTGGGGTACAGTGCAGTTGTTTAGAGTGCGTTAGCATAGAATGTAGTGGCATGGAGTGGTGTGGGACAGAGTAGAGTGCAGTGGAGTAGAGTGGCATACAATACAGTGGCAGAGAGAGCAGTATTGTAGAGTGGTACAGTGGCATAGATTGCAGAGTAGACTTGCGTTGCAGGGAGTGCAGTGGCGTAGTGTAGAGTGGTACAGAGTAGAGTATAGTGCTGTAGAGTGGAGTGATGCAGAGTAGAGTGGCATCGAGTGCAGTGGCATAGACTGCAGTGCCATACAATGCAGTGGCACAGAATGCAGTGGCACAGAATGCAGTGGCACAGAATGCAGTAGTACATAGTAGATTGGTGTATAGTACAGTGGTGGCGAGTGCAATGCTGTAGAGTGTCAGTGCAGTGATGTAGAGTGGCACAGAGTGGCGTAAAGTACAGTGGTACAGAGTAGAGGGCAGTGGACTACAGTGCAGTTGTTTAGAGTACATTGGCGCAGAGTGCAGTGGCATAGAGTGGCATGGGGTAGAGTTACATAGAGTGCAATGGAGTAGCAGAGACTGCAGTAATGCAGAGTGGTGCAGTATCAGAGTGCAGAGTAGACGCATGTGGCATAGAGTGCAATGGTGTAGAGTGGTGCAGAGAGGAGTATTGTAGAGTGGTGTAGAGTAGAGTATAGTGCCTAGCGTTCAGTGGCATAGAGTAGAGTGGTGTAGAGTGCAGAGTTGCAGAGTAGAGTGTCAGTGCAGTGGTGTAGAGTGGTACAGAGAACAGTGGCATAGAGTACAGTGGTTCAGAGTAAAGGGCAGTGGCACACAGTGCAGTTGTTTAGAGTGCACTGGTGTAGAGTGCAGTTGCATAGAGTGGCATTGGGCAGGGTAGAGTGGCATAGAGTGCAGTAGAATAGAGTGTATTGGTGCAGAATGCACTAGTACAGAGCAGAGTGGTGTAGAGTACAGTGGCGACCAGTGCAGTGTGCAGGTGGGAAGGCTTAGCAAAGGTAGTGCAGGAGCATAGGGTTTCTTCGGGTCAGTGAGTTTACAGGTTCTGGCAGGGCAAGAGAAAGCTGTGCATGATAACCCCAGATGGTGATCCATGGAATGGTCAGTAGGAAACAATGAGCAGTGTATTAAGCCTTCCTTAAAAGTATTTACTGGTAAACTCCATCTAATGCAGGGAGGTGGCCAGAAAGCCAGCGAGCCACCCATTGGACCTGTGCAGCTGAATAATAGCATTCTAAGTCCAGAAGACCTAATCCACCGGCAGTCACAGGTAACTTTATAGTGGAAAGAGCTATCCGATGGCACCGCAGCAACCAAATCAGATGTGTGGCCTGTCTAAAGAAGGAATGAAGAACGAGCAGGGGAAGGTTTGCAAGATAATACTATCATTGGGGTAGCACACCATCTTCGCTAGTGCCACATGGCCCACTAAAGAAAGCAGAAGAGAAGACCAAAAAGCAAACTGGGCTTGGAGGGACCATTCGCTCTGCCGAGATTTTCATCCTGGAAATCAGTGTAAGAATGGTAGATCTTAATCACTACATATCAAAAGGTAACTTGTTCCTAGTTCAATCTGAGATCTAATTGTATATAAAGGAGAAAACAGTGCCATATGTTTAAGAAACACTAATTACATTTTAAAATTTGTACATTTTGTTTGTAAAATTTACATCCCAAATATTTTGAAGATTCTGTGTGTACTGGACACTTAAGGATAACCCAGATCTCTAGTTTGGCTTTTGCTCAATTTCAAAACCATTTAAAGACATGGACAAAGCAGGCAATTGCCTTGCACAACCTTGCAAGGGGTCTGCCCCCTGCTCATCCTTCACAAGCACTAACAGCGAACCATTGCACCAGAAGAGTTTGCCAAGGTGGATGGGTGTTGCTTGTTCGACCACTTGACAGTGCCTCTTCTGTTTCGCTCCTGTATGCAGAGACAACTCCCCAGGTAACCAATACCTTTGAATAGTCTTGGTGGACCCATCTTGTCTGATTTTAGGAATTGTCCCACCTTGTTCTTTTCTTCTTTATTCATCCAGTTATTAGCAACAACGCTTTGAATTACTTGCGGAGGATCTCCCATTTGATCTCAATTTCATCCTCCTCTTTAATTATCTTTGATTTGTAGTCCAGGCTCCCATTTCTGAGATAAATGTAGAGTCTCAGACATACACTCTAGTGCAGTGATACTACAGACAAGTTATGGGTGCCTCTCATCCTGAGATTAGGTGTGAGACTGTCGTCCACACCATCTGCCAGCCTCTTTAAAAAAAAATTAGGTTGAAAGTCCATGGGCGGTTGGGGTAAGCCAGATGTTTTTGTTCAATTTGTTTAAATTAGCATAAGGTTAACTACCTTAATCTTTCCCATACTGTTTGCCAGGGGTTTTAAAATGTTCAGAAACATAATCAAAATTTTGCTGTTACTTTCTCTTCAAGAAAGATTGGGTAGATTTGGGTAGGGGGGATGGGCTTTCCACAGTACTGAAAGGGCATTAATTTACTACTGAACAAGGATGTAATGTGACACCTGAATGTAGCATACCAGGAGGCAATCACAAAAAGACCACAGTGAATAAATAGTGCTATGTTAAAAAAGAATAAATAAATGCACTGACAACATAGGGAGGCATGGCCTCTCTTGCGTGTGTCTGTAAAACTGACGTTTGTTCTTGAATTTTTGTCCTGAATTTTAACCCTTTGTCCTGAATTTTTGTCCTGAATTTTGACCCTTTGTCCTGAATTTTTTACAGTCCTGTCCAGAATTTGCCTCAATCCCAAGATGTCACCCTGCTGTAGACTGTGTACTAGGAAATGATTTAGAGACATCAGCTTGGGCAGAAGTGGATTTGGAGGCTCATGCAGCAATGCTGGGCATTCCTGGGCATATTTTTGCTTTGACAAGGGCTCAGGCCAAAAAGCAAAAAGGACAGGGTGACTTGGATCCTGGAACAATGGACCAAGTGCTCCCTAAAGCTAGGGTTAGTAAGGGTAAATCCCTACCCACTATCCATCCCTCTACAGATGATTCTACTTCTGAGGAAGAAGAATTTCCCCCCTGTGCAGAACCTTCACCAGAGGAGCTGGCAGCAGACACTGCTGAGCTTTTGGGTGGAGGGGGGCCGGACAGGGAGGAGCTGAGTGTGGCGCAGCAAACCTGTCCCACATTAGAGGGTCTAAGACAGCAAGCTGTCAAACAGCAAAATGGGGATGTCAGTGACTCACACAGAGTTTACTGGGAGGACAACCTCTTGTACACAGAGGCAAGGGACCCAAAACCAGGAGAAGCCAGGAGATTGGTCATTCCCCTGCAGTACAGAGAGTTCCTCCTAACTCTGGCACACGACATTCCCTTGGCTGGACATCTGGGTCAGATCAAAACATGGGAAAGGCTTGTCCCCCTGTTTCACTGGCCTAGGATGTCAGAGGACACAAAAGACTTTTGTAAGTCCTGTGTGACCTGCCAAGCCTGTGGCTAGACTGATGGCACTCCAAAGGTTCCCCTTATTCCACTGCCTGTGGTTGGGGTTCCCTTTGAAAGGGTAGGGGTTGACACAGTTGGCCCCCTTGACCCTCCTACTGCTTCAGGCAATAGGTTTATCTTGGTGGTAGTGGACCATGCCACAAGATATCCTGAAGCAATTATTCTAAGGACCACTACAGCACCTGCAATGGCAAAAGCCCTCCTGGGAATCTTTTCCAGGGTGGGTTTCCCAAAAGAGGTTGTATCAGACAGGGGTAGCAACTTTATGTCTGCATACTTGAAGGCCATGTGGAAGGAATGTTGTGTAACATACAAATTCACCACACCTTATCATCCACAAACAAATGGACTGGTAGAGAGGTTTAATAAAACTCTCAAAGGAATGATAATGGGACTCCCTGAAAAACTCAGGAGGAGATGGGATGTCCTGTTACCTTGCCTCCTTTTTGCTTACAGGGAGGTACCCCAGAAAGGAGTGGGCTTCAGCCCCTATGAACTCCTATTTGGACACCCTGTAAGAGGTCCTCTAACACTTGTGAAGGAGGGTTGGGAACAACCTTTAAAAGCTCCTAAGCAAGACATAGTGGACTATGCACTCGCCCTAAGATCCAGAATGGCTGAGTACATGAAAAAGGCCAGTAAAAACCATCAGGCCAGCCAAGAGCTACAAAAGCAATGGCATGACCAGAAGGCTGTTCTGATTCAGTACCAACCAGGACAGAAGGTGTGGGTATTGGAGCCTGTGGCCCCAAGAGCACTCCAAGACAAATGGACATCATTGTTGAAAAGAAGGGAGAGGCCACCTACTTGGTTGACCTGGGCACTGCCAGGAGTCCCCTTAGGGTGCTCCATGTCAATCGCCTAAAACCCTACTATGACATGGCTGATCTCACCCTGCTCATGGCAACAGATGAAGGACAGGAAGAAGAGAGTGACCCTCTCCCTGATCCTTTCTCTTCCACAGAACAAGATGCTCTAGTGGAAGGTGTAGTTTTGGCAGACTGTCTTACTGCTGAGCAGAAAGACCACTGCATAAATCTCCTAGGTCAATTTTCAGAACTCTTTTCTACTGTGCCAGACACCACTTATTGGTGTGAGCATACTATAGATACTGGAGACAGCATGCCTGTCAAAAGTAAGATCTATAGGCAGCCTGACCATGTCAGAGACTGCATAAAACAAGAAGTTCAGAAAATGCTTGAACTAGGAGTGGTTGAACATTCTGAAAGCCCATGGGCCTCTCCTGTGGTGCTTGTACCAAAGCCTCACTCAAAAGATGGGAAAAGAGAGATGAGGTTTTGTGTAGATTACAGAGGTCTCAACCAGGTAACAAAAACTGATGCTCACCCTATACCCAGGGCAGATGAGCTCATAGATACACGGGCATCTGCCAAGTATCATAACACCTTTGTTTTGACTGCAGGGTATTGGCAGATCAAATTATCAGAGGATGCTAAAGCAAAAACTGCATTTTTGACTATTGGAGGGCACTACCAATTCACAGTAATGCCCTTTGGTTTGAAAAATGCACCTGTCACTTTTCAGAGGTTGGTGAATACAATCCTGCAGGGGTTGGAGTCTTTTAGTGCAGCATATCTGGACGATATAGCTGTCTTTAGCTGCACCTGGGATGATCACCTGGTCCACCCATGGGAAGTTTTGGAGGCCCTGCAAAAGGCAGGCCTCACTATCAAGGCTTCAAAGTGCCAGATAGGGCAGGGGAAAGTGGTTTATCTGGGACACCTGGTAGGTGGAGAACAGATTGCACCACATCAGGGGAAAATCCAAACTATCATGGATTGGGTTCCCCCTACAACTCAGACCCAGGTGAGAGCCTTCTTAGGCCTCACTGGGAATTACAGGAGGTTCATTAAGAACTATGGCTCCATTGCAGCCCCACTTAATGACCTCACTTCCAAGAAAATGCCTAAAAAGGTATTGTGGACAGCTAGCTGTCAGAAAGCTTTTGAAGAGCTGAAACAGGCCATGTGCACTGCACCTGTCCTTAAAAGCCCATGTTACTACAAGAAATTCATTGTTCAAACTGATACATCTGAATTAGCGGTAGGGGCAGTCTTATCACAACTCAATTCTGAGGGCCAGGATCAACCTGTTGCTTTTATCAGCAGGAGGTTGACCCGTAGAGAAAAGCATTGGTCTTCCATAGAGAGGGAGGCCTTTGCTGTGGTCTGGGCACTGAAGAAGTAGAGGCCATACCTGTTTGGCACTCACTTCATTGTTCAGACAGACCACAAACCTCTACTTTGGCTAAAACAAATGAAAGGTGAAAACCCTAAATTGTTGAGGTGGTCCATATCTCTACAGGGAATGGACTATACAGTGGAACATAGACATGGGAGTACCCACTCCAATGCAGATGGACTCTCCAGATAGTTCCACTTAGACAATGAAGACCCATCAGGTCATGGCTAGTCTTATTGTCCTTCGTTTGGGGGGGGGGGGGCTGTGTAGGAAAGTACCATCTTGCCTGGCATGTTACCCCCATATTTCACTGTATATATGTTGTTTGCCCTGTATGTGTTCCCTGTGTGATGACTAACTGTTTCACTGAGGCTCTGCTAACCAGAACCTCAGTGGTTATGCTCTCTCTGCTTTCCAAATTGTCACTAACAGGCTAGTGACCAATTTCACCAATTCACATTGGCATACTGCAACACCTTTATTATTCCCTAGTAAATGGTACTGAGGTACCCAGGGTATTGGGGTTCCAGGACATCCCTATGGGCTGCAGCATTTCTTTTGCCACCCATAGGGAGCTCTGACAATTCTTACACAGGCCTGCCACTGCAGCTTGAGTGAAATAACATCCACGTTATTTCACAGCCATTTAACACTGCACTTAAGTAACTTATAAGTCACCTTTATGTCTAACCTTCACCTGGTGAAGGTTGGGTGCTAAGTTACTTAGTGTGTGGGCACCCTGGCACTAGCCAAGGTGCCCCCACATCGTTCAGGGCAAATTCCCCGGACTTTGTGAGTGCGGGGACACAATTACATGTGTGCACTATACATAGGTCACTACCTATGTATAGCGTCACAATGGCTAACTCCGAACATGGCCATGTAACATGTCTAAGATCATGGAATTGTCACCCCAATGCCATTCTGGCATTGGGGAGACAATTCCATGATCCCCCGAGTCTCTAGCACAGACCCGGGTACTGCCAAACTGCCTTTCCCGGGGTTTCTGCCCTCCTGGGGTCCAGCCAGGCCTGGCCCAGGAAGGCAGAACAAAGGAGTTCCTCAGAGAGAGGGTGTTACACCCTGTCCCTTTGGAAAAAGGTGTCAGGGCTGGGGAGGAGTATCCTTCCCCAGCCTCTGGAAATGCTTTGATGGGCACAGATGGTGCCCATCTCTGCATAAGCCAGTCTACACCGGTTCATGGATCCCTCAGCCCTGCTCTGGCGCGAAACTGGACAAAGGAAAGGGGAGTGACCACTCCCCTGACCTGCACCTCCCAGGGGAGGTGCCCAGAACTCCTCCAGCGTTCCCCAGACCTCTGCCATCTTGGATTCAGAGGTGTGCTGGCACACTGGACTGCTCTGAGTGGCCAGGGCCAGCAGGTGACGTCAGATACTCCTTCTGATAGGCTCTTACCTGTGTTACTAGCCTATCCTCCTTCCTAGGTAGCCAAACCTCCTTTTCTGGCTATTTAGGGTCTCTGCTTTGGGGAATTCTTCAGATAACGAATGCAAGTGCTCATCCAAGTTCCTCTGCATCTCTCTCTTCACCTTCTGCCAAAGGATCGACCGCTGACTGCTCTTGACGCCTGCAAAACAGTAACAAAGTAGCAAAGACGACTACTGCAACCTTGTATCGCTTCATCCTGCTGGCTTTCTCGCCTGTTTCCTGGTGGTGCATGCTCTGGGGGTAGCCTGCCTCCTTCTTGCACCAGGAGATCTGAAGAAATCTCACGTGGGTTGACGGAATCTTCCCCCTGCAACCGCAGGCAACAAAAGACTGCATCACCAGTCCTCTGGGTCCCCTCTCAGCACGACGAGCGTGGTCCCTGGAACTCAGCAACTCTGTCCAAGTGGCTCCCACAGTCCAGTGACTCTCAGTCCAAGTTTGGTGGAGGTAAGTCCTTGCCTCCCCACGCTAGACTGCATTGCTGGGTACCGTATGATTTGCAGCTGCTCCGGCTCCTGTGCACTCTTCCAGGATTTCCTTTGTGCACAGCCAGGCCTGGGTCCCCGACACTCTACCCTGCAGTTCACAACCTTCTGAATTGTCCTCCGGTGTCGTGGGACTCCCTTTTGTGACTTCGGGTGGACCCCAGTTCACTCCTCTTCTAAGTGCCTGTTCTGGTACTTCTGTGGGTGCTGCCTGCTTCTGTGAGGGCTCCCTGACTTGCTGGGTGCCCCCTCTGTCTCCTCATCCAAGTGGCGACATCCTGGTCCCTCCTGGGCCACAGCAGCATCCAAAAACCCTAACTGTGACCCTTGTAGCTAGCAAGGCTTGTTTGTGGTCTTTCTGCGTGGGAACACCTCTGCAAGCTTCTTCACGACGTGGGACATCCATCCTACAAAGGAGAAGTTTCTAGCCCTCTTCGTTATTGCAGAATCCACAGCTTCTACCATCCGGTGGCAGCTTCTTTGCACCATCAGCTTGCATTTCCTGGCCATCTGCCCACTCTCGACATTGTCGCAACTCTTGGACTTGGTCCCCTTGTTTCACAGGTACTCAGGTCCGGAAATCCACTGTTGTTGCTTTGCTGGTGTTGGTCTTCCTTGCAGAAACCCCCTATCACGACTTCTGTGCTCTCTGGGGGTTATAGGTGCACTTTACACCTACTTTTCAGGGTCTTGGGGTGGGCTATTTTTCTAACCCTCACTGTTTTCTTACAGTCCCTGTGACCCTCTACAAGCTCACATAGGTTTAGGGTCCATTCGTGATTCTCATTCCACTTTTGGAGTATATGGTTTGTGTTGCCCCTATACCTATGTGCTGCTATTGCAATCTATTTTAACTTTACACTGCTTGCATTACTTCCTTTTGCTATTACTGCATATTTTTGGTATTGTGTACATATATCTTGTGTATATTTGGCATCCTTATACTGAGGGTACTCACTGAGATACTTTTGGCATATTTTCATAAAAATAAAGTACCTTTATTTTTAGTATATCTGTGTATTGTGTTTTCTTATGATATTGTGCATATGACACCAGTGGTATAGTAGGAGCTTTGCATGTCTCCTAGTTCAGCCTAAGCTGCTCTGCTATAGCTACCTTCTATCAGCCTAAGCTGCTAGAAACACCTCTTCTACACTGATAAGGGATAACTGGACCTGGTACAGAGTGTAAGTACCCCTTGGTACCCACTACAAGCCAGGCCAGCCTCCTACAGTACACTATCCGGACTTGTGTAGTTGGTATACATATTTGTATATACTGATTTTTGAACTTTCACTCTCTGATTTTTCATGAGTACAATCGTTACAATCATTTGATTTTGTCCTTGCATTCTTCCAGGGGGTGGGGGGTTGTTTAAGTAATGTTGCTGCATGTATTTGTGTGTATGGTGTTGTGGGTGAGGGTGGGGGTGGGGGTATTGCATGTTGCGTGTGTGTGTCACTCTCTTTTCCCTCCCCCTCCCCGTGTTGTAGGTGCAGTACTCATCGTGGTCGTCGAAGGAGTCTGTCCTGCTCCTGATAGAGCAGGAGGAAGACCAGCATGGGCAGGACCTGAAGTTCGGGCTCCATGGCGTCCTGGTTCCTCGTTGGGTGTCGAGAGGTGAGTGGTTTCCCTTCTGTGTACTGTTTATGCCATGCTTTTGATAGTGCTGGTTCAGCCCCGGAAAAGGTGGCGGATAGGCCTGTTGTTATACTTTGTCCTCCGCCTGTCTGTTGGCGATTATGGTGTTTGTTTCTACCGCTGTAGCGGTCGGAGTGTTAAAGTGGCTGTCTATGTTGGCGGTTTCCACCATGGTCGGTCGTGATTCCATTTATTTTGCCACCTGCCTGTTGGCGTATTACTGCTGCTTTACCACCGTCTGCCAAGGTTCTAATGAGGGCCTTAACCCTTAGAAATCATTGAGAATACTGTTATGTCACAAAAGTACCTGAGTAGCGTCAAAATAAAGCCACACAGGCGAGTCTGCGTTGAAAAAGGTCAGCTGCATCGATTTCTCACCCACAAGCCAGAACATGCATCATTCCTCCTTCTGTCGGGTCAGAGTGCATCATTTCTTCTCTCTCGCAAGAGAGCGATACGTTGACCCGGATGGGCACCTCAGGTCCAGGCAGGATTTGCGTAGATTTTCGCCGCCCAGCGATGTTGCATTGAATTCCGGTCACACGGCGTGCGGGCCTGTATCATTAACAGCAGCCCCCGCGGGTGTTGCGCCCCATTTCTCCAGTCATGTTGCGTCGATCTTTCTAGCCATGATGCAGGTGGAGCGTCGATTTTAGCCGAGAGGCCGGTGGCACATTGTTTATCAGCCACGAGGAGAGTGGTGCATCAAAAGTTTCCCCACACAGCGGTCTTTGCATCGATTTCTGTCCTTTTACCCCAGTTGTACCTTTCAAGGGCCCAGAGACTGGTTAGGGCACCACTTGATAGGCAGGACTCTCAGCAGAAAGCCCAAGTGCTGGCAAAGAGAAGTCTTTGTTGTCCCTAAGACTTCAACAACAGGAGGTAATCTCAGTCCAAGCCCTTGGAGATTCTTCTCAAGCAGGAATGCACAACAAAGTCCAGTCTTTCTCCCCTTTCACAGGCAGAAGCAGCAACTGCAGGATAGCCCAACAAAGCACAGTCACAGGCAGGGGCAGCACTTCTCCTCAGCTCTTCATCTCTTCTCCTTGGCAGAGGTTCCTGTTGATTCCAGAAGTGATCTAATTTTTATGGGTTTTGGGTGCCCTTCTTATACCCCTTTCTGCCTTTAAAGTAGGCCTACTTCAAAGAGAAGCCTATGCTGTTTTCAAGATTCATCCTTGCCCAGGCCAGGCCCCAGACACACACCAGGCAGTTGGAGACTGCATTGTATGAGGGCAGGCACAGCCTTTTCAGGTGTGAGTGACCACTCCTCTCCTCCCTCCCAGCACAGATAGCTCATCGGGATATGCAGGCTACAGCCCAGCTCTCTTTCTGTCACTGTCTAGAGGAGAGGTGCAAACAGCTTAACTGTCAAACTGACCCAGACAGGGAATCCACAAACAAGCAGAGTCACAGAATGGTTTAAGTAAGAAAATGCCTACTTTCTAAAAGTGACATTTTCAAATACACAATCTAAAAATCAACTTTACTAAAAGGTGTATTTTTAAATTGTGAGCTCAGAGACCCTAAACTCCATATTTCTATATGCTCTCAAAGGGAAGCTGCACTTTAATAATATTTAAAGGCATCCCCCATGTTAATCTATCAGAGGGATAGGCCTTGCAACAGTGAAAAGCGAATTTGGCAATATATCACTATCAGGACATATAAAACACATTAGTATGTGTCCCACCTTAAAGATACACTGCAACCTGCCCATGGAGCTACCTAGGGCCTACCTGAGGGATGTCTTACATGTAAGAAAAGGGAAGGTTTAGGCCTGGCAAGTGGGTACACTTGCCAAGTTGAATTGGCAGTTTAGAACTGCACTCACAGACATCGCAGTGGCAGGTCTGAGCAATGTTTACAGGGCTATTGATGTGGGTGGCACAACCAGTGCTGCAGGCCCACTACTAGCATTTGATTGACAGGCCCAGGGCACCACTAGTGCACTGTACTAGAGACTTACTAGTAAATATGCCAATCATGGAAAGTCAATCCCACATACATTTTACATTGGAGCACTTGCACTTTAGCACTGGATAGTAGTGGTAAAGTGCCCAGAGTGACAAAACAGAGTCCAGCATATATCAACAACCTGTGAACCAGAGGCAAAAACTAAGGGGAGACCACACCAAGGATCCGAAGTCTAACAGGAACACTAGAAGTCTACTATGATTTTTGAACACCTTGGACAACTTTCTTGCAACAGGATTGTAGCACCTACGATACATTAATTCTCACAAGCATGTATACAAGTCCGCTTCTGTTCTTCTGTGCACCACGCACAATCTAACACTTTAGTACATAAAGGCGCCGCTTGAACAGGGGAACGTGATGTTAAAGTAAGAGTTAAATCTGAATTGCGGGTTATAAATTATTTATGTGATATTTCAGAAAGCATTAAAAGACGCAAAGAAAAAAGATCAGAATGAGAACTGATTCTCCAGCAGATGCAGGCTGCACTTTTTAATATATTGGTTTCTGAATTCAATTCCCAGAACCGTATTTTGAGTCTATAATCATAAGCTACTCGCTTATGTTCTTTTTCCAGCATCCACTTTGTAGCCTGACAGCTGTGTTATAGATTATGTAACGAGAGCAGAGCCCCAAAGTTCCTCTTCTAGCAAATATGCCAAGACCAACATGCACTTGACGAATCTGATGCCCCTTGAACACAGGGGTTCTGATCCTTTCTGGGAATTTTGTGTACTCTAGTTTTGCACTTCCAGGGAAAACAGTTTATCTCAGTTCTCTGCCGATTGATTTTTCAGATTCCTCGTGAAGTGTCTGTGCTTTACTCTATTACTAATTTCCACCCAAGAGGCATGTAAGCCTACCAGGTACTTAGGTCTAGATTTATTGAACCTCTCCGCTGGCTCGGTGATGGCTCAGCGCAGTAATCTGGCTTCTGCATTGACACAGGGCTTTTCTAGTGCTTCCCCATTCCTCCTGTCAGGGAAGAACAGCCGTGTTGCTCTATGCAGAAGAGTTGGCAACGCTTCCCTTTGGAGCAGCGTGCAAAGGCCAGCCAGCGAAAAAAACAGCAACGCTCATCACCAGCACTGTTTGACATCTGCTCCCAAACGTTTCCAGAGAAACAAAGCGGATTGTGTCTGGGCCCCTTTCTAACCCTTAAGGAGCTGTCTGTTTAGCCTTCTGGTTCATGAAGAGAGCTACCCTTCAATCAGAGAGAAACGCAGCAAATGCCAGAGACGTTTCCATTATGTTTCACCTTGATGAAGTATCTCACGCAACGCACAATACATACTTCTGCCTCTAGACCAGTAGCCGAACAAAAAAGAATGTTCCCTAATTTAGCGAATAAAACAAATCTCACTTGAGGCATGTGAAGCAGTGTAGGAAAGTATGGTTCTTAGTGAAGAAATGTACTTCGTAAATATTATTTGTTTCCTTGAAAACATTTGTTCACCTTAAAAAACAGAGGCAGATAAGTTCTACAAGGTTGTTTTCACAAGTGCATACTTTCCGAATTCTCGTTTTTTGGCCCACTCCTTTCTCAGTTTCCTGTTTTTCCTATGTCTTCACTCAATGATTATAATGGAAATACAAAAGAGCTGGTACTCGCTATTCAGTGTTTTTTTTTCCTCATGAGAAGTTGCGGTTCTCTACCATTAAATGCATTGCAGCAGAGCTGAACATTGGAGGTACTCCCTCTTTCAAATTAAAGAAGTGCGGGCCCAGTTAAAGCCTTGTCTACACACTTGCGCGGTTTTCTATTGTCAATGTTAGTCTGTACTGGTAACTTGCAAGTATTTTGTAAATTAGTGCATACTTTGCTTTGACTTTTTTTGCAAGTACCCTGGTACAATCTGGGACCATCAAACGGCGCGAATAGGAAAGCCTTTTGTAGAGTAGTGCGGACCATGTGTAGATTTTTTTCATTCATCCACCACTACATTGCTGTATTGGTAATGCACAAGATGTTTCTATGGCAGCACATTGTAGAAAGTCGTTTACTTATTTCCGTAGCTCTTCTAGAAATATGTGTGTGTCTGAAGCCATTGTTGTCTTCTTTGCTTAGCACTCTGGGTAGACTCACTGTTATCTTCTCATTTGTGTTTTCGGTCCCTACATCATAAGGGCTGACTTCATATGTAGACAAATCTTGCAAATCTTATCCAAAATGAAAATTCTGAGCAGCTACACTTCGGTAAAACTCCTCTCTAGACACTTCCCTTCGCATGGATCATAAAAGGAAATCGGTCCCAAACCAACCTCATATTCTTTCTTTCACATCGAAGACTACTGCTGTATTATCTTTCTGGTGAGTGTTGATATTTCAATTGTGTATTTTATTTCTGCTGGCTCCGGCTGCTGTGCTCTAGCTAACTCAGGAGGCCAGAGTTGCAGGTTTTCGCTCTTTGATTAGAAGTTAATCAGTAACCCCCAGTAACTTGGAACAAAGTCATAGAATCAAGAATTTGGAAGCTTTGGTTGTTGATTCTCTAATTGGAAGCAGAGGGCCTGCCCATTCGTCCCCACTGCTGTCTCCTCCTATGCTCCTCTGGTTGTATCTGGGTTTATATAGGTTGATCACAACCTAAAGGGTTGAAGGCGTAGGGCTTGTAGAGGTTGTTGAAGTTCTTCCACCTTTCATGTATGATGCCTGGATTTGTGTTATACTTCCCCTCTACTGGGTCATGGAGTGACAGTGCCCCGTTTCCCAGTACTACTTCCTTTGCTGCTTCGGAGATGGCAGGATAGGATCTCCAGAGGTTTGTATGACGGAATGCTGTGAAAAACAATATCATATGATATGAATATTGTGTCAAAAATGTTCTTAACCAAAATATTGTGGGGCATATTTATACTCCGTTTGCGCCAGAATTGCGTCGTTTTTTTTGACGCAATTTCGACGCAAAACTAACTCCATATGTATACTTTGGCGTTAGACGCGTCTAGCGCCAAAGTCCATGGAGTTTGCGTCATTTTTTAGCGTGGACACCTTCTTTGCGTTAATGAGATGCAAGGTAGACGTTCACGTCTAAAAAATCGACTCCGAGGCATGTGCGTCGGATTTATACTCCCGTGCAAAATTCACACCCGGGAGTGGGCGGGTCAAACAAAATGACGTACGCCCGCTTTTGCGCCGTTTTTTAGCGCCTGCAAAAGGCAGGCGTTAAGGGACCTGTGGGCTCTGAAGGAGCCCAGAGGTGCCCTCCCATGCCCCCAGGGACACCCCCTGTCACCCTTGCCCACCCCAGGAGGACACCCAAGGCTGGAGGGACCCATCCCAGGGACATTAAGGTAAGTTCAGGTAAGTGTTTTTTTTTTTTTTGTGGCATAGGGGGGCCTGATTTGTGCCCCCCTACATGCCACTATGCCCAATGACCATGCCCAGGGGACAGAAGTCCCCTGGGCATGGCCATTGGGCAAGGGGGCATGATTCCTGTCTTTGCTAAGACAGGAGTCATTTCTATGGGGGTTGGGAGTGAAAAAAAATGGCGCAAATCCGGTTGAGGCGAAAAAATTGCCTCAACCTGACTTGCCCCATTTCTTGACGCCCAAGCTCCATTTTCCCCTACGCCGGCGCTGCCTGGTGTACGTCGTTTTTTTTAACGCACACCAGACGGCGCCGGCGGCTAACGCCGGCTAACGTCATTCAATAAATACGGCGCCCGCATGGCGCTTCAGAATGGCGTTAGCCGGCGCTAATTTTTTGACGCAAAACTGCGTTGGCGCAGTTTTGCGTCAAAAATTATAAATATGGGCCTGTATTTCAAATTTTATAATGTATATGGCAAAAAATGTAGGCCCTCTTTATGACATTGGCAGTAAATTCCGCTTACTGCCACGGTGGCGGCCGTCAACATACTGCCGCGGTGGCAAATATCCGCTCGCCATATTATGACACACACCAATCGAACAGAATACTGCCACATACACAAATCCACCAGCCCAAAGGTCAGTGCTAAACTGGTGGGACGAGCACCCATACCATTACGCCAACAAAACAACGCCCACCACATCATGACCCATGAATCACCGTGGCAGACATTCAACGGCAGTAAACCTTTGGCGGTAAACCACCGGCGCGCTGAGAATGGACACCCAAATACTAAATTGCACAACATTGGACAGTACCAAAAACACACACCTGACACTCATATACACACTACACCCACTCACCCACAGTACTATAAAACACACACCCACATCACCCACAACACTTCACGAATACAAATTATTGCAACCAGACTGACACCAAGACCACTGCGACAACTAGACACACACCACATACACCCATACATCCCTCACGCACCCCACTACGCACTCCCAACCACAGTACCCAACACCCACACACTTACACACACCACACAACACCCATGTCCCCACAAAGGCACCCCCGTTTCACAGATGTGGAGTTGAGGGTCATGGTGGAGGAAATAGTCAGGGTAGAGCCACAGCTCTTTGGAGCATAGGTACAGCAAATATCCATTGCCAGAAAGATGGAACTATGGTGGAGAATCGTGGACAGGGTGGACGCCGTGGGAGTGCATCCAAGAAGAAGGGATGACATCAGGAAGAGGTGGAACGACCTACGGCAGAAGGATCATTCCATAGCAGCAAGGTCCAGCTCGCCATACAGAGGACTGGTGGTGGACTCCCACCTCCTCCCCACAGCTCACAGCATGGGAGGAGCAAGTCTTGGCAATGCTGCATCCTGAGGGACTCACTGGAGTTGCCGGAGGACTGGACACTGGTGAGTCAATATTTATTACTTATCAACCCCCATACCTGCATGCCATCTCACATCCTCACCCTCACTCCAATCATTCCGCTCCATTCCACACACTGCACCTACACATATGACTAACCCCAATGCCCAGCCCTGCATGCAATACCAATGCATGGACAGCCCTCCTAGCCCTGCATGGACACCCATCACTTAAGCATGCACAGCATAGGGGAACTAACAATCCCACAATACTTCAACATACACAAACCAAGGTGGCAGGGCAGCAGCAATGACCGAGGGGAAGCTAGGGATGTACAATATGTCACAGGCATGAAGCATAATACATCACTTACATTCCCGCAGTTGGCCCAGAAAATGTCAGCGGAGCGGAGGTGCCACGACAAACCAGTCCCCCAAAAGAAGATGCCCGAGTGATGACTGTAACTCTGGACTTCAGGATCTGGATCAACAACCTGGCCCATCAGGGACCACTGGACCGTCAGTCACCCGAGCCCACTCACAGTCCACCACAGAGCCTCCCCATCAGCATCCAACACCACAGCACCCACCCAGTGTCCCCACACCTCTGTCCCCAGGACATGTTAATCAGCAGTGTGCTCACCTGTACAGGGACCCCAGTCCACACCTCGCACCCAAGCCAATCAGGGACCTGGGGTCAGTGTCAGTGAGCACACCGTTCGGGGGACAGGGGCACAGGGGAACAGGGACACTAGGAAGACCGCTGTGCGCCAGGCGGAGGACAGGCCCAGGGAACAGACTCTCCAGGAGGCACTCACCAAAATCCTGGGTGCCTACCAATAATCCCAGGAGACAATAGGCCAGATCCTTGACAACATGCAGGAGAACAAGAGGCTGCAGGAGGAACACCATAAGGAGATAAGGGAGGACTTGTAGGCCCTCAACACCACCATGATCTCTATAGCAGGGGTGCTGGCAGACATGGCCAACATGATGGAGTGACAGCATACCAGCGGGCCCCTACCACTAGCCAGTCTATTGAGCAGCCCACCACTTCTGCTGCAGATAGTGGGCAGGAGGACCTGCCACAGGACCCACAGGCCACCAGCACCTCCCCCCTGCAGAAGGTGAACTACCCCGTAAACGTTCCCTGCAACCCAGACAGCAGCCAGGTACACTTGCCAAGACCAAGACCACCGCCAGGAAATTAGACTCTCCTGATTGTCCCCCTTGTGTCCCATCCTGTCACCTTGTCCACTTTGAACTGCCTTTGCTCCCCTTCCTATGTCCCCTTGGACACTGCACCTGTGCTACAAACAGACAGACACAATACCCTGGACTTTCCTCTATCATCACCCCATTCCATTGCACTTTACCCTCAATCTTATAGCACTACAATAAACACCCTTGAACACAACTTGACTGATAGTATTTTTTATGTATTGAGAATGTGCATTCAGGGGAACAGACACATCTGGTGCAAATTATATGAACATTGTGATAGCATACAATTAATGACCTGTAACTGTCTGTAGGAATCACATCAGGACACTGTTGCCATATCACCAACATCTTTAAAATGACAAGTCATAGGTGGCAGTAAGTTGAGATAGAAAGGAAGCGAATGCCATCATACTACAGTCACACAGATGAAATGAATAGTCAGAGCAATTATCAGTTCCACTGTCTCACCTGTGTCATTGGAAGTATTGACGTATAACTGATGTTCTGTTCTCCACATCCCCATCCTCTGCCTCCTCATCCTCACTGCCCTCAGGGTCCACTGCTGCTACAGGGACATCTTCAGTCTCCTACTCCTGCAGAAAAGGCCATGTCATCTGAGGGCCAGGTTGTGCAACATGCAGCAAGCCACTACTATCTGGCAGACCTTTCCGGGATCCACCTGTCACATGGAGGCACCTGAACCTGGCCTTCAGGAGGCCGAAGGTCCTTTCAATTATTCTTCTGGTTCGTCCATGTGCCTCATTATAACAGTTCTCAGCCCCTGTCCTGGCATTCCTAACAGGGGTCAGGAGCCGCAATAGTTTTGGGTAGCCAGAGTCACCTGCAAGTATTGAGGGATAAACATTAGCATAACACAATGCTATGGGATTACCCCCTGAAGGCATACACTGACATACAGTGGGTGGGGACTCTGGCTCACCTATCAGCTACACCGGGTGCCTCTGTAGTTGGGCCATCACATTTGGGATGCTGCAATTCCTCAGGACAAAGGCGTCATGCACAGACCAAGGAAACCTGGCAGTAACGTCAGAGATGTACTGGTCCGCCAGGCACACCATTTGCACATTCATTGAGTGTAAACTCTTCCTGAACACCTGTTCATTCTGGCGGGGGGCGAACGCAATATGTATACAATCACCCCAATAATATTGGGGATATACCCCATTGCATAGAATCCTGCCTTCACAGTGGCCAAATCTTCCACTTTGGGGAAAACAATGTAGCTGCACATGTGTTTCACCAGGGCATACACATCCCTTGCCAGCACGATTGAGAACATTGGCTGTGACATTCCTGCTGCCAAGCCCACTGTTACTTGGAAAGAACCAGGTGCCAGAAAATGGTAGCACCTGCACAAGAGGGGGATCCCAGTGGGATGACGGATTGCTGATATAAGGTCAGGATCAAATTGGGCACACAGCTCTGCGATTGCGGCCCTGTCCAGTCTATAGGTGAGTATAATGTGCCTGTCCTCCAGTGTATGCAAATGCACAAGGGGTCTGTACATGGGGGTTTGTCTCCTCCTCCTAGTCATCCACAGCGGTAGGTATCTAAGGGACACAAGAGTAAGTAGGCTGTCACAATATGAACAATGGAACCCCAACCTCAGTGTACATACAGCATCAATGAGATGAGACAGTGGTAATGGCGATGTATGTGCAATTTTAGGCAATGAGCAGTTATGGTTTATCTGATCGTTGTCCACCACCTTGAAATGGCGACCACCTGTCCTGTATCTTGTGACAGGTGGAAGTCAGGTAACTCCGCCGACGTTGTACATTGTGGTGGAAGGTGGTCTTGCACCGCTGTGCAATTCCTCACTGGCTAATATGAGGTTCTATGGAGTACAGTGGCCAATGGGGAACAGCGCCGGCAGTGACGGTGTACACCGCTGCGGACATGACCACCATTCCCTATCTAAATCGTCACTTGTTTCCTGACTTTCCACAGGACAACACCTACACTGCATGTGCTGCTGTGAGCTGTGTCTGGAACCTACCATGGCCTGTGTGACTGGAGAAAGGGCCCCTGCCTTCACTTTGGAGGAGTTGGAGCAACTGATGGATGGGGTCCTACCCCAGTATTGACTTCTGTATGGGCCTCCAGACCAACAGGTGAGTACACCCTAGGCACAATACATATGGGAAGGATGCATGGAGATGTGTGTGCAAGCATTGTGTCATCAGGGGGATGTCTGGTGGTAGTGTACATGGTGGGCGCCAGACGATGTGTGTGCCAATGGTGATGGAAACATGATTGGTGGGCCCTATGTGTGACAGGCTGGATTGTATGTGTAATGGTGTCCTCCTGTCTGCATTCCCTCTGCAGGTCAGTGCCCATCAAAAGAAGGGATTGTGGCATGCCATAGCCAAGGATGTATGGACCCCGGGGGTCTATAGCAGGCAGACCACCCACTGCAGGAAACGGTGGGAGGACCTGAGACACTTGACACAGAAGACAGCGGAGGCCCAGCTGGGGATGGTCTCCCAATGAGGAAGGGGTGCCCATCGGAACCTGCCCACCGTGATGGCCCGCATGTAGGTGGTGGCCTACCCAGAGCTGGTTGGGCGCTTGAGGGCATCACAGCAACCACAAGAGGGTGAGTACAGTGGGTGTTACTACAACAATTGGTAGGTGGCATGGGATCTGGTGGTGCTTGTGAGTTAGTGGGTACCCCTTAATGCCAGGCCAGACATTGCAGGATGATCCAGCTCAAGGGTAATGGGTGTATGGCAAATGCAGGTAACCTAGCTCATTTGTATTCCATGTCAGTCAGGTCTTTGTGGGTCCCCGGAGGTGTTCAGTTGGCGGTGTTTCCCCGGAGGTGTTCAGTAGCCCTCATCTTGCTGTGGAATCCAGCCAAATCAATGCCAGTTCAATGCATAGTGCTCAATCCTGATCCCTGTGTGTAACGGTGATGTGTATGTCAACTGTCGTGCTGGTGCTGTAATTGACCCAGTGTTCCCTGTCTCTCTCTACCCCTTTTTTCTTCTGTCATCCTGTCCATGTGTGCATCAGCATCATCTGGCGAAGGAGCAGGGGCACCGGCAACAGAGGGAGCTGCATCCCACAGGACCCAGGAGGCAAAGTCCACTGACGCAGAGGGAACCAGTGGGATAGAGGGCGAGAGGAGAACCACGGTGGAGACAAGAGGTGACAACACAGACTCAGATACCTCCTCCAATGGAAGCTCCCTGGTGGTGGCTGACACCTCTTTGACCACCCCAGCTGCAGGTATAGCCGCCACCCCCATACCAGCACCGCTCTCCCAGTAGCCCCACAGCGAGTTGATTGTGCCCGCTCACCCAGGAGGGTGGGCATCTCCTTCTCCCCAGTCACTTCAGGCCCTGCCCCAGTGAGCCCTGCTGCCCTGAGTGAGGAGGCTATTGGCCTTCTGCGATCCATCTCTGTAGGGCAGTCAACCATTGTGAATGCCTTCCAGGGTCTGGCATCCCAGATGCAGCAATACAATGCTTTCCTGGAGGGCATCCATGGTGGATTGGCGGCCAAACAGAGATCAAGCCAGGCTCTGGCCTCCTCTCTGATGACAGCCATTGTCCCTGGCCCTACCGCCCCCCCCCCTCCAACTACCACTTCCCAGTCCCAGTCTCCTCAACCCCAACCCAACCCTTGCACACATACAGACGAGCATGCACAGAAGACGTCACACAAGAGTGGCACAGTCAAACACAGGCACCACACTTCAGTCCACAAACACTCACACAAACACCAGACAGTTGCACACACATCCACATCCACTGCCTCCTCTGTCTCTACCTCCTCCTCCTCCACCTCCCTCACAGTCACGTCCACACTCACACCTGCATGCACTGCTTCAACAGCCACCACCAGCATAAACATAACTACACCAAGCAGCACACACACCTCACTAGCAGACACCTCCACAACATCCATCCATGTGTTCCCTGTGTCCTCTCCCACCCTGTCTGTCCTCCCCTTCCTAAAGGACACATACGCAGGCACTCAGACACCCAACAGCCATCAACTTCACATCAGCACACTACCCATGCACCTGCACCCAAGGCCAGCAGACGTATTCCTCCAACAACCACTCCCACAACCTTCACTCCCTTCCCTCCTCCCTCATCCTGCTCCACAGTCCCTAAGAAGCTTTTCCTTGCCCAACTTGACATCTTCACTCCCCTCCCTCCCCCCGTTCTGCCCGTAAGAGCAGGGTCCCAATGACCCAGCCCAGCACCTCAGCCAAATAGTCCATAGGGACATTGGAGGTACCTCCTAGTCGTGAAGGCAAGACAGTGAAGGATCACACTCCACCAGCCAGGAAGGGTAAGGATCCCACACCACCAGACAGGAAGGGGAAGGATCCCACTCCACTAGCCAGGAAGGGAAAGGAACCCTCACCTCCTGCCATGAAAGGGAACAAGCCCCCACCTCCAGCTGAGACAGAGCAGCCCTCGCCTCCAACAGAGGCTGCTCAGGAGGCCCCTTCCTCTGCTGAGACCCAGCAGCCCTCACCTCTGGCAGAGGCTGCCCAGGAGGCACCTAACACAGCTGAGACACAGCAGCCCTCCCCTCCTGCAGAGGCTGCCCAGGAGGCACCTTCCACAGCTCATACACTGCAGCCTTCACCTCCAGCAGAGGATGGCAGTGTACCAACACCACCACCACTACCTGTGGTCATGGAGCCCTCACCTCCAGCTGAGATGGTGCAGCCCTCACCTCCAGCAGCAGACATGTAGACCAACCTGCAGGGACTGCTGTCCATGGAGCCCCCTCCAGAACCAGTGGGCAAGTCCCCCACCACAGAGACTGTGACCTTGCACTCCCCAGCATTGAGAAATTGGCATGGTGCCCCCTCCAGAACCAGTGGGCATGTCCCCCACCTCAGAGACTCTGACCTTCCACTCCCAGCATTGGGAAATGGGCATGGAGCCCCCTCCAGAACCAGTGGGCAAGTCCCCCACCTCAGAGACTGTGACCTTGCACTCCCCAACATTGGGAAATGGGCATCGAGCCCCCTCCAGAACCAGTGGGCAAGTCCCCCACCTCAGAGACTGTGACCTTGCACTCCCCAACATTGGGAAATGGGCATCGAGCCCCCTCCAGAACCAGTGGGCAAGTTCCCGACTTCGGCTGAGGTGGCCCCCACCCTCCTCCCCGCTGAGGTGCCTGCACACTTCAATAATGATGCCCCCGCACAGTTCTGTGAGGATGTTGTCAGGAAACAAGTTGGGCCCTGGACTGTGCCCTGTGGCCATGTGAGCCCCTAGCACTTTGGACTGAGAATTGGCCCTTTGTGGACAATCGTACATATCTCTTTTGTTTCCAATTGGTTCATACGGTGGCGTTTGTCTTGCAAATACATTTTCAGGCTTATGATGGCGTTGGTTCCACCCCGGAAATTGTGGCCGATTGCAGTGTCATGATATAGTGGGCGGTACCTTGTCTTCTGCCTGGCACCGCCCTGTTAACGACCTGGTGGATGGTGTGGTACACTGGCTGTCTATGGGAGTTCTCTCCGCCATGGTCTTAATTTGGCAGTAATTACGGCCACTTTATCACTCACCGCCAATGTCATAATGACCACCATTGTGAAAAAATATTGTTGTAAATATATTTCCAATAAAGCAATTTTTTAAATATCTAAAATAAACTTAGCAAATTATAATTAGCGCTCCAAGGGCCACATTTATACTTTTTGATGCAAAACTGTGCCATTTCTTTGCACCACTCAGTCATCAAATTTATACTTTGATGCTCGGCGGCGCAAACCACTGGTTACCGTCATTTTTTTTTACTCGAACCAATGCGCCAAGTCGTAAAGAAAAATGACGTTAACGTGGTGAAAATGACTTTAATCCGGTTTATCACATCGCAAACCGGATACGTGCCATTTTTTGACGCAATGCAAAACACAAGCTCATCAGCCAGACTAGCTTGAATCCAGTGGCACAGTGAGCCCGGGACCCACGTCTGGGCATACCCGGCGCACTTAGGGCGGCAAAAGCAAAGCAAAACACAAACGCTGTGGGATGCTTCCCATGCCACTGGATTCAAGCTAGCCTGGCTGATGAGGGGTGAAACCCCAAAACCGGTCCCAGGATGCTTGTTTCCAGTCCAGGGAAGACCTGGCCTAGCAGTTCGGGCTGGACTGTTCCCATGGGGAACAGGGTCAAGACTGATTTGCATATGGCTGGGTCCAAACTGGAATGGCATGGGCAGCAAAAAAACGATGGATTTAGGCCCAGATCACTGTACTAGGGGTGAATGTTTGACAATGTTCAACATTCCGTCCATCACTTGTTGTTTTTATTTTTTGACGCAATAGCATGAAAAAGCGGCGCGAACACAGCAAAATGTCAAAGGAGACCCAAAATGGATCCCATAAGATATGAGAGACCCCAGGAAGATGACAACTGACCTGGAACCAGCCAGGAAGACCCACACAAGACCCAGGAGAGGGAGAAGAAGAAAAAGAAGTGCCGGTTCAGTGCAGAGGAGCATGAAATACTGGTGAAAGAAGTGACAGAACACGAGCATGAACTTTTTGTCACCTCTAAATTGCCAATTGGGAGGAGAGAGGCAATTTGGCAACAAATTGTCGATAAGGTCCACAGTGTGGCAGAAGTACGGAGAACAGTCACTGAGTGTAAGAAGCGCTGGCATGACTGCAAGCGCAGGACCAAGGAAAAGATGGTAAGGAACAGGAAGGCAGCACTGCAGACTTGAGGTGGGAGCCCAGAACCGCAGGAGGCCCTGGATCACATGGAGGAGATGGTGGCAGCCATCATCCCAGAGGAGATCATCACAGGGATTCAAGGACAGGACAGCACAGACTACCAGGAGACAACACAGGTGCAGGGTAAGTGGCATGGGGAACTAAAATGCCTAATTATTAACTGCAAGCACAGAGGGCACATACCCACTACACAATGCATTTAAGCCATGATAATCAGGTTGTGGAAAGGGCAAAGGGGCACGGGCCAGGGGCATGGGCTGTGCAGGGAAACCTGGGGCACAGCACAACACTACATCAACAACCTTTGCATCGGGATATGCTGCCATGCCAAGGATGTTGGAAAAGCAAAGCCAGTCCAGGAGGGTAGGGTACAACGTAAAACTGGCATGCTGTCACACGACAGCTGGTATTGTCGCTACATGAACTAGGGCTCAATTAACAGTCTCAGGCCATATCCGCAAGTGGTATTTCACTTTGAAAACAGTTGCTACTACCACCTCTGCTGTGTATGCAGGTCAAGTAGCTAATGGCAGTTATGTGCCCATAGATCAAACACACCCAAATTAGAGGGTTGAGGATGACAACGTTATCAATCCCCAGTAAATAATAAAAATGTGCTAATCCTGTCAAATGCTAATGTCCATAGTCGCTACAAACATCAGGCATTGTTATAAACATTGCAAGGTACACAGCAGTAATGTCACACCCATGCTGCACATGTCCGGGTCTAGCCTGTGCCTGGGTCACATTTGCTGCAATGCCTCCATGCAACATCTCAAGTGTCATAGTGCTAAGACAACAGCCTTGAGGGGGAGGACTTACGTGTCTAGCTATTGAAACACACCCTCACAGTCATAAGAGGAAATGGAACACTGCTAGGACCATCAGTGCAATCCAATGTAGCACACATTCCCCAACATCAGCAGTACACAATACCAATGCTGACACCCGTATTGTGCCATGCGAGTGCTATACATAGCATCTGCTAGGTCTCAGCAACATATAGGTGGATGTGAAATATCTGAGACTGGCTCAGTTCCTGAATTTTAAGTGTGGTGCAAGTGCCATCAGAACAACCAGAGCCAGTGCTAGGCCACACCATGATAATGGAAGTAGACAGAGGGTTGAGCAGGACAAGAGGGTGGCAACATACAATTTGGCACAAACCTACACCTGGAGGATGTGACGCAAACAAGTCCCCAAACTGCCCACTCTACATGCGACATGCAGGTGGGGCATAGGCCTGGAAGAATGCTAATATTTATGATAGGCACAATGAACAGGAACCAAGATCACAATGTACAAATAATAGGAAGTCAGGCACATCACATTACAAATGCCACAACACAGACACACTAATTGCACAGTATTTCATTGCAGAGGACGAAGGCTCTCATGCGGATATGCCTGTCCTGGAATTCCCTGATGACATGGATGATGAGCGGACAAACATCATCCAGCAGACCCTCCAAGATGTCCTTGGAACCCTCCAGACCCCACCTTCAGTCACAAGGAGAAGCACAGAAGTAGCAGCCATCATAGAGGAACCACCCACCACCCCAATTGTACAACCTGCCAGCTCCAACCCAGCTGAGAACTCTGACGACACTGGCAACAGCTTTGAGATGTCTGTAGTTGGAGTACAGCGGGAGCTGGCCAAGGAGGTGCGGGTGGGGATGCAAAATATGGCAGCCAGCCTTGAGGGGGTGCGTTTGTGCATGATGTCATCTGCAGAAAAGGCAGCAGCCATGCAAGTGTGAACATCTATCCTGCAAGAATTTCAACAAAGTGTAAAGGAAATCAGCACTGCATTAAAGGAGTTGCCACAACACCTCACATACCAAACCTTTCACTGCGTGCACGAATGCAATAATGACTCCCTCAGGGCCGACCTGGCTGCCTACCACAGTGATGTAGCTGCTATACTTAAGAACCAGCAGCTCCTCCTTGCTGCAGTACTGCCTTTAATAGACCCACAGTTGGCAGCTACCAGGATTTCTGACTCTACATCTTCAAACACTGAAGTGTGTGTTGTCCCTTCAAACCCATCACCAGCAAGGGTAGAGGAGACGACATACACATCAGAAGAAGAAGACGTGGAACAGATCACCTTCACCCGTAAGAGTACCCGGTAGCAGAAGTCCATGCCACATGGGCAATTTTATCCTAGGTCCTGTGCTTGTCATCATGCCAGTTTTGCAACAGCTGCACACATGCACTGTTCTCCAGCCCACTGTTTGCTTTGACACTGTGCTCTGTGATTGTCTCTCACTACCTTATTGGCAAATCATGTTCCTCTGCACTGTCTGATACTTCACCCCAGCATGTCCAAAGACATGTCCCATTGCACCTGTGTAGTATCACAATCGAATGCATCACACTAATGGACTCACAATCCTGGACTATGTAAATATTGCACTGCAGCACTTTAAAATAAATAGCACTTACACAACCACTTTGTCTCTGTGTAATGTGACGCATCGACCGTGTAGGAGATTAATGATGTATGTCACATGTCAATGGCCGTAGAATGTCAAGACAACTGCCTTGAAAGATTAGGGTCTGAAAACTGTGCACTGGGCTCTGGATTGTATCATCATCTTTGCTTCCTGAGGCTTATTTCTGAAGTAAATATAAAACTAACAGTATAATGCTGTGTTGGACTGAAAAAGTCCACTTCAAGGGATGTTTAAGCAGAAAATCAATGTGTTAAAAATTCCCTGTTAGACAATCCTTATGTATGTGACATCTGACTATAAACTGTCATCAGCAGGAATGGATGTGTACGAGTGTATAGACAAATATGTGACCTGGGAATACAATGCAAGAAATGATAGCTGTGGGATATGCATACAATACTACATAAGCTTATAACATCACTCAGCTTATCATGGTTCACATGAACATCATGCTGCAGGCAGACGTACCACAGTGCCCAAGATGCCAAATTAGGTCTCAAACGATGACTGATTGAAAACACACATCCAAACTTAACAACAGATTGGGAACCATAGTAACCTTGAGTGGTGGGTGCAATGGATGGCAGGTGCATTGAGAAGTAGCTTTGGTGTAGCTGCCAATGAGACAGCTCAATTGGAAGTGGGAATAACCATATCAATAATGCGATTTGGATGCAGGATGGAACACAAATGCTAATACTAAATTGACACTGTTCACCCATGCCTAGGCCCTGATCCCCAAGCATATGACACATACTGTAAAGGAGTACCTAAATATTTAGTCAACAGTAAAAAATGGATACTAAAAATAGGGGAAACACCTTAACTAACCTAACCTGTCCTAACTACACATTACCCACAACTGGCCCTAACTACCCTAATCTAAACTTACTTATCACATTTAACTAAACATTCTAAACATCAATCCCCACCCCCTTTACATGATGGGACATATGTAGGACAACATATACTAACCTAAACACATACTATCTTAACCTAAACAAATATTTGTTTTTGTTATTTTTTATTTTATTTTTATTTTTATACACAAATCATCCGTCACCTACCCACCCACAAATAAAACACATGTAAAAATATAATCCCCTTCACCCCCCAACCCATTTATATTAACTAATCTAACAGACTATTCTAACCTAACACTAAGCCCCCTAAACCCACTAAATATAAGAACCAGGCAAGAGGAGGGAGTAGAGGGAATCATGGCTGAGGGTCCAACAGTTACAAGTTTGCCCTCCGCAGGATCTTTTTTATCCCACATAGTCTCCTGCTGTTGCTGGACACCTCCTGCTGCAGCCAGTCCATTCTGCGCAACATCCGTTGCATGTCACGTTGCATGTTCCTAAAGTCCACATTGTCAATGACTGCAGCAGGGGTGGTCTGTGTGCCACTAGTGGATGGTTGGGCAGGTGCTGGTGCCATGCTTGTAGGGGGAGGTGCAGGAGCTGATGTTAGTGATCCAGGAGCAGATGATGTTGAGGGACCTGCAACGGTGGCTGTCATCCTTGGTGCCACTTGGGTTGGAGTGGTCGTGCTGGTGGTGGCGGCTGTTGTGGACACAGATGGGCCCCCTTGGGCAAATGCCCTCCAGACCCCTGTGCCTCTCTCATGGCGATAACGCCATGCCATGTTGCAGAACCCAGACTCCACATCCAGAATGTGGTGGTAACGCATCGTCCTCCTCTGGAATTCTCGGATCTGATTGGCATCCATATTGGCAGCTGTAACAAATAAGATAGCCAAACATTAGTTACATCATTGTGATCTTCAAACATTTCCTCAAAATTAGCTTAAACAGCCCAAATCACAGTACTGATGATAGATTGTCCCCGAGGAAGTACATGCCAATGCAGCCTACACATCTCCTATCTAACAGCACAGCAATGCTCAAAAATGTGTGTACCCACTTAAATGATCTATGCATCATTGTCCTGCCATTCGTCACATAACAAATGCTGCTTGTAGTCCACATGTAACAGACCAACTAATGATTATCTTCTGTATGACAATCAAGGCCCACAAGATCTGTGATTTGTAAATGGAATTGCCAGGATGGTATGCAGTTGCTAATCATGAGGCGGTATCCTAGGTCGGAACAAATGAGGGACAATCAGTTACTGTGTGATGCTCATGTGGGTTGAGTTTAGCTCATGAATTATTATGCTTTCTATGGTCCATTACATGTGGGCCTGTGTTGTCTGTAGGTTACATATGCCAACTTGCCAGTGTACCCAGAGCCGGATATGCTCCCTATGACACCATGATGGTAGGGATCCTGTGTGTTACTTGATGACAATCTTACCCTAAACATGGATTGGCCATTTCTCAAAATCTAAACAACAAAGAAATAAATGCTGACAGTGTCTATTTTGATCATCCATGATAGAATGCATGGGCACAGGTGTAGTCATTGCACCTGAAATGTGTCACTCATTGCCCTGTGTACCTACATCGGGTATTGTAAATAACAGTTAGCCACATACATCCTCTTACATTTGCCAAGTTGGGTGATCTGTGGGTATACAACAAACTTACACTGTCCCCTAATTGAAACATGGTTTAGCAAATGTCCGACTGTGGCAATCTTGTTGAGGTAGGTCTCAATTTGTATGCAGCTTGGGAATGGCAGCAGTCACAGGAATGCTGGTCTGCTGATCTTAACATACACCCATGTCTGTGATAGCCTTCATACTGGGAAGTTAACTATTGTACATATGCTGCACTAGATGAGCAGGGGTGTACCAAACGTATACTAGCAAACCATTTCGTCACTTTATAAGTATGATGGAAGTGGCCAGGGGTCCCTTGCCCTGCATCATGCAAGTCATGATTTGTGACCATGCATTCACCAAGTTCAGATATCCTATGATGACCATGAACTTGTGAGAATTGCATGGCTATAAAGTGACACAGATGGCAAATGCATCAGCTCTGTTCCAGCAATTGTGCCCAAGGCAAATTAAAACACACAGGAACAATGACCAGAGGGCCAGATATTTTAGTTTTCTTCAATTTGTAGCATTTGCTTCATGTCTTACGCTACAGCTATGGAAAGTAGCACCAAACATTATGATATCCCGTGTGCATTACTTGGCATCCATTTCTAAATTAAATGCTGCACAATGCAAGTCAAGGTATCAGCCTAAGATATTACCAGAGGTTAGGAATAACTTTGTACGTATGGCCATGAATAGAGTTCAGACATGTATTCCAAATAATTGGGGACTACATTCATTCCTTGCTTTAGAACGTGAAATACATCTCATTCCTGGTACGCTCACAGACCATGAATAAAACATTAATTTGAGCAGCATTACCATCATCTATTGACGTCAAAGCTGCACTAATTAACAAGATCAAGTTGTGTTTTGTAAGTTTGTGCAGCTTTTGCATCAACAAATGCCGGTAATGTGTAGCAAATATTGTATAAATCAGGGCCATGTATATTTAACTTGCATTCCATATGTACCCAAACACTGCATGCAGCATGTCAACAAATCTGCTACTGTCACTACAGAGCATTTAAATGTGCACATTAGTCTGAATTGTACGCACCACCAGGGCAACCAATCACCAAACCCAGGTGGTCCAGCAGGTCTTGCTCTCTGGCAACAAGGTCAACCCAGTGATGCTTGAGTTGGTGGTCGTTGCGCTGTGTGTTGAATATTCGCTTCAGATGGTACAGCACCTTGGACCACCTGATCCTCCTCTCCTCCGTGTGATACCCCATATCACCCTACCACCAGCCTCTAACATCAGGGGGGGTTAAGTGGCACACCAGCCAAATGAATGCCCCCAGCTCCTCCTCAACCATTCTCCCCAGACGTGGCCCACCCAACATGACAGAAATGATAGGGATAGGAAAGGGTAAAGATGAAAATACAGGGAAAGGATGGAGGAAAATGAAACTTAAATAACCCACAAACAGCCCAACAATACCCCAACTAACAATACCCACTACACACTCCCAACAGTACAAAGACCAAATTAGACACCAAAAATGACAAAAATACACTTACGCTGAATAACTGAAACAATTACAAAAACAACAGATGACAATTAGAATGGCACATAGGAGACAAAAGCACAAATTGGACAGACAAAACTCTCAGCACAGCCACACAGTCTAGAAGAATCACAGACTGCAAAGTGAAAGTGAAAGTACACCCACTGTACCAGTTCTGTGAACAGGATACCCTACTACATCACTTCCTGTCTCAAATGCGGTGCATTTTTAATATGGTGCGTGAAAATTTTATGACGCCTGTGGGTTTTGCGTCAAACTTTTTTTACGCAAATGCTTAAAAATTCCCCCGCATTCAAAGTTCAATATATTTATCATTGATAACCAATTTCATGGGGTGCAGTGTAGGAATTACCTCTAGGGACCAATGGATGTATAATGGCTGTGAGCGTCATTTTTCAACACATATGCAGCAAACTTTGATGCATATGCATCTTTTTTTGACGCGTTTGCGTCAAAATATCTATCTTTAACTGTGTTTGTGTCATTTCTCTCATTTTGAACGTACATGAAAGCTGTAACTACACAGAGATAGGCTGTTAGGGCCTGCATTGTGTGTTCCAGTGTTTGGGCACATGTGGCAGACCACACTACTGCGGACCATAATACTCATGTTGTTGTGCTGGATTAGCACTCTTAATTGGCACAACAGCAACCCAAACATTTTCAATATAAATTGGTATTCCCTAGTTTGATAAGGTGGTGCATCAATAGAGGATAGCAAGGCTACGCAGCTTAATACATTCACTCATTGTTTGTGTGTTTATGTCTGTGAATTGGCTATTTTAATCATTGTGTTGCCTCTGTGTGAACGTCACAAGACGTGTTTTGCATAATGTGCTTGTATGCATGTGTTGTAAAAGTGGATAACCATCAGATGCCATTCAATGTGGTACATCAATCAGGATATGTGTTTGTCTTACCCGTAGCATCTAATTCTGTGTGCACGTC
Organism: Pleurodeles waltl; assembly: GCF_031143425.1. Lineage (NCBI taxonomy): Eukaryota > Metazoa > Chordata > Amphibia > Caudata > Salamandridae > Pleurodeles > Pleurodeles waltl. The sequence goes on along the minus strand of NC_090443.1, from coordinate 639,372,641 downwards.
CCTGACTTTCGGGGCAAAACATCTCCCATGACAAACTATGCACAGGATAGATAGAGGACGGTTGATAATGGCAATGTTACAAGGGTAAGCCATCACATGTACTGGAATGTTGGATACCGCTTCCTGGTCACTTGTTTGTATACTACCCATGAGTCAGGCATTTGAAAATGCTAGGTAGGTACAGTGTTTGTGACACAGAATCCCTTCACCAAGCCAAAAATGTAATGTTACACCACAGTTTGAGTCATATAAATGACCTATGTTTCTCCTGTGGCAGTGGAGGACCAGCAGACCATGCTGCACATGTGTTCACATATTTCTAGTGGTTCATTGCAAAAAGGTGTCCAGTACAAGTGTGTGGCCATTGGTACCATGCGTCAGTATTGGCCTCCATGTTGTTACAGTTACGTGCAGGTCTAGCAATGCATCTGTGGAGCCATTCCCTGCATTAACAGAGTATCCTTCAAAGCAGAATTGACCGAAATCCAAAGAGAAATTGATGACACACATGGGGATAGTCCAGCTATGGCACTGCCGACAACAGGGCAACCTTGGTGTGCTCACAAACTTAATGGATCAGTAAAATGAAACAGGCAGGTTTCATCACAACAGTTGTACACAGGGTGGCCTCTAAAATTCCCACTGCCACAGGGAACATCAGTGCCTATGTGCTGATTAATCTCACAGCTAGTCACCACGCAAGCCCCATCAATGGGTTGCGGCCAATGTGAATCTGTGTGTGGACCATCAGGGCACAAACATGTTTTGTCCTTTCATACACATTAACAAACGTTGTTTGTTGTGCTGGAAGCACTGTAACAAATCCATGCATACAGCCATAGTACACTGTCACTGTTTGTCACTCATACATACATGAAACCCAGACAAGGGATGGGGCCTGGATTAGGGTATTTGAATACATGTCCCAGACCATGACATGATAAGTAAACTGATTACACTATACAATCTATTTGAGGATTCATCGTAGACCTACCAGACACAATACCCATGAGGAAAGAGAGGGCATGGAAAGCAACTATAAGACAAATGTAGCCACAGGGATCCTCTATGGTAACACAAAGACAGGAACCAGTCAGGCTAACAGGATGCAGGCTCTGTCAGGAACAAACATGTACAAGGCAAATACACAGCGAGCAGAGTCTGACTGGGAAAAGCTGGGACAACACTGTGGGAACTAAAAACTGTATTTGTGCTCTGGGCTGCAACGTTACACATTAACCCAAGGCCTCTGTTATATAAGTAATTTATACAGCAATGCACAACCAGGATATACATAAAATGGCAGCTTCTAAGCAGTTCCAGGCAGCAGCAATGGCAGTGTAGGTTCAAATGGCTGGTCTGCATGGAAGTGCTCACAGGTGTGTGCAGCTTCAGTCTCTCACAAGTCCTGTAGGTGAGAATCAAGTTCAAAGGGCCAACAGTACCTTTCACATGGGAAGCAATGGACAGGTGATCACAGGCCCTACAGACTACCAGGCAGTGCATTATCGGACCTGAAGTCCATGTAGACAGATGAACTATGACTATGGCATGCCATACTAAAGAGGGAAGCACACAGGAGTCAGAATAGGAGTCTGGGTGTGTAGATGAAGGTTATCAGGGTACAAATAGTCCACTTACAGGGCCCCCTAGAGAAGGGTGGGGAGAGACTGAAAACATGGCAGTGGCAGGACTTATAACCTGGGATGGCATGCGCAGGGCATGTCTTGTGAGCAATGCTTGTCATACCTGTTGTACACGTGCTATCCATTTGCAGCTTACATGGACTTCTTATCACACATGTTCCTTGCAGAGATAGCTGATGTCACACTTACTGCTGTCAAGGGTCTGGTCATACATTCCTGTTAACAATGCAGTAGCACATCCACTGCCTCATGTATGAAGGACTTTTTTACCTTATGATTGATGGTGTCTTAGTTGTGTGTCATTTGCTGCAATGGACCATGTTGGCAACATGGATGTGTCTCATAGCTGTGGTCCTCTGATATTGCCCTTCAGATGTGAAATAGACAGGATATATGTCATTTACACTGTGTGTGATGTTGGTTGTACATTCATACCCATCAATTGTGATGTGGCTTTTTCAGTATCCTAATCTGTATTTCTGGAAGGCTCCATGATGCTAAACTCTGATTATGATTCCTAGAGATCAGGTGATGCATAAATAATTACACAGAGCATGATTGAGTGATGAAGTGAGGTGTTTAATGACATATGGTAAGAAAGTGGTGATGGTGACTAGAGTTAAAAGAAGTTTTGTACAATGTTTTGTCTCCAACTAAATCCTGCTGCAGTGTTTGGATGGTCCCCCTCATGCTGATGAACAGCATCCTACTCTTCCTCCTCTTCTGGTATTTGTGGGTCTGGTTCATAGAGGGGAATGTTCCTCCTTACACAAATGTTGTGCAAGATGGCACAGGTCAAAATGATCTTGCAGACCATTTCAGGTGAATATAAGAAGCTGCATCCGGTGATGTCGAGGCACCTGAATCTTGACTTCAGGATGCCAAAAGTCGTCTCTACTATGGTGCGTGTCCTCCAATGTGCCTCATTATAGGCACGCTCTGCTGCTATGCTTGGGTTTGCAAATGGGGTCATGATCCATGGCTGTATCCCATGCCCCTATTCAGCTGAAAGAAACACTGAGTGTAAATATTTGAATGTCGGTTGCACCTTGATTATAACTTTGTATGGCAGTTGTTATCTTGTGTTGTCTGTGACTCATCTGTGTTTGTGTCATTGTGTGGAATCCTAGGCTTCTAGGATGTTCTATCAGCATTGAGTTGTTTATTTATATTAACTGGTGTTTGGCTGATTTACCGGATAACAGAGGTATATTTGTAAACTTGCAGTACATTGTGTATCTCCCATGCATTATGTCATGTGAAAGAAGTGTCCATGTGTCTTCACTGGAGGTGACATGATACTTCCACACACAGAATCGATTCCACTGCGGTGATAACACGGTTGCACTATGTGGCCTGATAATCCCATACAATTTGACATATGTAATAGCATGTGAAAACAACAGTGAGGCCCTATGATTTGGCTAGGTGACAATGTACAACACATCTTCATAAGTTTGCAGCACTGAAGTGTTGACAATTGACAAGGCACAAGTATCCCATGTGTGACAAGTTCTATGCAAACCTATTTTTGTGCCGTCACTGAGTTGGCTTATGTGCAAATGTGTACCTACACTACTGAACCTGGTCCAGGTAAGCTGGCTAACTTGGTGGTGGGGGTGAAGGTTTAATTGTCGGAAGGCTCCATATGCCTGCACATCTGTTGTGTATATGTATAATTGTCTCAATCTGTATGTGTAGCATTGTGCACTTTGCAATAATGTCACATCAATATGTGTTCATATCACAGTTCACTTCCTTATTGCTAGCGGGCAATGTCACCCCAGGAGTGATGTGAGATGTTGGTACTGCCTTAATGATTCCATGCCACCTTAAATAGAGTCAGCATCATCATGCTATGTGTCTCCTAGTGTTTGACCTGCAGCGAAACACATTACACACCCCTTACACAGTAGGTATTTCTTGGAAGGGTGTGTGATTGAGTGTTATTGATGTGATATTGAAAGGTTCATCTTCCAAGTTGTATTGCCAGTTAAGGCCAAGACATTGTCACTGTGTGGTCTTAAATTGGTCCCTTGTGGCTCTGGAGTGGCATATGTTGTTATGTGCATCTGTCATTTGTCCATAGGTGTGTATCACATTGGGTCAGGACATCAAACATGACTAGCAGTGTCCCAACCTCAGTGTCTTCCTGGTCATGTGTCAATGTAGTGATGTTTGTGTTGTGTGGCCTACAGGGTTGCTATGCAGTGTGTATATAACTAGGTTTCTGTACTTACCAACAAGTAGGCCATTTCCATATTGTCCATCCTGGAAGTGTTGATTGATGGTGCAGTGGCGGAAGAAGAATGAATCATGTACACTCCCATGATACTTTGCCACGATGTTGGTGATCAATCCTCGGTGATCCACAATGGCCTGCACATTGATGGAGTTTGTGTGCTTCCTGTTGCAGTATAGATGCTCGGTTGCAGCAGGTGGCACAATCCGTACATGTGTGCAGTCAATGGCACCAAGCACGTGTGGGAAGCCATTGACTTGGTAGATGCCATGGTTGGTCTCCTGCTGCTTCTGCTGTGTGTTGGGGAAGCTGATGTGGCGGGGTGTGAGGGAGATGATGGAATCCAGTACCTTAGGTAGGAAAGGAGAGAATGAGGGCTGTGAGATCCCGGCAACCAGGGCACCAGTTGTTTGAAAAGAGCCACTTGCCAACATGTGGAGGACAGCTAGCAGCTTGGTCTCTGGTGAAATGATGTGGGGTGTCTGCAAGCTGGGTGCCAATTGTGGCTCAATGTTGCGCAGCAGCTGCTGTATGGCTTGCCAGTTTAGTCGGTACCTCTGGATAATGTCCTGTTCCCTGAGGCCGTGAAGGATTGTCCTGGTCTGGATTATCCTCTCCTGCCTTCTGCGCTGCCCTTGGGGTCCCAACTGGTGTGGTGGAAGCTGCTGGTATTGGTCCTGTGCTCTGCCTCTTCATGCATGCTGGATGAATAGCACCTCCATGTTTTCCTTTTGGAGCTCTGATGTTGCTTTTGTGTGTTTTCCTTAAGTACTGGTGTGTTTGCCCCATTTTAACGCCTGCCCTGCCCCAGGCATTAATTTTTTAAGCAACTCGGGCTGTGCGCCATTTTCTGACTTCACCTCCCAGCCGTGCAGGATTTTTGCGTGGTTGGATAAATATGGCGCACACGTGTTTAAGTCATTTTTGGACGGGAACGCCTACCTTGCATGTCACTAACCCAAGGTGGTTTCACGCATCCAGAAAATGATGCACACAGCGAAATTTTAACCTTTGCTGGGTCGGGCGTCAAAGTATAATTATGGTGTTAGGTTTGCACCTAATTTGCATAAAAATAAATCACACAAATCCAGCGCAAGCAGAGTATAAATCTGCCCCCAAGCTTTCCATTTTTACTGACAGGCAGTAATAGACCTGGCAGCTCTTAGCGTGGTGACCCTGTACTTTTTGCTTCTGACCTCCTGTTTTAGGATCCTGTGCTGTAATTCATTTTGGCTGGTTTGATACTCTGGGCAATTTACCACTGCTAACCAGTGCTAAATCAAATGCTACTAATGGGCCTTCAGCACTGTTTGCGCCACCCACATGAGTAACCCTGTACACATGTCTCAGACCTACCCTGCAGTTTCTGTGTTTGCAGTCCTACACTGCCAATTCGACCTGGCAAGTGTACCTTCTTGCCAGGCCTAAACCTTCCCTTTTACTACATATACGTCACCCATAAGGTAGGCCCTAGGTAGCCCCATGGTCTGGGTTCAATGTATTCAAAAGGTAGGACATGCACTGATTCATTTTACCTGTACTGATAGTGAAATACTGCCATGTTTGGTTTTCACTATTGTAAGGCCTAGCTCTCTCATAGGTTATCATGGTTACTGCCTTTAAATGTCTTTTAAGTGTAGTTTCCCATTGGGAGAAGATCGAGGTGTGGAGTTTAGGGTCTCTGAACTCACAGTTTCAAAATACATCTTTTGGTAGAGTTGGTTTTTGTCTGTCTGAAAATACCACATTTCGAAAGTAGGCATTTTCTTGCTAAACCATTTTGTGCCTCTGCCTGCTTGTTTATTCCACATCTGGGTCAGACTGACAGTTGGCTATTGTGAATTCCCTCTAGACAGTGATACAAAGGGAGCTGAGGTGTAGCCTGCATATCCTGACGAGTCTCCTGGGCTAGAGTGGGGAGGGAGGAGCTGAAGCTTACACCTGAAAGGGCTGTGCCTGTCCTCACACAATAGAGTCTCCAGCCCCCTGGTGTGTGTCTGGGGCAGGACAGGGCAAGGCAGGATCTTGGGAACAACAGAGACTTTCCTTTGAAGTTTGCCTACTTCAAAGGCATCAGGTAGTGGAACCCAAACCCCAGATTTGTAGACTTTTTCTGGCTCCAGAGGAACCTCTGCCAAGGAGAAGGACTTGATGATTGAGGAGGACCTGCCACTCTGCCTGCTGCTGCTGCTTCTGCCTTAAGAGGGAAAGGACTGGACTTTGCTTTCTGAACTCCTGCTTGTGAAGTTTGTCCAAGAGCTTGGACTGAGCTTGCCCCCTGCTCTGAAGTCTCAGGGACATCAAAGACTTCATCTGCCAGTGCCTGGGCTCTACTTCTGGGAGTCCTGGCTTGCTAAGTGGTGCAAAATCCAGTACTTGGGCCCTTAGATGTGGAAGCTGGTAACCTGCAGGGAAAGTCCATTTATAGCTGTGTGCGTGTCTGAAAAATGGATGCACTGCACTTTCTGTGGCTAAAAATTAAACGCAGCGGCTGCCTCGCGGCTGGAGAAAAAATGCAGCACCTGTTCTCACCGTGGACCCTTCATACAGTGCGTCGGAAATTTCCATGCACAGATCCTGGGCGCCAAAGTCTTCAACATCCCTGCACGGACCCTTGATGTGCAACCAGAATCAACACACGGCCTCCCTTATGAGAAACGAATCGATGCACAGCCTCTGGTGCGAGAAAAGAATCAACACACAGCCTCCGGTGTGAGTAAACAATCGATGCACAGACTCATTGCATCTCATGAACGGTCGCCATTGCGGCTTGATTGTTGGTGCATACCAGGTACTTTGTGCTAAAATAACATATCCATTGATTTCTATCAATGAAGACTCTTTATTTTTTTAAATTATGGCCCTCATTACAACCCTGGCGGTCAGTGATAAAGTGGTGGTAATACCGCCAACAGGCTGGTGGTAATTACTGCCAAAATGTGACCATGGCGGTGAGAACTCAGACAGACAGCCAGGGCAGAAACAACAGCCACCACTGCAGTGGCCACCCGCAGCCAGGCGGAAGCCAATGTTCTGCCCAACGTATTAAGACAACCCCATCCACCACCTTTTCCAGGGCTGTACCAACGACATCAAAAGCCTGGTGGAAACTCTGCACAGAAGGGAAATGACTCACGATTGGAGACACAGGGAACAACCAAGCTGCCATGGAGCCTGAGCTGCAGATCTTTCCAATGATCTTTTACGTGCTGCTCCACCATGAACACAAACAACGGCAAAAAAGACCACAGTAAATACAGCTGCCTAGCACACAGGGGAGGAGGGGAGGAAAAAGAGAGCGACACACACACACACACAACACACTCCCCCCACCCCCAACACCATACACACAATCAGATGCAGTAATAAAACATATTTACCCTGTACCCCTCAGGAATAATGCAGGGACTACAGGAATAGATTAAAGTGAATGTAATAATATAAATATAGTAGAAATAAAAAAATACAATCTAATGGTATATACATATGTACAGTTCAAGGGACACAGCCCAGTCCTCAATGTGCGTGGGCCACAGGGCCACATGACAAAGTTCAAGGTCCCACTTGTTTCCTGCAGCAACACGGAGAGAACACTGCAGGGGCATCAGTTGGAAAATAGGCAGGTACCTCAGGGTAATGAGGAACGGGGGCACCTCAGCCGGCAGATGGAACAACACCACTGGTCCTGAAGGGGGCAACATGCCCTGTGTTTGGTCCTGGGGAGTGCAAGGCCACAGTCTCTCAAGTGGGTGATTTATCCACTGGTTCTTGAGGGGGCATCATGCCCTGTGCTTCAGAACCTGGTGAGGATGGGGTGAGTGGGTACCATACTCACTGGTTTTGGAGGGGGCATCGTGCCCTGTGCTTTAGATCCTGGGGAGTGCAAGGTCACAGTTTCTCTGCTGGGTGTCATTCCCACAAGATTTGCAGGTGGCAGGCCGCACAAAAGCCCATGGAGGCTGGACTACTGACCGCCTGCCGGCAGTGACTGCTGCTCATTGATGGTGAAGCTGATGTTGGGGGGAGGCTCCTGCCCATCCCCTGCAGCCTCGTCGGCTGCCGACTGCTGGTGGTGGTGCTGCTGCTGTGTTGTCCTGTGTGCTAGCACGTCTGCCTGTGTGCTTGGGATAGGTTGGGGTTGAGGAGAATGGGACTGGGAAGAGGAAGTTGGAGGGGGATGGTGGAAACAGGGACAATGGCTGCCATCAGAGAGGAGGCCAGAGCCTGGATTGATCTCTGTTGGGCCGCCAAGCCAGTGTGAATTCCCTCCCAAAATGTATTTGTCTGTTACATTTGGGCTGCTAGCCCCGGATGGCATTCACAATGGTTGACTGCCTTACAGAGATGGATCACAGGAGGTCAATAGCCTCCTCACTCAGGGCATCAGGGCTCATTGGGGCAGGGCGTGAGGTGCCTAGGGCGAAGGAGATGCCCACCCTCCTGGGAGAGCGGGCAGGGGCAACTCGAGGGGCTGCTGGGAGGGTGGTGCTGGTACGGGGGTTGGCAGCTGTACCTGTAGCTGGGGTGGTCACAGAAGTGTCCGCCACCACCAGTGAGCTCCCATCGGAGGAGGTATCTGTGTCCGAACTGTCCCCTCCAGTCTTCGCCGTAATGCACCCCTCGCCCTTCGTCCCTCTGGTGCCCTCACCATCAGTGGACTCTGCCTCATGGGTCCTGTGGGATGCAGCTCCCTCCGTCACCGGTGCCTCTGTTCCTCCGCCAGATGATGCTAATGCACATAAGGACAAGGTGACAAAACAAAAAGGGGGGAGAGACAAAGGATACACTTGGTCAGTGGCTGCACCAACACCACCGTTGGCGTACACACCACTCTTACACACAGGGTACAGGCCTATGCACTATGCAGTGCACTACCAGTAATAATGCTAGCCACCAGGGCATGGCCATGGACACATACTGCCAACTGCAGCACACCTGGGACCCACACAGCCATGCCCAGTAATGGATGCCTACAAGCTAGGTAGCAGGAATATCACTTCTGAACCCTGGCCAACATGGAACCTACTCTGCAATGTCAGGCCTGGCCTAAGGGCACCCACTGTCACACATCCCCCACCCTGGCACCCCCCTACCATACGTAAGTTGTAATGATGGGAACTGTACTCACCCCCTTGTGGCTGCTGTGATGCCCTGAAGCCCCCATCCAGCTCCGGATAGGCCACTGCCAGAATGCGGGCCATCAGGGGGGTCAGGGTTCGATGGGCACCCCTTCGTCATTGAGAGGCCATCCCCAGCTGGTCCTCTGCCATCTTCTGTGCCCAGCGTCTCAGGTCCTCCCACCGTTTCCGACAGTGGGTGCTCCACCTGCCGTAGACCCCCTTGGTCCGCAAGTCCTTGGCGATGGCACACCATGTAACCCATTTTTTGATGGGCGCTGACCTGCAGAGAAATACACATAGATCGTCCTGTCTGTTACACTCATGGCCCACCATACCCCTTCACATCGCCATTTGCACACACAGGGCCTAGCACACAAGCTGTCTGCCGCCCAGGGGCTATCCACCACCCCCCTACACGAGGACTTCACACACACAACTCCATGCATTCATACCCCATGCATCGTGCTCATAGTGTACTCTCTTGTTGGTCTGCAGGCCCATACAACAGTCGGTACGGGGTAGGACCCCATCCACCAATCGCTCCAACTATGCCAAGGTGAAGGCAGGGGCCCTTTCCCCTGTCACACGAGCCATGGTAGGTTCCAGGCACAGGCCACAGCAGCACATGCAGTGTAGGTTCTCTCCTGTTGAAGGTCAGGTAGCAAGTGAGTGATCAGATAGAAAGTGACAACCACGTCCGTGGTGGTACATACAGTCACCACCGGCGTACATCACCATTGGCCACTGTACCCCATAGGGGCCAATATTATCCAATGAGGAGTTGCACGGCGGTACTTGACCGCCTTCCGCAACAACGCACAACGTCAGCGGAATTACCTCGCTTTCACCTGTCCCTCCTTCCTCCACACAGGACAGGCGGACTCAAATTTAAGGGGAATGGGGGGGCAGGCCCTGGATTATAACTGTGTCACAGTACACAATTGGACATACAGGACAACTGCCACATACATTAAGAATGGAGCTCATGCATTGTACTGTTGTGGCTACGATGTACAGTTTGTGACGGCTCCTCACTCTTTGGCCCCATAGATTGCTACGGCTGCGGAATAATAGGAGATGGAGACATGCCCGTGTGTACCCCCATTGGACAATAATGGAGTACAGGCACATCATCCTCACCTATAGACTTGACAGGGCCACAATCACAGAGCTGATATCTGCTATCCGTCACCCCACTGGGATTCCCCCCTCTTGTGCAAGTGCTATCAGTACTTAATTTCCTGGCAACTGGTTCTTTCCAAGTGACAGTGGGCTTGGCAACAGGAATGTCACAGCCAATGTTCTCAATAGTGCTGACCAGAGTGTTGTCTGCCCTGATTAAAAACATGTGCAGCTACAATGTTTTCCCCCAGGTTGAGGATTTGGCCACTGTGAAGGCTGACTTCTATGCAATGGGACATATCCCCAACATCATTGGGGCAATTGATGGAACACATATTGCATTTGTCTCCCCCCCCCGGCAAAATGAACAGGTGCTCAAAAATCAAAAGAGTTTTCACTTAATGAATGTCCAGATAGTGTGCCTGCGGACCAGTACATCTCCCATGTCGATGCTAAGTATCCTGGGTTGGTGCATGATGCCTTTATCCTGAGGAATAGCAGCATCCCAAATGTGATGGCCCAAATACAGAGGCATTGGATGTGACTAATAGGTGAGCCCTGGTTCCCACCAAGTGGATCTTGGTGTATGGGTGTGGTGTGGGCCATATGGGATAGTGTGTGGCTAAATGTTGTCCCTCGATATTTGCAGGTGACTGGTTACCCCAACCTATCATGGCTACTGACCCCTGTGAGGAATCCCCGGACAAGGGCAGAGAAACGTCACAATGAGGCACATGGGCGAACAAGAAGGATAATTGAACGTACCTTTGGCCTCCTGAAAGCCAGGTTTCGGTGCCTCCACCTAACAGGTGGATCCCTGTGCTACTCACCCAAGAAGGTCTGCCAGATAATCATGGCATGCTGCATGTTGCACAACCTTGCCTTGAGATGCCATGTGCCTTTTCCGCAGGAAGAGGAGCCTCGAGAAGGCCATGTGGCAGAAGTGGACCCTGTGGACAGTGAGGATGAGGAGGCAGAGGATGAGGACAACATAACTTCAGTGATTTGACAATACTTCCAAGGACACACAGGTAAGACAGTGTTACTTCACATTTCATTGACTTTCTTTTGTTTCACTTTGTTGCCGGCATGCTGTTATTTCCCACTTCTGTGTCCACTCACTGTACCCTTTGGCAACTCTTTTTGCAGATGTTAGTGCCCCACGATCGGTCGTGGTGTGCTCACTGCAGCCAGCTACAGGTCCATCCTATGTGAACATTGCTGTACAGTTGAATTGCAATGTTTGAACCTGGTTAAACACATACATACTTAAATCATTTGACATACTCCACACTTGTATTTGTTCAAAGGGTATATATTGAAGTGATAAGGAGGATTGGGGCAAGTGCATTGGGATGTGGTGATGAAGGAGGAAAGTCCATGGTAGAGTTCCAGTCTATTTGTAACACAGATGCATTGTCCGAGGGGACATAGGAAGGGGGGCAATGGCAGTTCAAGGTGGACAGGGTGACAGAGTGGGACACCAGGGAGACAATCAGGAGAGTCTCATTTCCTGGCCGGAGTCTTGGTAATAGTCTCTGGCTTCTGCCTGGATCGCAGGGAATATTTGCGGGGTGGTTCTCCTTCTGCAGGGGGAGGGGTGCTGGTGGCATGTTGGTCCTGTAGCGGGGACTCCTGTCCACTAGCAGCAGTGGAGGTGGAAGGCAGTTCAGATGTCTGGCTAGTGGCAAGGGCCCGCTGTTGTAAGACTGCCTCCCTCATAATGCTGGCCATGTCTGACAGCACCCCTGCTATGGAGACCAGGGTGGTGTTAAAGGCCTGCAAGTGCTCCCTGATCTCCTGGTACTGTCCCTCCTGCAGCCACCTGTTCTCCTACATGTTGGCCAGGATCTGGCCCAGCGTATCCTGGGAATGTTGGTATGCTCCCAGGATCTCGGTGAGTGGCTCCTGGAGAGTCGGTTTCCCGGTTCTGTCCTCCCCCTGGTGCACAGCAGTCCCCCTAGTGTCTCTGTTGTCCTGTGTCTCTGTCCTCTGAACCGTGTGCTCACTGCCACTGACCCCAGGTCCCTGATTGTCTTGGGGGCGAGGTGTGCCCTGGGGTCTATGTAGTGGTGGACACACTGCTGATTGACATGTCCTGGGGACAGAGGTATGGGGATGCTGGGTGGGTGCTGTGGTGGTATTTCCTGAGGGGGGAGGCTCTGTGCCTTGGTAACCAACTGTCCAAAGGTCCCCGGTGGGCCAGGATGGTCATCCAGATCGCTGTCATCACTGTGGGCCTCTTCTGTGCTGGTACTGGATATTTGCTGACACCTCTTCTCCGCTGACATTGGCTGGGATACCTGTGGGGATATAAATGCATTGTTATTGTTTCTGTGTGTGTGACATATTGTGCATCAGTGGGTTGCCCTCTTTGGTTGTATTTGCCCTGGCAGCTTTCACTTGTGTGAGTTGGTATGTGGTAGGCTAGCTGACTGTCTCTACTGTGCATACTTTAGTGATAGGTGTCCATGCAGGGCTGTGAGTGATGTCCATGCGTTGGTGGTGCATGTAGGGCTTGGCATCAGGATTGGTGATGTGTGATGGTGAGGTGTGTGGGAGGTGGTGGAGTGAAGAGAGTGAGGGTGGGGTGGGGGTATGTGATGGCATGCAGGTAGGGGGGTAGAATTGACTTACCAGAGTCCAGTCCTCCTGCCAGGCCCTCAGGATGCATGATTGCCAAGACTTGCTTCTCCCATATTATTAGTTATGGGGGAGGAGGTGGGGGTCCACCCCCAGTCCTCTGCACAGCGAGTTGGTGCCTTGTTGCAATGGAACGTACCTTCCCCCTTAGGTCATTCCAGCTCTTCCTGATATCATCCCTTGTTCTAGGGTGCTATCCCACGGTGTTAACCCTGTCCATGATTCTCCATCATTGCTCCATCTTCCTAGCAATGGATATCTGAGGCACCTGTGCTCCAAATAGCTGAGGCTCTACCCTGATGATTTCCTCCACCATGACCCTTAGCTCCTCCTCTGAGAATAGGGGGTGTCTTTGTGGTGCCATGGGTGTTGTGTGAGTAGTGTGGGTGAGGATGTGTAGGGTGATGTGTTGGGGTGTGTGTTGTAAGGTGCATGGGTGGTGTATAGGTGATGGTGGTGTGTGGCTCTGGTCTTGTCTGTGGTTGTGGTGTCTGTCTCGTGCCAATGGTTTGTAGTCGTAAAGGGTTATGGGTAGTGTGGGTCTGTGTTTTATAGTGGTGTGGGTGTGGTGTGTGTATGGGTGTCAGGTGTGTGTAGTTTGAGTTGTCCAATCTGGTGCTGTTTTGTTTGTGTGTGTGTGTATTTTGAGCACAGCAGTATGTACCGCCAATGGTTTACCGCCATTGAATGTCCACAGTGGTGATTCATGGGTCATATTGTGATGGGTGTAGTTCTGTTGGCGTAACGGTGTGGGTTTGGATACCGCCAGTTTATCAATTACCTTTGGTGTGACAGAATTGTGTGTGTGGCTGAATACTGACGGATTGGTGTATGTGTGTCATAATATGGTGAACGGATATCCACCACGGCGGTGCTATGTTGGTGGCAGTCACAGTGGTGGTAAGTGGGATTTACTGCCAGTGTCATAATAAGGGTCTATGGGGGTCATTCTGACCTTGGCGGTCCATGACCGCCATGGCGGAGTGCGGCGGAAGCACCGCCAACAGGCTGGCGGTGCTTCCTGGGCGATTCCGACCGCGGCGGTAAAGCCGTGGTCGGTAAAGGGGAGCCGGCGGTTTCCTGACGGTTTCCCGCTGGCCCAGGGAACCCGCCATGGCGGAGCTGCTTGCACACCGCCATGGGGATTCCGACCCCCTTCCCGCCAGCCTGTTTCTGGCGGTATCCACTGCCAGAACCAGGATGGCGGGAACGGGTGCCGTGGGGCCCCTGGGGGCCCCTGCACTGCCCATGCCACTGGCATGGGCAGTGCAGGGGCCCCCTAACAGGGCCCCACAAAGATTTTCACTGTCTGCTTAGCAGACAGTGAAAATCGCGACGGGTGCCACTGCACCCGTCGCACCCCTTCAACTCCGCCGGCTCCATTCCGAGCCGGCTTCATTGTTGAAGGGGCTGACCCGCTGGGCCGGTCGGCGGTCTTCTGGCGGTTGCCCGCCGGCCCAGCGGGAAAGCCGGAATGGCCGCAGCGGTCTTTGGACTGCGGTGCGGTCTTTCGGCGGGAACCACTTGGCGGGCGGCGACTCCGACCGCGGCGGTAAAGCCGTGGTCGGTAAAGGGGAGCCGGCGGTTTCCTGACGGTTTCCCGCTGGCCCAGGGAACCCGCCATGGCGGCGCTGCTTGCAGCACCGCCATGGGGATTCCGACCCCCTTCCCGCCAGCCTGTTTCTGGCGGTGTCCACTGCCAGAACCAGGATGGCGGGAATGGGTGCCGTGGGGCCCCTGGGGGCCCCTGCACTGCCCATGCCACTGGCAGGGGCCCCCTAACAGGGCCCCACAAAGATTTTCACTGTCTGCTTAGCAGACAGTGAAAATCGCGACGGGTGCCACTGCACCCGTCGCACCCCTTCAACTCCGCCATTCCGAGCCGGCTTCATTGTTGAAGGGGCTGACCCGCTGGGCCGGTCGGCGGTCTTCTGGCGGTTGCCCGCCGGCCCAGCGGGAAAGCCGGAATGGCCGCAGCGGTCTTTGGACTGCGGTGCGGTCTTTCGGCGGGAACCACTTGGCGGGCGGCGACCGCCGACCGCCGCGGTCAGAATGACCGCCTATATCTTTGCTTGTGTATGCTGGATTTTTGTCCTTGTGGTCTTGTTTGATTCAGATAAATATTGCCCATTTATCTAAACTGACGTGGAATCCTTTTGTGATGTTTTCATTGTGATAATGTGTGTGTTTTGTACAAATACTTTACACATTGCCTCTGAGATACGCGTGACTGCTTATGCCAAGCTACCAAGTGGGTGAGCAGGGGTTATCTGGCTGTGTATCTTCCTTACCTTAACTAGAGTGAGGATCCCTGCTTGGACAGAGTGCAAACTGACTGCCAACCAGAGATCCCATTTCTAACATCGGTCATCAGCGGTGAGGATAGGACTTGTATGTGTACTTGGCATACAGTGATTGGTGTACACCTCTGTTTTATTGCAGACCATTACATAACCACAAACTGTTTTTCTTTGGAATTTGTTTTATTTTTCCTGTTTTGGGATTTTTCCAGTTTTTTTTTTACTCTGAACCTTTGTTGATCCTTCACACAATCATGTCTCAGTCTGGTGAGCCATCAGTTGGAGCTGTAGAATTAGTGTTTGAGCAGGAGAGGCTGGGAAGCTATACAGTGCCTCAGCTTAAAATGTTCTGCAAGGAGTTTAAGTGTCCTGTTAAAAGCCTCACCAAAAAGGAGGAGCTGCAAAAGGTGCTGAGAATGGCACTGGGGAGGTGGAGATGCAAAGTATACATGATGTTTTGTTGGACAACCAAGGCCTGCCTGAAGGGTGGGTCTCCAGGGCAGGCAGCTCTGTGTCTTTCAACGAACTGGCCAAGGAGGAACTGGAGGACAGGAGGAAACAAGGAGTTACCAACTGGAAATGCAAAGGGTCAAGCATGAAAGGTAGCTGGAGCTGGCTAGGATGAGGAGTGGGGAGGAGAAAGAAAGAGTTGCTATAGAAAAAGCAATGGAAAAGGAGAAAATGCAATTAGCTCAGTAGATGAGCATGAAGAAGCTTGATTGCAAGAGCAGGTCCAGCACAGATGATGGAGGCATTTCTTCAGTGCAATCTGAGAGGAGAGTGCAGAACCCCAAGAGCGTAGGGAACAAGTACACTAAGGATGATGATGACATCCAAATGTGGTTTCAGGGATATGAAGCAGCTCTCTACATGCATGGGTTCCCTGAGAGAGACCGGGGGCAGATTTGTGGAACTACTTCACAACAGAAGGGAGCACTATGGGCAGTTAGGGAGCTCACCTATTCTAACATGAAGGATGCCCTGATCACCATGTATGTTCTGACACCAGAGATGTACAGAAAGAAGTTCAGGGAAAGTAGGAAGCTCGATTCCCGGACCTGGCTTGAGTGTGTGGATTAATTTTGCATAGCACTGGATGGTTGGGTGAAGGGTAGTGAGGTAACAGATTACCAGGGGCTTTACAATTTGTATGGGAGAACTTGTCTAGTTTGTTTTCCAGAGCTGCACCAGCACTTAATTACCAGCAGGCTTACTGAATCCACGAAGCTTGCTCACGAGGCAAACCATTGGGTGAGTACCAGGTTTCACAAGAACTTGTATGGGAGAGACTCTGTCAGAGGTGGGCAGGGTCCCCAACAAAACTAGGAGGGCGAAGAAGGACAAAAGTAAGGAGTTCTCTAAAGGGTCGTCCCAAACTAGTCACCAGGATAAGGATTCCCAGCACCCTGTTGAGAAGAAGAGTTGGTTCCCTTCAGGTAAGCCTGCAGGAATGGGATCCATCAAGTGCTTTGCCTGTGGTCATGAAAGGCACATTAGAGGGAATCCCAAGAGTCCTAAGCGGGCACAGCCCCCGCCTGTGGGCAGACGCATGGGATGGTCAGTGTAGCGCTTGGAGAGGAGTTGGCCCAAGTTAATGGTGGGGAGCCAGCTGAGTTAACCCTAGTCTCCCTGGGTGAGGCTGAGGTGGTCGTTCCGTAGAAACTTCATGTCTGATAATACAAAGAAGTACAGGCAGTTGGTGACCATCAATTGGAGGCAGGAAGAGGTTCCTTGAGACACAGGAGCCAGTATGATAATAGTCCACTGTCAGTTGGTGTCTCCAGAGCAGGTAGTCCCTAATGTGGTCCACATGCTGAAGCAGTAGACAACAGTGATCGCCAATGATTGGTAGCTCAGGTTCCCTTTGAATGGGGGGTGTCTCAGTTGCTTTGAGGGTAGCTGTGTGTCCATCCATGCCTGTTGACTGTCTGCTAATAAATTATCTAGAGCATACTGCCTGGAAGGAGGTGGAGCTCAGGTCTCACTTGGAAATGTTGGGATTGCTAGAGTGGACGTGCATGACCACACGGTCCATGGCCACCAGAGAGGGTATTCAAGATGGCCTGGAGCCTGAGACAGTGGCGCAGGTGCCTGCTAAGAAAGGAAGTAGTGCAGAAATCCCGCTCCTGAAATTGCCACGGTCCGGGAGGAGGCTGAACCTGAGGAGGATGCCCCAGAACCTACAGGGGAAGAGGTAGCTTAACTGGAGGATCTGGCAGAGCTGACCTACTGGCAGCAGAAAGGAGGCCCCACCATGGAAGAATTATGCACAGTGCTGAAAACATGCCCCACGCTTGAGGGACTTTGGAAACAGACTGAGGCTCAGGCAGCTGGTGACACCTCTGGAACTCATCTACTTTACTGGGAGAATGATCTCCTGTATAGTGAGCCTAAAGTTGCTGAGCCTGGGGAAGCCCATATGCTGGTGGTACCCCAGTGTTTCAGAGCCTTCCTACTGCGTCTGGCTCATGATGTGCCACTGGCAGGTCATTTGGGGCAGGGCAAGACCTTTGACAGGCTTGTCACCCACTTTTATTGGCCTCAAATGAGAAAGCACTCAGATGCGTTTTGGTGGACTTATCAGACCTGCCAGGCAAGTGGCAAATCTGGGAAGAGGTGCAAGGCTCCTCTTCAATCCATTCCTGTTGTGGGCACCCCTTTTGAGCGGTGGGACATTGACATTGTAGGGCCTTTGGATCCCAAGACAGCCTTGGGCAACAGGTGTATCTTGGCCTTGGTGGACTATGCCACCCGGTACTCGGAAGCTATCCCCCTAAGGACTGTGACTGCACCCACAGTGGGCAGGGCACTGATGGGGATCTTTACCCATCCGGGTTTCCCCAAGGAAGTGGTATTTGATCAGGGTACCAATTTCATGTCACTGTGGATGAAGGCTATGTGGAAAGCATGTGGTGTAACATACACGTTCACTACGCCTTATCACCCTCAAAGCAACAGGTTGGTGGAGAGATTCAACTGTACCCTAAAGGGCATGATTATGGGCCTCTCTGAACCCATGAGACATAAGTGGGAGGTCTTGTTACCATGCCTGTTGTTTGCCTACAGGGAGGTACCATAGAAGGGGTTTGGCTTCAGCCCCTCTGAACTTCTGTATGGTCACCCTGTGAGAGGGCCTCTCATTTTGGTGAAGGAGGGCTGGGAGCAAACTCCCAGGAAGCCCCCCAGGATGTATTCAGTCACATGCTGGCCTTCAGGAACCAGACAGATCACTTCTGGCAACTCCCACAAGAGAATCTGGAAGCTAGCCAGAAATACATGAAACACTGGTATAACCAGAATACCACTCTGGTTGAGTTTAAGACTGGCCAGAAGGTGTGGGTTCTTGATGTAATCTTCACCTCAAGCCAACACATAACCCACACCACTGATCTCCACTGGATGGACCACTACTGCGTCCACTTCTCCTTTGCCAAACCCCCCACTTAGCACCGCCAACATACCACACCATACCACATGTGGGACAAGATCCCTGCAGAAGGCCTGAACTCCCAACTGGCGCACAACCCCCCCCACACTACCGACCCCAACACCATGGCCAACAACTTCTCAAAATGGATCACTACCTGCGCAGACACAGTAGCCCCCCTCAGAAAAAACAGCACCGCCTGCAACATCAAAAACGCCCCATGGTTCACCACTGAATTCCAAGCGCAAATGCCGCCAAGCGGAGAAAGCCTGGTGACAAGAACCGTCAACAACCAACTTCTCCACCCTCAAAAAATCCATTTGCACCCACCACCAACTCATATGCACCGCCAAACGAGCACACTACAAGGAACACATTGACAACAACTCCCAAAACAGCAAAGAACTCTTCACCATCATTAAAGAGCTATCCAAACCCAAAGCCAGCAAAATAGACCCCACACATACACAAACCCTCTGCGATTCCCTCTCCAACAATTTCCACCACAAAATCCTGGACATACACAACAGCTTCACACCACACACACCCACCACACACACCTCTCACCCACCCAACTCAGACCCCCCTCACACACCCCAGACATAGTCACCACCTGGGCCCCAACCACCAACGAAGAAACTGAAAAAAACATGAATTCCATCCTCTCTGGACCCCCCTCCGACCCCTGCCCCCATCGCATCTTCAACAAAGCCAGCCCTACCATCGCCCCCAAGCTCCGCGACATAATCAACACCTCATTCGACACCGCCACCTTTACAGACTCCTGGAAGCACGCAGAAATCACCGCAGTCCTAAAAAAGCCCAAAGCCGACCCGGACAACCTCTCTAACTATCGTCCATCTCTCTCCTCCCTTTTCCCCACCAAGGTCGCAGAGAAACTAGTCAACGCCCGCCTATCCCACTTCCTTGAGGAAAACAACACACTCGACCCTTCACAATCCGGGTTCCGCAAAAACCACAGCACGGAAACTGCCCTCACCGCATGTACTGATGACATCAGAACCAGAGTCAACAAGGGCGAAACTGTCGCACTCATACTCCTTGACCTCTCTGCGGCCTTTGACACTGTCTCCCACCACACACTCCGCACATGCCTCCACAACACAGGAATTCGACAAAAAGCCCTAGACTGGCTCACCTCATTCCTCACTGATAGAACCCAAAAAGCCCGCCTCTCTCCCTTCCACTCTACTGATACCAAAATCATCTGCGGAGTCCCCCAAGGGTCCTCCCTCAGCCCCAATCTCTTCAACATTTACATGACCTCTCTTGCCAACATCCTCCGTCCACACGGAATCACCTCCTCTCCTACGCAGATGACACCCAACTCATCATCACCCTCACCTGCAACCCCACCACCGCGAAATTCCAACCTGCACGCTGCACTCCTTGACACCGCCACCTGGATGACAACTAACCACCTCAAGCTCAACTCCAACAAGACAGAAATCATCACCTTCAGCCCCAACAAAACCATATGGGATGACTCCTGGTGGTCCACCGCCCTAAGCTCCGTCCCCACCCACGCAAACCACGCACGCAACCTCGGCATCATCCTAGACCCCTCCCTCTCCATGACCCAGCAAATCAACGCAGTCACCTCATCCTGTTTCCACACACTCCGCACGCTGAAAAAAACCTTCAAATGGATTCCCACAGAGACCAGGAAGACAGTCACACGTGCACTCATCAGCAGCTGGCTAGACTACGGTAATGCCCTCTATGCCAGCACCATGCTCAAACTCAAACGCAAACTCCAGAGAATCCAGAACACAGCCGCACACCTCATCCTGAACCTGCCCCAACACAAACACATCACATCAAATCCCTTCACTGGCTCCCCATAGACAAGAGGATCACCTTCAAGATCCTCATCCACGCACACAAATCCCTCCACAACACCTGCCCAACCTACCTCAACGAAAGAGTGAACTTCCACACTCCCACACACCACCTCCGATCTGCCAACCTCGCACTAGCCACAATCCCCTGCATCTAACGCACCACCACTGGAGGCAAGTCCTTTTCCTACCTCGCCCCCAAGACCTGTAACTCCCTCCCCACCAACCTTCACAAAACCCAAGACCTCCAACTTTTCAGAAAAAACCTCAAGACATGGCTGTTCAAACAGTAGCCTCCCCGACCACCCCTAATCCCCCCCTTCCCTAGCACCTTGAGACCATCATGGGTGAGTAGTGTGCTCTATACATTTTTTTGATTGATTAATTGATTGATTCGGGGTGATGGCTGCAGTAGAGTCCAGTGCTCTCCAAGACGTTTGGTCTGGGCCATTTGAGGTGAAGGAGCGCAAAAGTAGTGTCACCTATTGGTGGACATGCAGACTCCTAAGAACCCTTTAAGAGTGTTACATGTGAACCGCCTCAAACCGCACTTTGAGTTGACCATCCTTTTGGTCACGGATGATGGGGTGGAAGAGGAGAATGAACCTCTCCCCGACCTCCTGTCTGCCAAACAGCAGGATGGGTCAGTAGAGGGTGTGAATCTCTCCCATACTCTGACCATAGAACAACAGAGGGACTGTCACCAGTTAGTAGGTCAGTTTGCCTCCCTGTTCTCATTCAGCCCTGGGTCCCCCATTGGTGCACCCACAATATTGACACTGGGGATAGTCTACCTGTCAAGCACAAGTCTTATAGGGTGACTGACAGATTGAGAGGCAGAATCAAGGAGGAGGTCTGTAAGATGCTGGATTTACATGTGATTGAGCACTCCAACAGCCCTTGGTCCAGTCCTGTAGGTCTGGTCCTATAAGCTGCTCCATCAGAGTGCAAACTGACTGCCAACCAGAGACCCCAGTTCTAAGAGGTAGGCAAGGGAATTCTGAATGAAGCTTGAATAAGTACAGATATACAGCTGTGTATGCTATTCTACATGCACACTTTTTCAGATGACTTTATTGTACTGTATATCAGTGAAATAAATGTGAAAATATAGCAACATGTACTTCATTAATATATTGAACACAAAATAAAAATGGATACATTTAGAAATGAAATGTCAAAAAACATTAAAATAAATATCACCAGGAGACCAAATTATTAATGTAAGTTTTAAAATCTTTTAATAAATACTTTAATTAACTATATATATATAAGTGATAAATGTCACACACTCTGTTCAGCTCCAAAAGAAATGGGTCAGGTTTATTTGATTTTTTGCATCGAATAAACCTGACCCATTTCTTTTGGAGCTGAACGGAGTATGTGGCATTTATCTCTTGTTCACAATAGTTAATCGAGGATTCGGCCATCCTCTTTGCCTTGCACCAGCTGAGTGCGCGTCGTTTTCCCTTGGAGTGCTCTGTTTTGAAATATATATATATGAATCCTTGCTCCAAAATGGTCCCGCTACCTGAGTGGGGGTGGAGCAGGAGCCGGCGGAGCGCACCGGCAAATAAATTCCAAATTAATCCTGTTAGACTTTTCATCCTTGGCTTGGTCTCCCTTAACCGTTTACCTCTGTTTCCCCGGTTGTTGATGTGTGCTGGACTTTTGCTGTTTTTGTTACTCTGGGCACTTTACCACTGTTAACCAGTGCTAAAGTGCAAGTGCTCCTATACAAAATGTGTATGTAATTGGCTTATCCATGATTGGCATATTTGATTTACTAGTAAGCCCCTAGTAAAGTGCACAAGAGGTGCCCAGGGCCTGTAAATCAAATGCTGCTAGTGGGCCTGTAGCACTGGTTGTGCCGCCCACATAAATAGCTCTGTAATCATGTCTCAGGCCTGCCACTGCAATGTTGGTGTGTGCGGTTTTAACTGTAAATTCGACTTGGCAAGTGTACCCACTTGGCAGGCCTAAACCTTCCCTTTTCTTACATGTAAGACACCCTTAAGGTAGGCCCTACGTAGCCTCAAGGGCCGGGTGCAGTCCATGGTTAAGGTAGGACATGTAGGTGGTCATTACAACCCTGGCAGACGGTGTTAATGCGGCGGTAAGACCGCCAACAGGCCGGCGGTAAAAAAATTGGAATTATGACCGTGGCGGAAACCGCAAACAAAGACAGCCACTTTAACACTCCGACCGCCACAGCGGTACAAACAAACAGCTTGGCGGTCACTGCCAACAGACAGGCGGAGGACATAGTACCACCCACAGTATCACAACCTACCAATCCACCACCTTTTCCGGGGCAGATTCACCGCGGACAAAAACACGACGGAAACAGGACTTCGAAGGGAAAACGCTCACCTCTACACACACCATGAGGAATCCGGATGCCATGGAACCAGAGCTACAGATCCTGCCAGCCCTTATCTTCTTGCTCCTCTACCAGGAGCACGAACGTTGGCGGCGAAGACCACGGTGAGTACTGCACCTATGACACAGGGGATGGGGGAGGGAAAAAACAGGGACACACACACTCAACACCCCCACCCTGACCCACAACACACACACTAACACATATTGATACATTATAGTAACATCCCCAATCCCCTGGAAGAATGCAAAGACCAAAGAAAATGAGTGTAACCATTGTAATATATTAAAATGCAGTACACAAAAATATACATATATACACTATAAACAAAATATACACCTAGATTAGTAGTCCAGGTAGTGCTCCATTGAAGTCCGCAGAACACTGGGTCCACACGGTATGGGCATGGCCCACACAAGATCCCCGACCATGACAGAGCGAACACTGCAGGGGCATCAGATAGCAAGAAAACAGGCACCTCAGGGGGAGGGAAAGGGGGGCACCTCAGCCGGTTGAGTGCTCGACGCCAAATCCATGAGGGGGCCACATGCCCACTGTTCCATCCTGGGGAATGCAAAGCCACAGTCTCTCAAGTCTCTACAGTGGGCGGGTTGCCCACTGTTCCATCCTGGGGAGTGCAAAGCAACAGTCTCTCAAGTCTCTACAGTGGGCGGTTTGCCCACTGTTCCATCCTGGGGAGTGCAAAGCCACAGTCTCTCAAGTCTCTACAGTGGGCGGTTTGCCCACTGTTCAATCCTGGGGAGTGCAAAGCCACATTCTCTCAAGTCTCTACAGTGGGCGGTTTGCCCACTGTTCAATCCTGGGGAGTGCAAAGCCACAGTCTCTCAAGTCTCTACAGTGGGTGGTTTGCCCATTGTTAAATCCTGGGGAGTGCAAAGCCACAGTCTCTCAAGTGGATGAGAGTCTCCACTGGTTCTGGAGTGGGCTTGGTGCCCAGAGTGCTTCATCCTGTCAAGGACTGAAGTAGTGGATGTGAATCTCCACTGGTTCTGGAGGGGGCCTTGTGCCCAGAATGCTTCATCCTGCCAAGGACTGAGGTAGTGGATGTGAATCTCCACTGGTTCTGGAGGGGGCCTTGTGCCCAGAGTGCTTCATCCTGGCGGACTCAGTAGTGTCAGTGCCCTTGGCACTCGTGGGCCAGAGGTGCTTGTTGTGGTGGTGCCCTGTTCAGCGGTGCTTGTGACGGCGGTGCCCTGTTCAGCGGTGCTTGTTGTGGCGGTGCCCTGTTCAGCGGTGCTTGTGGTGGCGGTGCCCTGTTCAGCGGTGCTTGTGGCGGCGGTGCCCTGTTCAGCGGTGCTTGTTGTGGCGGTGCCCTGTTCAGCGGTGCTTGTTGTGGCCTGTTCAGTGGTGCTTGTGGCGGCGGTGCCCTGTTCAGCGGTGCTTGTTGTGGCGGTGCCCTGTTCAGAGGTGCTTGTGGTGGAGGTGCCCTGTTCAGTGGTGCTTGTTGTGGCGGTGCCCTGTTCAGCGGTGCTTGTGGCAGCGGGGTCCTTTGCAGTGACTCAGCTGCTGGCGGTCCTTCATTGCCCAGCAGGGCTGGTGCTGGCAGTCATGTCAGGCCCAGCGGGGCTGGTGCTGGCGGTCCTCTCTGGCCCAGCGGGGCTGGTGCTGGCGGTCGTGTCTGGCCCAGCGGGGTTGGTGCTGGCGGTCCTCTCTGGCCCAGCAGAGCTGGTGCTGGCGGTCGTGTCAGGCCCAGCGGGGCTGGTGCTGGCAGTCCTCTCTTGGCCAGCGGGGCTGGTGCTGGCGGTCCTCTCTGGCCCAGTGGGGCTGGTGCTGGTGGTCGTGTCAGGCCGAGCGGGGCTGGTGCTGGCCTCCTGGGCAGCATGGATGATGGCAGGGGCTTCCTGGGCAGCGGGGATGATGGCGGTGGCCTCTTGGGCAGCAGGGCAGGTGCTGGCGGTGGCCTCCTGGGCAGCGGGGATGATGGCGGTGGCCTCCTGGGCAGCGGGGCATCCTGGGCAGCGGGGATGATGGCGGTCTTCTCTGCCGTGCTGCTCTTCCCAGACCTGCTGACTTTCTAGTGGCCCTTCCCCACCTTGGAAGGTGTGGCATCTGACTCCACACTCCCACCTGTACCCCTGGTAGCGGCTTTGGTGGCTGGAGTCTTACCCCTCTCCCGCTGGGCACTGGCCAACTTTTGATGCTTCACAGGTGGGGGACTGTCCGTGCTGGGGCTCCGTGCCACACTGGCTTCCCTGGTGGCCGGTCCACTCCAGATTCCGGTGACTACCGGCACCACTGGTCCCGGAGATGTTGTGGCTGAGGTGCTAGGTTAGGACCTGGAGAGTAGGGCCCTAGGAGATGGACGGGTGGGGGAGGTGTGGGAAAGAGGTCAAGGTTGGACAGTAAAAGATTTTTGGAAACACTGGGACGGGTAACTGGAGGGGGTTTGGGAGTGGAGGAAGAGGTTGCGGTTGTAGGAGGTGTTTGGTGACTTTGGGTGAAGGTGCATGTGCTGGAGGCTGTCGTGAGGTGGATGGCTGTTGGGTGGGTGTGTGACTGCGTGTGTGTATCTTGGGTGGTGGTGTCAAAGACACACTGGGAGAGGACACAGGGGACGTGTGAATGGCAGTGGGGGTGGTGACTGCACCTGAGCGGGGTTTGGTGGTGTGTGTGCTGGTGATGGCAGTAGTGGCTGTAGATGTAGTGCATGCAGGTGGGAGTGTAGACGAGACTGGGAGGGAGGAGGGAGACGAGGAGGAGGGGGACACAGTGGAGGCAGTTGATTTTGGTGTGTCTGCATGTGTGTGATGCTTGCGTGAGTGCCTATGGGATGTGTGGTGCTTATGTTTGCCTGAGCTTCCCTTGTGTGTTGACGTGTCTGCATCCTGGTCTGAAGGTGTGCTTTGGATAGGCTGAGGTAGAGAGGATTGGGTCTGGGTGGAGGAAGTTGGAGGGGGGAGGCCAGAGACAGGGACAATGGTTGCCATCAGTGCTGAGGCCAGAGTCTGAAAAGCTTGCTGAAGGGCAGCCTGACCAGAATGAATGCCCTCCAGGAATGCATTTGTTTGTTGCAACTGCCTTTCTACACCCTGGATGGCATTCAAAATGGTAGACTGCCCAACAGTGAGGGACCTGAGGAGGTCAATGGCCTCCTCACTGAGGGCAGCAGGGGTGACTGGGGCAGGGCCTGAGGTGCCTGGGGCGAAGGTGATGCCCACCCTCCTGGGTGAGCGGGCACGGAGCAAAGGCTGAGGGGCTGCTGGGAGGGCGGTGATGGTAGGGGGGGTGGCGGCTGTACCTGTAGATGCGGGGGGCACAGATGTTGCTGCCACCACCAGGGATCTCCCATCAGAGGACGAGTCTGTGTCACTGGTGTCAGCTCCTGTACCCGCCATAGAGCTCCCCACGCCCTCCGTCCCACTGGTGAACTCAGAGTCCGTTATCTCGCCCTCCAGGGCCATGTGGGATACAGCTCCCTCCCGCTCCGGTGCCACTGCCACAGGGTCTGCCAGAACAAGGGGACCTTGCCTACTAAACTCGCCCTGGCCTAGGGAAACCCACAGCCCACCTCCCCCACCCAAACACCTCCACTGCACGCAAAATCAGCAGAATGCGAGTGTACTCACCCCCTTGTGGCTGCTGTGATGCCCTCAAGCGCCCATCCAACTCCGGGTACGCCACCGACAGGATCCTGAACATCAGGGGGGTCACGATGCGACGGGCACCCGTCCCACGTTGGGAGGTCATCCCCAGCTGGGCCTCCGCAGTCTTCTTTCTCCAGCGGCGAATGTCGTCCCATCTCTTACGGCAGTGGGTGCTCCGTCTGTGGTAGACCCCCAGGGTCCGGACGTCCTTGGTGATGGCACGCCAAATATCTTTTTTCTGGTGGGCGCTGACCTACATGAATTGTACAGGGGAAAAGAAAAGTTATTACCAAATGCACTGTCACAGTCATTGGTCCCCATCCCTACCCTTGCCATGATGCACATGCACTCACCGTTGTTTCATGCACGCCTCATTCTCCCCCCACCCATCTTTCATCCACTCCACTCCACACAGGCATAGCCCATACAGCATGCTCCCAGTGTATTTACCTGTTTGTCTGGAGGACCATAGAGTAGAATGTACTGGGGGAGGACCCGATCCACGAGTTTCTCCAACTCCTCCAATGTGAAGGCAGGGGCTCTTTCCCCAAACGCACGAGCCATTGTCTCTTCCAGACCGAGGTCACAGCAGCAATTGCAGTGTAGGTCCTCTCCTGCGAAGATCAGGTATAGAGTGATTCAAAAGATAGAAAATGGCGGTCACGTCCACGGCGGTGCGTACCGTCACCACCGGCGTACATCGTCATTGGCTCCTGGGACACATAGGGTCCAATGTTAACCAATGCAGCATTCCGCCGCGGTCTTCGACCGCCTACCACGACGGTGTACAACTCCAGCGCAGTTACATCATATCCCATTGTCCCACTTTACAGGTCAGGCAGCCGCCATTTTAGGGGCCCACATGGCTTAATTTTTAACTGCGTCACTCATACCTAGGCCTAGCCTCAACACACATACAGGCCAATTTTCGGATTCTGATTAGTGTTCTGTGTAAGCTGTGGATACGCACCTCTGAGTTGTTTGACTCTGTGCTCGCTTCTGTCCTTCATAGGCACCGTCCGCTGGGACATGTGAGGAGATGGCGGCATCCTCCGGTGTACAGACCGCTGGTGGACCTGTTGGCAATGGAGGAAAGACATGTGATCATCACCTACAGGCTTGACTGTGCCAAAATCCAGGAACTGTGTGCCCAGTTGGAGCCAGACCTGATGTCAGCTATCCGCCATCCCACAGGAATCCCCCCTCAAGTGCAGGTGCTGTCAGTACTCCATTTCCTTGCAAGTGGGTCATTTCAAACAGCAGTTTCCATAGCATCAGGGATGTCCCAGCCTATGTTTTCCAAAGTGTTGTCCAGAGTGTTATCTGCCCTGCTGAAACACATACGGAGCTACATCGTTTTCCCTCAGGTGGAGGATTTGCCTACAGTGAAAGGAGACTTCTATGCCCTGGGACATATCCCCAACATCACAGGTGCCATTGATGGGACCCATGTGGCTTTGGTACCCCTCCGCAGGAGTGAACAGGTGTACAGAAACCGGAAAAGTTATCATTCAATGAATGTGCAGATGGTGTGTTTGGCAGACCAGTACATCTCCCATGTTAATGCCAAGTTCCCTTGCTCAGTGACTGACGCCTACATCCTGCGGAATAGCAGCATCCCTTATGTGATGGGTCAACTCCAGAGGCACCGTGTGTGGCTAATAGGTGAGCACCTGGAAGCAAGTCAGTGGGAATGGTTGTCTGGGTCTGGGGATATCCCTCCAGATTAGTGTGTGTCTAACAGTTGTCCCTTGCCATTTGCAGGTGACTCTGGTTACCCCAACCTGTCATGGCTACTGACCCCAGTGAGGAATTCCAGGACATGGGCAGAGGAACGCTACAATGAGGCCCATGGGCAAACTCAGTGGATAATAGAGCGGACCTTCAGCCTCCTAAAGGCCAGGTTCAGGTGCCTCCATATGACAGGTGGATCCCTATTCTACTCACCAAAGAAGGTGTGCCAGATCATCGTGGCCTGCTGTATGCTTCACAACTTAGCTTTGCGATGACAGGTGCCTTTTCTGCAGGAGGACGGCCCAGATGGCGGTGTTGTTGAAGCTGTGGAGCTTGTGGACAGTGAAGATGAGGAAGCAGAAGAAGAGGACAATGGACAACAGGAACTCGGCGATCCTGCAATATTTCCAGTGAGACACAGGTAAGAATACAAACCTGCCTCCTACATGTACTTTAACACTACTACCTCTCTACTGTCTGTCGTTTTCACTCAGTGTATTGGCACTGAGTTGTCACTTTCCCTTACGATTTCACAGATGTGTGTCCCACAGTGTGACATCTGCTTTGTTTCCTCATGGACTAGAGCTGTGTGACATAGGTATGTTGACATTACAATTGAAAGAGCATTTTGGCACTGTAATTGCTAATACACTATTTAGAAATCACAGACTGACTCCAGATTGTTTTGTGCTTCAAGAGTGTTTATTTAAGTGTTCAATATTGGAGGGGGTTGTAAAATGGTTAGGGTGATGGTGGAGGAATGTCCATGGCAGAGTCCAGTCTATTACTCTCACAGGTGCATTGCCCAAATGGGCATAGGAAGTGGATCTGGGGCAGTTTGAGGATAGACAGGGTGACAAGGTGGGACAAAAGGATGACATTCAGGGCGGTCTCATTTCTTGGTGGGGGTCTTGGCATCATTCTCTGTCTTTGTCCTGGATCTCAGGGACCGTTTGCGGGGTGGTTCTCCCTCTGCAGGGGGTGGGGTACTGGTATGGAGGTCCTGTGGCGGTGTCTACTGTCCACTAGCGCCGGCGGAGGTGGTGGGCAGTTCATCGTCCAGGCTAGTGTCAGGGGGCCCTTGTTGTGCCACAGTGTCCCTCCTGGTATTGAGTACTTCCTTCAGCAGCCCTACGATGGTGCCCAGGGTGGAATTGATGGCTCTGAGTTCCTCCCTGAAGCCCAAATACTGTTCCTCCTGCAGGCGCTGGGTCTCCTGAAACTTGGCCAAAACCATTGCCATCGTCTCCTGGGAGTGGTGGTAGGCTCCCATGATGTTGGAGAGGGCCTCGTGGAGAGTGGGTTCCCTTGGCCTGTCCGCCCCCTGTCGCATAGCAGCCCTCCCAGTTCCCCTGTGTTCCTGGGCCTCTGTCCCCTGGACCGTGTGCCCGCTACCACTGCCCCCAGGTCCCTGTTTTTGTTGGGGTGGTGGGTTAGCCTGGGTTCCCTGTAGTGGTGGACACACAGCTGATTGATGTGTCCTGGGGACAGAGGTATGGGCCCGCTGGGTGGGTGCTGTGCTGGTGTTTCCAGAGGGGGGAAGGTCTGTAGTGGCCTGTGACTGTGTGAGGGGAACCGACTGTCCTGAGGTCCCCGATGGGCCGGGCTGTCATCTAGATCCAGTTGGAGAGAGCTGCTGTCATCACTGTGGGCCTCTTCTGTTGGTGGTGTGGACATGTGTGGACCCTCCTGTCCAGTGACGTTGGGTAGGGGTCCTGCATGGGTATAAAAGGATGTTTATTACATCTGTGTGTGCCATGGTGTGCAATAGGTGGGTGACCGTGTTCCCCAGTGCTTGCATTCCTGTGTGGGACCTTGTGTGATGGTGGTTTAGGGGGGTGTATGGGTATGTGCAGTGGCCATGCTTTGGTGATGGGTGTCCATGCTTTGTTGTTGCATGCCGGGCTTGGTGTTGGGATGGGTGGGTTGTGATAGTGGGACATTTGTGAGGAGTAGGAGTGATGGGGATGAGGGTGAGGGTGGGTGTATATGATGGCATGCAGGTAGGGTGGGGGATGTAATAGTAAAGCTTTGACTTGCCAGAGTCCATTCCTCCATCTACTCCTGCGAGGCCCTCAGGATGCAGAATCGCCAAGACCTGCTCCTCCCATGTTATTAGTCGTGGGGGAGGAGGTGGGGGTCCCACCGCCAGTCTGCTGAACCGCAAGGTGGTGTCTTGATAACACGGAACGCACCTTCCCCCGTAGGCCGTTCCACCTCTTCCTGATGTCATCCCTATTTCTTGGGTGCTGTCCCACTGCGTTGACCCTGTCCACTATTCTTCGCTATAGCTCCATCTTCCTAGCTATAGAGATGTGCTGCACCAGTGATACGAATAGCTGTGGCTCTACCCGGATGATTTCCTCCACCATGACCCTGAGCTCCTCCTCAGAGAACGTGGGGTGTCTTTTCCGTGCCATGGGGTGGTGTGGGTAATGTGTGGGGTGGTGTGTATAGTGATAAGTGGGGTGATATTTAGTGATGTGTTGTGTGAGGTGCGTGGAAGTTCTGTGGGTGATGGTATTGTGTGCCTGTGGATGCGTGGTAGTTGTTTGTGGTGTCTCTCTCTGGCCTTCTCTCTGTAATTGTGGTTGTAGGGGTTTGTGGGTGAGTGGGTGATGTGGGTGTGTGTTTTATATTGTAATGGGTGTGTGGGAGTGGTGTGTGTATGTGCATCAGGTGTGTGTATTTCGATTTGTCCAATGTTGCTGTGTTTCGTAAGGGTGTGTGTATTTTGAGTGCGGCGGTGTATACCGCCAATGGAATACCTCGTTGAAAGACCGCCGTGTGGATTCGTGTGTCGTGATAGTGTGGGTGTATTTCTGTTGGCGTGACAGTGGAGGTTTTGTTTTTGCCTGTTTATCACTGACCTTTGGTGTGGCGGACTTGTTTGGGTGTCTGAATTTTGGCGGATTCCCGAGCTGTGGGTCATAATAGCTGGGGCGGGAATCCGCGGCCGCGGCGGTGTGTTGGCAGTCTTCTGCACGGCGGTACGTGGCTTTTACCGCCAATGTTGTAATGAGGGCCATAGTAATGTGTTTTATTTGTCCAGACAGTGAAATATTGCTAAATTCATTTTTCACTGTTGCAAGGCCTGTCCCTCTCATAGGTTAACATGGGGGCTACCTTTAAATCTGATTAAAGTGTAGATTCCCTTTGGGAGCAGATAGACATGTGGAGTTTGGGGTCTCTGAGCTCACAATTTAAAAATACATATTCTGGTAAAGTTGATTTTTAGATTGTGTGCTTGAAAATGCCACTTTTAGAAAGTGAGCATTTTCTTGCTTAAACCATTTCTGTGACTCTGCCTGTTTGTGGATTCCCTGTCTGGGTCAGTTTGACAGTTGGGCTGCTTGCACCTCTAACTAGACAGTGACACAAAGGGAGCTGGGGTGTAGTCTGCATTTCCTGATGAGCTATCTGTGCTAGGATGGAGGGAAGGAGTGGTCACTTATACCTGAAAGGGCTGTGCCCGCCCTCACACAATGCAGTCTCCAACCCCCTGGTGAGTGTCTGGGGCCTAGCCTCGGCAAGGCAGGATTTCACAATCAGGAGAGGCTTTGCATTGAAGTAAGCCTACTTCAAAGGAGAAAATGGGTATAAGAAGAGCACCCAAAACCACATACTTTAGAACACTTCTGGAAACCAAGAGGGACCTCTACCTGAAGAAGAGCTGAAGAGCTGAGGAAGAAGAGCTGCCCTGCCTGTGACTGTGCTTTGTGGAGCTATCCAGCAGTTGCTGTTTCTGCCTGTGCTACAGGACAAAGACTGGACTTTCTGTGCCTTCCATCTTGTGAAGAACTCTCCAAGGGCTTGATTTAGAGCTTGCCTCCTGTTGTTTGAAGTCTCATGGACAGCAAAGACTTCTCTCTGCCAGCACCTGGAGTCTCTGGAGAGACTCCTACTCTGCCAAGTGGTGCCCATCCAGTTCTTGGGACCCTGAAAGGAGAAGCTGGCAGCCCATGAGGAAGAAATCCACCCACGACCGCCATGCAGGGAAAAGATCGACAACTCCGATCTGCAGCTGAAAAATTTACGCGCCAACGACTTTGCGGCTGAAAATCGACGATCGCCTGCAACGTGACCCGAAGATTGACATCCGGGGCTGGAGAAATGATGCACAGTATCGTTGACGGAAGCTGGCAAGATCGCAACCCGCGCTGCATGGTTTTCTGATGATCGTGCGGCTGGATTTCTAACGCAAACACCGCTGGGTGTGTAAAAACAACGCAAGGCCTGTGCCAGACCAGAGAGTGCTGACCGGATCGACACACGCGACCTGACTAAAGGAGAAACGATGCAATAAATCGACACATCACAAGCTCTTTTTGATGCACACTCGCCCGTACAGGTTTTTTTTTGGACACGCCCAAGGTACATTTTCACGCTAACAGCGTTAGCGTGTGTTGAAAATTACATGAAGACTCTTTTTGCATTTTTAGTGATAACTTGACTTGCGTATTGTGGATTGTTGTCATTTTGGTCTTGTTTTATTCTCTATTGTTCTGAACCTGTGTTGTGTCATTTTGTAGTGTTTTCATTAAGATACTGTGTGTGTTGGTTCAAATACTTTACACCTAGCACTCTGAAGTTAAGCCTATTGCTCGTGCAAACTACCAAGGGGGTAAACAGGGGTTAGCTGAGCGTGATTCCCTATTACCCTGACTAGAGTGAGGGTCCTTGCTTGGACAGGGGGTAACCTGACTGCCAGCCAAATACCCCATTTGTAACAAATCCAGAAAGGAAATGCTCGCTCAGAATGAAAAGTGATAAAAGTTTACTTCAAGAAGTAAACTTCTGTCACTCTATCACTTTTCATCCTGAGTGAGCATTTTCTTTTTGGATTAATTTAGAATATTTATATACCCAAGGCCTGCCTTGGACCCGAGGGTGCTGACCGGATCGATGCATACCAATCTGACTAAAGGAGAAATGACGCAAGAAATTGGCACTTAGCCAGCCCTTTTTGCCGCACACTCACCTGTGCGGGGTTATTTTTTTACATGCCCAAGGTACATTTTCACGCTAACAGCGTTAGTGTGTGTTTAAAATTACACGAAGACCATTTTTGCATTTTTAGTGACAATTTGACTTGTGTATTGTGGATCTTTTTCACTTTGGTCTTGTTTTGTTTAGATAAATATTCTCTATTTTTCTAAACCTGTGTTGTGTCATTTTGTAGTGTTTTCATTAAGTTACCATGTGTGTTGGTACAAATACTTTACACCTAACACTCTGAAGGTAAGCCTACTGCTTGTACCAAACTACCAAGGGGGTAAGCAGGGGTTAGCTGAGGGTGATTCTCTATTACTCTGACTAGAGTGAGGGTCCTTGCTTGGACAGGGAGTAACCTGACTCTCAACCAAATACCCCATTTCTAACAAATCCAGAAAGGAAACGCTTGCTCAGGATGAAAAGTGATAGAAGTTTACTTCAAGAAGTAAACTTCTATCACTCTATCACTTTTCATCCTGAGTGAGCATATATATATATATATATATATATATATATATATATATATATATATAAAAAGAGGAGAAATGTCCGGACAAGCGTGTTGTGGCGCACTTATTTCACCCGTGGTGCTGAAGGCAGGATGTCCGTATTTCAAAAGAAGGGGATTTCTCTTTCACTTTGTCAAGAGAAAAGAACCGCACTCCGTCGTTGTGCAATTAATAATTAAACTTTAATTCCATTCGTGGGATTACAAACAAACAAGACAGGAATCCCCTGACGCGTTTCGGTCACACAGGACCTTGTTCACAGGTGTTTCCTGTGTACTCATTTAGCGCTTTAAATAAACTACCTAGACTCAACAGAAAAAATACTACTAAAATTGCACCCAAACATCAAAAAATCAAAAAATGCTCCTTAACATCACAAAATATATACACTTTAGCCAGAAAAAACAAAAACATTTTTTACTAATGTTCTTCAACCAACAATAATATTGTTACAAAAATCCGAGATGTTTGTCTCCTCAATTTCCCATTTTCTATGTCTTCTGGTAGATGTAGTTTATAACATCTCGTCAAATAAATTAAATTATTTTAACATGCATCATTTTAAATTTTGTTTCTTAAATTGATTGAAAAACAATATTAGAGCAGTTCTAGAGGTGTTTCAACATACTGCATGGAGCCTCATTAATTTTTGATTAATAGAATAAGGATCATATTAATTTCTTGCCTATAATAGCACAATCCCCCAAAATCTATTTTAACAATGGCCCACACTTAATCCTACACCTCTGATGTCAGTCTATTTTAATGTTATTACTGCAATAAACTTCTATTTTTGGCGCCAAAAATATGTATATGTCCATCATAATAATAACTAAGAAAGACAGAGAGAGGAGGTGAGAAATAAAGAACAAGGGGAGTGAGGGAGGGGGAGAGGGAGAGAAGGAGAGTATGACGGGTGGGAAAGTGAAGGGAAAATTAAGGGTGAAGCAAAAACCTATAATTCTTCCTGGTAGGGTTTGTGCACAGCAAAGAGCATGTCCCCTCTCACTGCACTAGTGGGTTCTGTAATAGCTCCCTTTTAAACTTTCTATTGAAAGCCTTTCTTGTTATCTCACCTTCCCCCCCCCCTAGGCTTCTGTGTATGTTGTTTAATGTGCTGTTTTGTTTACACATTGGGCCTTGCTTTTACCAAGGCTTCTTTAAAACACTCCTCTCTAGGCCATGTGTTAATTTAACTCATTTGCATAATAACTGAAACTCTGCACACCTTTCAAGAACATGTGCAGCATGTGAGGACCACACCCAGCTCTTCAAACCACACCCAGCTCTGCACACCTTTCAAGAACATGTACAGCATGTGAGGACCACACCCAGCCCTGTCTATAAAAGGCAGCCCCCGAGCCTCACCCAGTGCTTGTGCTCGTCTACCTCCCGCTTACCTGAGGACAGATCCCTCGGCGCTGGCACTCCTGCTCTCTACAGACTTTCATTGGCTTCAATGGGCGCAGCTGCTGGCTCTTCCTTCTTCCGGTTTCCGGTTCCTCCTTGCCTTAGCCTCTCTCCTACAAGCAACCTGCAAAAGAGAAAGAAGACAAGGTTAGACTGATCAGTATCTCTTGCCAGCAACAAGTAAGTGCAAAACTTTTATTACCTGAAAGAACTTTGACAACAATTTCTGGATTCGTGTATAGACAATTTTAAACAAGATACCTTCCACGAACATTGTGATTCAAACTCTTTGTTACAAGAATACTTTGCGGAACTTTGTGAAGCAAACATTTTTTTTTTATTTTTTTTTATGGATCTTTTAAGAATCGAACCGTGGAAACCATTAACAGCAAGGCAAACAGTAAATCAAGGACTTGCACAAATTACATGCTGTATTTTGACGTAAAAGTACAGTATTTGTTTTATAAAAGATTCTGGAAATATGGGAAAAGTGAGTCTGCTATTGGGAATTTAGGCTTTAGTTATATTAAGATGAATGTTTGATATTGGTAATTCTGATAACGGTATTTGTTTAATGTTTTAGAAGCTTTAGAGTAATAGAAAGCACATCCCAGAGCAGTAACACATTCCAAACCTGGAAACTAGAGACCAGGATCCAAGAGGTACTTTTAGAAGAAAATTTCTAATAAATAAAGGGATAGTCAGGAACCCAGTTAGGAATAGGTTGTACTTATTTGTTCTTTGTTTATGTTTCATTAGGCACCAGTTTCTACAAAAGTCAGAGAGGGCCACAGATTTGTGCAGCACTTCAACAGTGGAAACGCAAGAACGGTGTTGTCTCTTTATTTTATTTTATCCACTTCCCCCCTTCCCTTGAGCTTCTGTTCTTAGTGCACTGTTTTAAAAACTATTGTGCTGGAACAAGCAGTTTCAGGGTGGGGTCGGATTGTCTTCAACCTCCATCAGAACTGAACAAGGACTCAGATGAGCTGGGCTTTGACAGAAGCACAAGCCTTAAAAAAAATAAAAAAAAATTCAGTTCTGGTGGACGATGAATATCGGGGAAGAAATAGAGGGCATTGATGTCACAGATATGGCGCAGGCCCTAAATGAGGACTTGGCTCATAATGAATCAGTGTCTGGCATCTTGCAACATATGCAAGAGGAAATAGAGAGATTAAAGATGGAGAATACCTCTTTAAAACAGGATTTAAGCAGGTATAAATTTAGGGTATCTCAGTGGAACACAGCTTTTACGCCTTTGTTTAAAACCTCCTCAGAGACAGGGGCGCCATCAAAACATACAACTTTGCCTCCCCCAGTTGAGGTCACTGTTAATGTTCCTAATGCTGTGCCCTTAGCAGCACCTGAACGTTTTCATGGAGATAGTAACAAATTCCATGTTTTTATCAATCAATGTCAATTACACTTCGTTTGTAAGCCACAACAGTTCCCTACTGATGCTACGAAAGTGGCATTCGTCTTGTCTTATTTGGGTGGCACAGCAGCCAATTGGTCAATTCCTTTCGTGGAGAGAGATGATCCCATCCTCCATAATTGGAATCAATTTAAACATACCATGACCAGCCTTTTTGCAAAACACACTTTCATGCAGGCAAGTGATAATGAGCTTTTAAATCTTAAACAAGGTAACAAGGATTTATTGACCTATCTCACTAGTTTTAATCGTTTACTCACCGAGACACACTGGCCAGAAGAAAAGCGTGTCTCCCTTTTCTATAAAGGTTTGAGAGACGAGTTAAAAGACGCGCTGGCTCATATCGTTGATTTGCCAGAAGACTATTCGGACTTTGTAGATTTAGTTGTGAAATTAGAACATAGACTAGGAGAAAGAAAGGGAGATAAATACAAACTGGAATCACGGTTAACTTTTATTAGACACGAGAAGAAAGACCCAGATAATAAACTCCCTGAACCTGAGCCTATGCAAATAGGGACACTCAGAGGTCCACTCACATCAGAGGAAAAAGAAAGAAGGAGAAAACTTCAATTATGTTTATATTGTGGAAGGGCAGGTCACTTTGCCAGAGAATGTCCAGTAAAGCCTAAAAATCCACGAAAGGGTGCTGTTTCCTCCACCTCCTCAACTGAATCGGGAAACGATTAAGCTTGACAAGGGGAGAGGTTACTTGTTCGAGAAAACATCTTAATCAAACCTCTAATGCTGCAGCCTTCATGGTACTGCACATACCTAGACATTTCATAATTCAGGTCGTTTTAATTGTTACTACCCAAGTGAGGCATTCTCTCCCTGTCCTACTGGACTCAGGCGCGACAGGAAATTTTGTGGATAATAAGTTAGCTGAAAACTTAGGACTTCCTATGTGCCTAAAGCCTTGTCCAGAAGCAGTATGTTCAGTGGATGGGTCATAATTGACCTCTGGATTAATCACAAAACAAACAAGTCCACTTGTTATGGTCTGTCAGAACGGGCACACAGAGGTGATTAGCTTTGATCTGATAGATACTCCTAATTTTGGTTTGATTCTCGGGGTACCCTGGTTAACAACTCATAACCCAAAAATTGATTGGGTGAATAGAACTGTTACTTTGGATTCCGCTTTCTGTAGAACCAATTGCTATCAAGAAGCATGTACAGAACAGAGCACAGTATTACACTGTGCTAGTGTTACACAAGATGAACCAAGTCTCCCTCCTGAATATTCTGACTTTAAAGACGTCTTTGATCCAGTAAAGGCTAGTGTGCTGCCCCCACATAGGTCTTATGACTGTCGTATAGATCTTATCCCAGGGGCCCCTTTACCTAATAACAGAGTATATGCTTTGACTGACGAAGAAACCAAATACTTAAGAACCTACCTAGATGACCTACTACAGTCTGGGTTCATCCGTCATTCCACATCTCCGGTGTCATCTCCACTCTTTTTTATCCCGAAGCCAGATAAATCCCTGCGCGCGTGTATCGATTATAGAGGACTAAATAAGGCTACAATAAAGAATAAATATCCTCTTCCTCTAATACCTGTCTTGTTGGATCAATTAAGACATTCTACTGAATACACTAAACTAGATCTGCGGGGAGCTTACCACCTGGTCCGAGTAAAAGAGGGGGATGAGTGGAAGACAGCTTTCAAGACAAAGTTTGGTTTATTTGAGTACACAGTAATGCCCTTTGGGTTATGTAATGCCCCTGCGGCCTTTCAGTTCTTTATAAATGAGGTCCTACACAAATTCCTGGACGTTTGTGTCATAGTATACATAGACGACATCCTCATTTACTCTAAGAACTCAGAAGAACATACCCAACATGTTCGTGCAGTATTATCAAAGTTAAAAGAAAATCATCTTTTTGCTAAGTTAGAAAAGTGTACTTTTAATGTCAGCAAGGTGGACTTTGTAGGATACTGCCTGTCACCTCAAGGAATAACTATGGATGTAAAGAAAATCAGTGCTATTGCTGATTGGCCAGAACCATCCTCTGTAAAAGATATTCAGAAATTTCTGGGTTTCGCCAATTTTTATAGGAGGTTTATTGCACATTTTGTAGACATTGCGGCCCCAATAACTACCTTGTTGCGGAAAGGGCAACGATTTATTTGGACTGATGAGGCGGCACACGCCTTTCAACTCCTAAAACAAAAGTTCACTTCAGCCCCAATTCTGAAATATCCTGATCCTGACTTGCCTTTTTTTGTTGAAGCGGATGCTTCACAAGTAGCTTTAGGAGGAGTTCTCTCTCAACGAGATGCAGTAGATGGCCAGTTACATCCTATAGCCTTCTATTCCAAAAAGTTATTACCAGCTGAACAAAATTACACTGTGGCTGAAAGGGAACTACTAGCTATCAAAGTAGCCTTTTCAGAATGGAGGCACCATTTAATGGGAGCCAAATACCCAGTTACAATCTTTTCTGACCATAGGAACCTACAGTTTTTTGGATCACTTAAAGCACTAACACCACGTCAAATGCGCTGGTTAATTTTTTTTAGCACATTTGACTTTGTAATAACCTATAGACCAGGTGCACAACAAATTCAATCTGATGTGTTATCTAGATACGGACATACTTCAGACATGAAACAAGATAAAATAGGAGAACCCATTATTCCTCCCCAAAAGTTTTTGGCACCAGTACAACAGAAGGATTTCATCACAGATCTATATAATGCACACATGCAAATAGCACCTCAGGATTGGTTAAAGGATTCCCATAACACAATACAACGAGGTTTATTGTATCACGACAACATGCTGTTAGTGCCCACCTCTGAATTACAAACACAGGTGATAATTTGGCATCACGCCTCACCGTTGGCAGGTCATCCTGGTTGGGTAAAAACCTTGGAAAATGTGCAAAAACACTTTTGGTGGGACACTATAAGAAAGGACATTAAGCAATTTGTCACTACCTGTCCAATTTGTGCAAGACATAAATCTTCTCATAAGGCCCCTGACGGCTTGTTAATACCAATGCCAACACCCAAACAACCTTGGCACACCGTGAGCGTAGACTTTATTGTAGGTTTACCACCTGTAAAATCTTTCACAACAGTGTTGGTTATAGTGGATTTTTTATCTAAAATGGCACATTTTGTACCATTACGGAAATTACCCACGGGGGCAGAATTTGCCGATATTTTTATAAGGGAAATTGTGCGTTTACATGGTTTGCCAAGCAAAGTGGTGTCAGACCGAGGGAGCCAGTTCAACTCTAAATTTTGGAAAAAATTATGTAAAAAACTGAAAATAGATGTGGCATTATCCACTGCTTTACACCCAGAGACAGATGGACAGACTGAACGACTGAACCAAACCTTACTTCAAACGCTACGTTGTTTATTGGCTGATTATTCTAGTGAATGGTTGGAAGCTCTCCCTGTAGCGGAGTTTGTTTATAATAATACTGAGCATTCAGCTCTACTTTGCTCACCATTCTATTTCTTGCAGGGGTATCATCCAAGAGCTATACCCATTTTGTTAGAAGATTCTCTGTTACCTACAGTAACGGATAGACTAGCGAGGTTAGGTGACATACAAGACAAAGCCAGGAAACATTTATTAAAGTACAAGGAAAGCATGAAAAGACAAGCAGACAAACACAGATCTGAGGCCCCAATGTATAAAATCGGTGACAAGGTATGGCTCTCCACAAAGAACCTAAACATAGAGGGATCCCGAAAGCTGCAACCACGTTTCATTGGACCCTTTATTATAACTGCCATAGTAAACCCGGTAACAGTAAAATTAGATTTACCAAACGAATATCCAGTACATACTACATTCCATGTGTCCTTGCTTAAGCCGTACAATCCAAAAACCCGACCTGAACCACTACCTCCACCCATACCAATTAAGGGAAATCTAGAATATGAAGTGAAAAGCATAAAAGACTCAAAAAGAATTAGTGGACGTCTGTTTTATTTAGTAGAATGGAAAGGATATGATGAATCTGAGAATTCATGGGAACCAGCATCATATGTACATGCCCCACAGCTGATTAGACGGTTTTATTTAAAAAATCCAGGAAAACCCCGTCCTGTAGGAGGGCCTTTGAGGGGGGCAACTGTTAGGGTTTGTGCACAGCAAAGAGCATGTCCCCTCTCACTGCACTAGTGGGTTCTGTAATAGCTCCCTTTTAAACTTACTATTGAAAGCCTTTCTTGTTATCTCACCTTCCCCCCCCCCTAGGCTTCTGTGTATTTTGTTTAATGTGCTGTTTTGTTTACACATTGGGCCTTGCTTTTACCAAGGCTTCTTTAAAACACTCCTCTCTAGGCCATGTGTTAATTTAACTCATTTGCATAATAACTGAAACTCTGCACACCTTTCAAGAACATGTGCAGCATGTGAGGACCACACCCAGCTCTTCAAACCACACCCAGCTCTGCACACCTTTCAAGAACATGTGCAGCATGTGAGGACCACACCCAGCCCTGTCTATAAAAGGCAGCCCCCGAGCCTCACCCAGTGCTTGTGCTCGTCTACCTCCCGCTTACCTGAGGACAGATCCCTCGGCGCTGGCACTCCTGCTCTCTACAGACTTTCATTGGCTTCAATGGGCGCAGCTGCTGGCTCTTCCTTCTTCCGGTTTCCGGTTCCTCCTTGCCTTAGCCTCTCTCCTACAAGCAACCTGCAAAAGAGAAAGAAGACAAGGTTAGACTGATCAGTATCTCTTGCCAGCAACAAGTAAGTGCAAAACTTTTATTACCTGAAAGAACTTTGACAACAATTTCTGGATTCGTGTATAGACAATTTGAAACAAGATACCTTCCACGAACATTGTGATTCAAACTCTTTGTTACAAGAATACTTTGCGGAACTTTGTGAAGCAAACATTTTTTTTTTTTATTTTTTTTTATGGAACTTTTAAGAATCGAACCGTGGAAACCATTAACAGCAAGGCAAACAGTAAATCAAGGACTTGCACAAATTACATGCTGTATTTTGACGTAAAAGTACAGTATTTGTTTTATAAAAGATTCTGGAAATATGGGAAAAGTGAGTCTGCTATTGGGAATTTAGGCTTTAGTTATATTAAGATGAATGTTTGATATTGGTAATTCTGATAACGGTATTTGTTTAATGTTTTAGAAGCTTTAGAGTAATAGAAAGCACATCCCAGAGCAGTAACACATTCCAAACCTGGAAACTAGAGACCAGGATCCAAGAGGTACTTTTAGAAGAAAATTTCTAATAAATAAAGGGATAGTCAGGAACCCAGTTAGGAATAGGTTGTACTTATCTGTTCTTTGTTTATGTTTCATTAGGCACCAGTTTCTACAAAAGTCAGAGAGGGCCGCAGATTTGTGCAGCACTTCAACAGTGGAAACGCAAGAACGGTGTTGTCTCTTTATTTTATTTTATCCACTTCCCCCCTTCCCTTGAGCTTCTGTTCTTAGTGCACTGTTTTAAAAACTAGTGTGCTGGAACAAGCAGTTTCAGGGTGGGGTCGGATTGTCTTCAACCTCCATCAGAACTGAACAAGGACTCAGGTGAGCTGGGCTTTGACACTTCCCTCAGCAATAAAAAATGGAAAAATGTTTTCTTCTCTTTTCTCTTTACTAACATATAGGCCAAAACAAACCCCCCAAGGAGAAGCATCTTAAAAATGATGAAATTCAGTTAGATAAATGGCAAGCTTTTTAACCCTTATAGGTGTACAAATAACTCTTCATCCTGGTTTAAACCTAACGGAGTGAGAGATCGGATATCCAGTATATATCTGGATTCCAGCTGGCGTAATTTCTTTTCTCTATCACCACCGCTCTCCAGTTTTGGTACCTGATCAATTGCATAAAATTTCATGAGTTCCCACTTGCTATCATGTTTTTGTTCCATGTGTCTCGCCGTTGCATAGCTCCTATCTGTATTGATAGTTGCTCGAATGTGTTCTACAATTCGCTTTTTAGTTTCACATATAGTACTGCCAATATATTTCAGCCCACAAGGGCACTCAATCACATATACTGTGAAACGACTTTTACAATTCAAATGTTTGCGTATCACTCTTTCCATGCCAGTATTTGTAGAGTACTCTTTCTTGTTCACACCAATTTTACATGCCTTACAGCTACTGCATTTCCAAAAACCAGGTTTCTGTAACCAGTTTGTTTTTCTTATTTGGAAATTACTGTGTGTTAATTTGTCCCTGTCTTGTTTGTTTGTAATCCGACGAATGGAATAAAAGTTTAATTATTAATTGCACACCGACGGAGTGCGGTTCTTTTCTCTTGACAAAGTGAAAGAGAAATCCCCTTCTTTTGAAATATATATATCCCCCAAACACGAAAAGCCCAGACACCAGTCCATGTTAAAATCCAAGAATTTAGTAGCATTTCTGAGCAGCAAGACAAAAAATCCTGACACATTTTGGCAACAGCATGCCCTGTTCACAGGTAAGTAAGAGCAGGTGTGAGTGAGCCAGTGCTTTTTAAGTACACAGTCATGTGACTTCAATAACCAAACTCCAACTTCCATAATGCACAGTTCCATATAAATATCTTCCTGAGGTGGAGCGCTGAATTTCCATATAGCTGCAATAGCGTCACAGGCACTTCAGTTCACCATTCAAATATTCTTATGTGCATTAGGTATCCATTACTTGATAGTCCACTTGCTTTTACAATTGCTGCCCAGCATGATAACAGCAATACAGGGAATACATGAAAAGTAAGAGGAGAAGCACACTGCTTCCCTCCTATCCCTTGCTCACCTCCATCACAATATATTTCTCAGATAAATGCCTTTTTTGCATGAAGGTGAGCGGGTCGGGCCCCTTCCATAAAACTGTCATTGTCTCCTCCTGCTCCGTAAAGGGCCACAGACCCTACTGGGTGGCCTGGGTTACTGGGGCGAAGCATCCCACAGAAAATATCTCCCAAACACGAAAAGCCCAGGCACCAGTCCATGTTAAAATCCAAGCATTTAATAGCATTTCTGAGCAGCAAGACAAAAAATCCTGACGCGTTTCGGCAACAGCATGCCTTGTTCACAGGTAAGTAAGAGCAGGTGTGAGTGAGCCAGTGCTTTTTAAATACACAGTTATGTGACTTCAATAACCAAACTCCTGGATTTTAACAGGTGATAAAGACCCAGGAGGGTTGAAACGCATTGGTGTGGGTTGTATTGCTGTGAATATACAATAAAGGTGGACTTTTGAAGATCCCATGTGTGATGCGTGTGACTAAAAGTCGTTTGTTGGAATATATGTATATATATATATTTATTTCAGGGGCTACATAATGAGGCGGTCCGAGTTGGATTTCGGGTCCCCTTTGTATCACAGTCGCGTTCCTCCAGTACCTCAAGAAAGCCTTTGACACCTTCTGGATTTGCTGAAAATCACTTTATTGCCAGCACAATGTCCCCACCAATGTGTTTCGTCTGTAGCCTTGATCACGGTAAATGAGGTACAAACCCCTTCTTTAT
The DNA here is from genome assembly GCF_031143425.1 of Pleurodeles waltl. Taxonomy (NCBI): domain Eukaryota; kingdom Metazoa; phylum Chordata; class Amphibia; order Caudata; family Salamandridae; genus Pleurodeles; species Pleurodeles waltl. Next base: position 639,328,733 of record NC_090443.1, on the reverse strand, counting down.
GTGTCACACCAAATACAAATAATGGACTGCACCCTAATGATGGGAAACTTACAATCACAAATGCAGCCACCATTTTTATATATGTAAAATGTATAAAGTACACCACTATTATCAATCAAACTACAGAAGAATTAATACTGATTTGCAAATGCGTAATTCATTCATTTGAGCAATACATTACCATCCTGATAACATTGTGTAATTCAATCATTGGTCATCAAACATTATGGGGTGTAAGTTCCTATTCTGTTATGGCATAATGCCAATAACATCTGCGGAATGCAAAAGTTTGTGCACTATGCAGCATTTACAGTGTGTATTCATTTGTGCCCCTCACAAAATAAATTCCATTATCAATAGGCCTTGCGGTAAATATGGTTTCTATACTATTATAGCACACTAATATAAATGTTGCAGCTTGCAGTTGACAGGCTAATAATGTAAGTTAAACCATTGCACATCTCCCATTACCTATACATACTCAACCTTATTCTGCTCAAGTGGGCTATCTCTTCTATAGTAAGGTTTATAAATATGTAATCCCAGTCACCACCACACAGTCTAAATATTGTAATCAATTCTGCCTCAGTGGCAGTGCTTAATTTGTAACTAAAAAGGTGCCGGCGCTGGTGCCCAAAGCTCTCCTCTTAAACATGGTGCTGCTGCAATTAAATGTGTGAGCATGGAATGCTGAGGCAGCGTAATCCTGAAGCCATCTTGGGCCTTTTCAATCCACATAAAGTCACTCCTTGCCCCTTCAGCTCACTTTTGCAGCTTTCTACTTTCTCCCTTTGTGACGCTTTTTCATTTTTCCCTTCCTCAGTCTTTCCCATATGTGTCTTTTGCTCGCAGCAAATGCTTGAGGCAGAAGAATAAGCCCCGGCCCCCAAAAATAAGTGCTGGTGCTCAGCACCGGAAACAACAAGCACAAATTAAGCACTGCCCCGTGGGCTATGGCAGTTTACTTTATCCTGAATCCCCAACATGTGTGTGTTTTTGAGTCAATGACAGGATCAATTTCACTTCCTACTCGTAAACATAATGGAGTTTGAAATGCTCCATATTTATAGACAACCTGGTATCATTTATTCACCAGAAATGAACACAGAGTACAAAATCTTGATCAGTGTTGCAGCTACAATTTTCTCTGATACTGAAAATACTAGTACCATGGGGGATTTCCAGCATCACACAACTAGAGCTGTTATTGCATGATTTGCATTCCCTGTAACAGAAAAAAGCTCGTTTGTCACCAATGTGTCTAATGCTGTTACCGTCCTGGGCGATTATGTTGTGGCACACTGTATCGCTCATAGATCTACTTTTTCTATAGGTGATCTGTGAGGTTTTGTGTAGATATTTATTGAGCACCCCATCTGTCTGTAAAATATGTCAGTTCTGATTCAACACCCCCTCACCTGATATGACTATTTACAGAATGTAGGGATGCTTCTTACTTGTTCACCGACTTCCTTTCCTGGTTCTGGTCTATAGTGTAAGAGACCTATTCTGGCAATTTGATCTGCCTTCATACAAGCTTGATTATTGACCTTTCTGCTGTAAGGTCAAGTGGAGTAGAGTGGAGCAGCAAAAGGGCAGTAGTAAGTATTGACATAGAGTGTCTGACTCCTTAGTGGATGTGCTACTCTAGCAAGTTGAACTTGTGGCTCAAGGCTTGCCACTAGAAGACCTCTTGCACGTTTTACTAGAGCAGGCTGTGACTGCTTCTTTGAATGCTTGTTAGGGTTTTCCCTCACCTAAACAAAAATAGATGCAAGTGTTCCATTGACCATTATACAGATCTATCTGAAGAAGACAGACTGAGCAAATTAAAAGATAGATGCAGGCTGCTAACAAGTCAGAGGTTGTTCTCTTCCAGAGAAGACGTCCTCTGCCTAGTGCTCTATGAAAGGCTCTGGCCACAGAGTAGAAGAATGTAAATTAGCAGGTGTTCTGAATAATTTAGTCATGAATATATGCTCTGGCTAAAAAGGATTTTCACCCGTAGTGGTAGTGCACTCTTTGGTGAGGAGCCTTGCATTTCAGAATACTATTGTTTCAGAGAAAGTCTCACCTGCTAATGCAATAGGAAATATGCATTATGTGGGAGTAAACAGTGTTTTTCTAAAGTTGTGTTCAATCTCCTGGGGTAATAAACTGTAATTTGACATTTCCATTGCAGTAATAAACATGTGAATATGTGCATTTCATCATCATAATGACTGCCTCAATGCCACACTGTATAGATTTAACAATGTCAGGGCTACAGGGATCATGTTCCATGGGAGGTTAAATATGTTGCAATGTTATCTAAATTATGCACTAAGAAAAGCAAACTACGCAGCACATTCTTTGACAGTATTGTTGTCATACATATGACCTAGAAACACTATTTGTTTGGAAAAATATTCACATTTTGTGGAAAATTATGTGTCAAATATGGTAAAATGCATAGCTATTTTGTAAAACCCTGCTACCTCAGAATTGCCTTATTCCTCTTACTCCAATTTGTGATCATTGTTTAATCAACAATCTGTTAGAAAAAGGTAAATAAAACCAAAAACGTTATAACTCCTACCATTGCACATTTGATAAAAACAACTTTTTCAAGCTAACTAACATAAAGTAAACATGTAATATAAATATACTGTTAGAAATTGGGTTGTTGGTTGGCAGTCAGGTTACCCTGGTCCAAGCAAGGACCCTCACTCTAGTCAGGGCAAAGGAGAAACACACCTGGTTAACCCCCACTCACCCCTTTGGTAGCTTGGCACAAGGAGACAGGCTTAACTCAGAAGCAATGTGTGAACTATTTGTACCAACACACACAGTAATACAGTGAAAACACCACAAAATGGACACCACACCAGTTTAGAAAAATAGGCAATATCTATCTAAATCAATCAAGACCAAGAGGACAAAATCCAACATACACAAGATAAAATATGAATTTTCAAAAGAATAAGAGTACTTCTATCTGCTCTCAAAGGGAATCAGCACTTTAATAATTTTTAAAGGCAGCCTATCAGAGAGATAGACCTTGCACCGTGAAAACTGAATTTGGCAATATTTCACTGTTAGGACATGTAAAACACATCAGTACATGTCCTACCTTTAGCATACCCTGCACCCTGCCCACGGGGCTATCTAGGGCCTATCCTAGGGGCGCCTTACATGTAGAAAAAGGGAAGGTTTAGGCCTGGCAAGCGGGTACACTTGCCAAGTTGAGTTGGCAGTTTAAAACTGCACCTACAGACACTGCAGTGGCAGGTCTGAGCCATGTTTAGAGGGCTACTCATTTGGGTGGCACAACCTTGATGCAGGTCCACTGGTAGCATTTGATTGACAGGCCCTGAGCACCTCTAGTGCATTTTACTAGAGACTTACTAGTAAATCAAATATGCCAATAATGAATAGCCAATTACACATACATTTTACACAAGAGCACCTGCACTTTAGCACTGGTTAGCAGTGGTGAAAGTGCCCAGATGATCAAAAACAGCAACAACAGACTCCAGCACACATCAACAACCTGGGAAGCCGAGGCAAAATGTTAGGGGAGACCACGACAAGGATGCCAAGTCTAACATGTATCTCCCCCAGCTGAAAGTGGGGAGAAACTACCCAACCTCATGGGAGTTCTCATCACTAAGGTGGAAGAATCTGGACAGACTGGTGGTGTTCCACCATAAAATCCATCCCCTGTAGGGAAATGGACCACCTCAACAGTTTTAGATTCTCACCCCTCATCTGCATTAACCATCTGAGGGGCCTGTGATCTGTCTGAACCCAGAAATGAGTCCCAAACAAGTAGGGTCTTAGCTTCTTCGGCACCCAGACCACAGCAAAAGCTTCACACTCAGTTGCACTCCACCTATGTTCTCCAGGAAGTAATCTCCTGCTAATGAAGGCTACAGGTTGACCTTGGCCCTCTTTATTTAGCTGTGATAACACTGCTCCTATACCATGCTCTGAAGCATTAGTTTGCACAACAAACTCCTTGGAGTAATCAGGTGCGCTCAGCACCACCTGTGCACATGGCAGCCTTCAGGGCATCAAAAGATGTCTGGCAGGACTCAGTCCAGATCATCTTCTTTGGTTGCTTGTTAGAAGTCAACTCATTCAAGGGAGCAAAAATGGTGCTATACCCCTTGACAAGCCTCCTAAAATAGCCAGTGAGACCCAAAAGGCTGTCACCTCTGTCCGGATCTTGGGTGGCTCCCAAGCCAGAAAGGTATCAATTTTGGGCTGTAGGTGTATCTCCTGATCACTCCCCATCTGGTGTTCCAAGTATACCATAGAACCCTGCCCTATTTGGCACTTACTTGCTTTAATAGTGAGGCCTGTCTTTTCAAGGCCCCTAACACTTTATAGAGATGTTGCAGGTGTTCATCCCATGTGGAGCTGAACACAGCAACCTCATCAAGGTAGGCTGCACTAAAATTATCCAGCCCCGCCAACACCAGGTTAACCAATCTCTGGAAGGTGGCAGTGGCATTTTTCATCCCAAACAGCATCACTTTAAACTGATAATGCCCATCTGGGGTAGAAAATGCTGACCTCTCCTTGGCCCCCTCAGTTAAGGCAATCTGCCGATACCCAGACGTCAAGTCGAAGGTGCTAAGGTATTTGGCAGCTCCCAACCAATCAATGAGCTCATCAACTTGGGGGATGGGGTGCGCATCAGTCTTAGTGACTGCATTGAGACCCCGGTAATCCACACAGAACCGGAGTTCTGGAGTGGCACTAGGAGCAGCAGCCTTTGGGACCAATACCACTGTGCTGGCCCAAGGACTACTGGAAAACTCAATAACCCTTAGGGTTAATATCTTTGATACCTCATCTTTGATGCTAGTCCTGACCTTGTCAGCCACTCTGTAAACCTTCTGTTTAGCAGGTGGACTGTCCCCAGTGTCCACATCATGGTTACATAAGTGTGTGACCCCTGGGATCAAGGAGAACAGGGAGGCAAACTGACCCAACACCTGGCAACAGTCCCTCTGTTGTTCTGAGTTGATGGAGGGGGATGTCAGAGTATTCTTCCCCTCTACCTCAAAGTGCTTCCACAGACCTGCTCCCCAATTAGCTTCAGGGACCAGATTCATGTGGAGAGCAGACTCATACCCCTTGACCCACAAGAATATGTCATCCTCCCTTTTGTAATCGTTCACAAGGTCTTTCGGAATGTGCACTCTCCTTTCAGGCTGCACTGTAATATTGCTTCCACCATCCCTACTACACTGGCTCCTCTGATCCAGCTCCCTCAAGCTGAGCTCATGAGCCAGCTGCATCTTCTTGTCCTCTATGGCAATCATCCTTTCCTCCATATCCCCTTGCATCCTAAATGTCTCCATCTCCAACTGGTGAGCCTTCTCTGCCTGTCTGCCTTGCAACTCTTCAGGAGTCAGACCCTTGGATGATACACTGCTCCCTACCCTGGAGAGTCTCCCCCTAGACAGAACAGGTCCACCCACTACCAAATTCAGGGGGATCGGGCAGACTCAATACAAAGGGAGTCAGCACATTACAGAGCTGCAAATATCAATGAAATTGACTATGGTGGAGTTCGTACTCCATCTGCATGTCCTGGAATGACTTCAGGACTGTACCAGTCATTACGTCCCCCAGGGTGGATATCCCAATGAGGTCTCAGTTTTTAACACCCTCCAGCTGGGCCACCTGCTGCTGCATGCATCCCTGCAGGGTGGTGTCTACTCTGTCAATCTCCCTCACCAACCCATCCAACAAAGGGACCGTTTCCACAGATTCAGGACCACTCAAGTCTCCTAAAGGAGGGCGTCAACAACCCCCCTGTTGTACATATATAGGTGAGCAGGGGGGTGTCTTATCCACATAGGATCCCATCTCTCAGGAGCATAGGCTGCTTCACCGGAGAGGTCATACTACCAGTCATTATTGATCAGCAGATGTGATGCACAATAGTAAGAGTTCATGTCTGTTGCAGCAATACCTCCACAGCAATACCATTTTAAATTGATGACCTACTGGTTAGCCATAAGTGCAGGTCTGATCAAACCCTCACATTCTCCCTCATTCGGGTCATGGCCGGGTCTAGGTTGCTGGACCATGACAGCTCTGCATTGGGTGACACAAAAACACCCAAGTACTTGAAATCTCCCACAGCGAGTGCCACTCCAGACACCCACTTCATGTCTTGCTCAGAGCCTCCCACTGGAACACTATTGATTTTGACTGATTCAGATAGAGGCCCAATGTTTCACCAAAGATGCTCATGATGTTCATAATATGGGGTCCTGAAATCTCAGACACAGTCAGAACGAACAAGCCATCATCTGCATCTAGGGCAAATCTGTCAGATAGTCCCTTCCTCGACTCAAAGTCCCAGATATGAACGTCCATCCTGACCCACACCACCAGAGGCTCCAGAACATGGGCAAACATTAGGGAGGGCAGGGGACAACCTTGCCTCATCCCCTGCTGTATTGGAAAGGGATATGATTAGGCCCTGCCCATCCAGACAATCAACCTTCCTGTCTATGTAGAGGAGCTTTACGTAGGAGAGAAATCTGGCCCCACAGTTCAACCCGCATAGTAGTAGGAATAGGTATTCCCAGATTACTGAGTTGAATACTTTGTTTATATCTGCTTGGAGTACTGCTGCAGGCCTCCCCACTTGGTCTGAAAGTTATAGGGTGGTGGTTCCCAACCTTTTGACTACCATGGAATCCCCACTTTATCAGTACTGAACCTGGGGACCACCACTGAATCATTATTGGAATCCAGGGACCCCCTCCGTGAGCTGGGGACCTAATCTGTTAATATTATTTCATTTTCAAAGCAGTCACTGACCCCCTAATGAGGCTTTGTTGACCCCCAGAGGTCCCCGGACCATAGGCTGGTAACCACTGTTATAAGGCATTGTAGATGCACCAAATATTATGGTGCATGGCACGATGAGGCATAAATCGAGCCTGGTCATGGTGAATCAGGTCTAGGATAAAATGCACCGCTCTATTTGCCAAGGTTTTGGCTAACAGCATTGATTCCAAATGTAAAAGGGAGATTGGGCTATAAAATAAATCATTTTCCAGAGGACAACTTGGTTTTGGAAACAAAGAAGAAACCACGGCACATCACAGCTTCCATATTGCTTGTCTTTATTTCTCCGTGATAAGTAAGATAAATGTCCAAGCAGATGAATATCAGCAAGATTGTGGATGAGAAAAATTTCTCCAAATCGAGACAATATATAAGTTCAAAACATCCAACAGCCTACACGTTTTTTTCGTCAATACTTGACTTTTTCAAGGCTGTAAATACAAATTCACAGATATGGAGTTCATCAGCTAACTAGTTTCAACAGTCGACAAGTTAAATTATTATCATTTAAAAATACTATCTAGCATCCATAACCAGAAGAAACCCGAAAATAACGGGTAAGGTGATTACACAAAAGGTTCTCTGCCCCCCATTGTGTAGAATTCAAATCTTGTGACATGAAAACATGTTCACCAGCGTGCATTATCACATGTAACACACTCCAAACAAATCCCAAAAGAACTAGAGACACACCTCTGTGAACTACATAAAAACCAGGTGACTATATACAGGTACCAAGTGAGTTAAAGAGCGTGGAGAGATCAAAGATTAAAAATAAAAAGTGTATTGATCATACCGAAAATGAATATGTTGTACAAATATATAACAGGTGGAGGCAGTTTCCTTATTAATGCGTTGTCCACTTCGTAGAAACTTCGGTGAGTCAAAGAATGTAGTTTTAGGTTTCCCATTTTCAGAATCAGACCATGATAAGTCTGCGAAAAGAGTTTCAGTAATCAATAAGGTGAAATGTGATGATAGTAAATTGATATAATGGAAAGATGGAGGCCCTGATATATCCACAATGCCGTTCAGACAAAAAAAGCTAAAACCCTTAAAGGGTTGCAAAGCTTTAATATAATAATAAATGTATGAAATGCCAACAAGCCTACTGCATGGCGCATTACCTTCCAAATTAGAATTAACAGGGGGAGGAGAAAGTAATAGCCACAGGTACTGGTAAATAAGTCTGCTAGGAGATAGATACAATGTCATATGCTGCCGTGCGCCGAGAGAGGGTGCATATAAGCAGCGGCCCCAAACCATATTGGTGGACCGAGAGAGAGTAAATATAAGCAACAGCGCCCAACCATAATGAATATACATGAAAACGATTCCGATGCATGGTTCTGATGCAAGGGTTTGTTAGGAGACACAATGTTATATGCTGCCGTGCGCCACGATAATATTCACAAAAACAACAGTCCCAAACCATAGTAAATTTGCATGAATACGATTGCGTTGCACGGACCTGGTGTAATTAATCGGATACATGCCAGACATAGGGGGTCATTCTGACCCCCGCCGGCGGCGGATGCCGCTGGCCTGACGGGAACCGCCAGAAGACCGTACCGCGGTCGAAAGACCGCGGCGGTCATTCTGAGTTTCCCGCTGGGCTGGCGGGCGACCGCCAGAAGGCCGTCCGCCCGCCCAGCGGGAAACCCCCTTCCACGAGGATGCTGGCTCCGAATGGAGCCAGCGGAGTGGAAGGGGTGCGACAGGTGCAGTTGCACCCGTCGCGATTTTCAGTGTCTGCCATGCAGACACTTAAAATCTAAGTGGGGCCCTGTTAGGGGGCCCCACGACACCTGTTCCCGCCAGCCAGGTTCTGGCGGTGGAAACCACCAGACCAAGGCTGGCGGGAAGGGGGTCGGAATCCCCATGGCGGCGCTGCTTGCAGCGCCGCCGTGGCGGATTCCCAGGGGCAGCCGGTTTCCCGTTTCTGACCGCGGCTGTATCGACGCGGTCAGAATGCCCATGGAAGCACCGCCAGCCTGTTGGCGGTGCTTCCGCGGTCGTTGGCTCTGGCGGTCCATGACCGCCAGGGTCAGAATGACCCCCATAATCTTATATTATATAAAAAACAAAAGGAGAACAAGTGCATCTAAGCAGCAGCCCCAGATCTTGATGTAAAGGCAGACCGAAATAAGTAATAGTTGGAGGAAGTATAAAGAAGAGAGATAAAAATGCAGAGCCTACGGATAATGAGCCCCAAGAATACCCACCATTAGGTGTGATTAGTCTAGTTAGACATCTGTTTGCAGTATGGTACTCACGGACATGTTGACAATAATCACAAGGTTTGTGTAAGAGGTGTACAAATGGTCAAAGCGAGTAGCACAAGGTTTTGGGAACGATCTCTGCATGTCGACAATCCAGTGGCCGTGCAGTACCTGTTGTTGCAGAGTGAATCATCCCCAAAAGGTGCTTCCCGAGCCGGGGCATAAACGCATTGAAAAACTCACATAGGAACCCATTAGGATCATCAGAGTGGACAAGAGCGCATCCTTCATGACCGCCTCAACTAGTTGGTTCCAAGCCATGGACAAGAGGGTTTAAAAAAGAAGAGCATCCACAAATTCTGTTATATGCTCCCAGGATAATACCTCTTTTCGAGCACAAATGTGCAGCAAAGCCCTGAGCCACTTCCCCAGGGTCAAAAAGCAGCATGCCCAGTGGATCACGAATCAGGGGACCAGACAGGGAGTATGTGGTGGCTTGACACAATCTGTGGAGTATTTTGTTTGATTTGCCCCCCATTGATAGATGCAGCTCTGAACCACCTACCAAGTCTGCTTGGTCTCTTCCAGCAGTGTCTGTTGGTACTGCTGCTGCACATCCCTCAACTGTTGCTGTGCTACGTGCACATTGGCCCGAGAGCCCTGTCCCTCCAGTGCCTGCATCCGCGACTCGAGCTCCACCAGGTTGTGTGCTCTACACCAATGCTCCCCGGCACAGTAACTACAATCTACTCCCCACAGTGTGGGCTTTAATGCTTCCCACAGTGTCACCTTAGATGACATAGTACCAATATTGAGGGTGAAGTACTCTTTGATGGAGTGTGCGATTTGCAGCTGATGGGTGGGATTCTGCAGATGCTAAGGTGAGAGATGCCAATGGAATGCCTGTCTCCTTGGCCCGAAATGGAGCCTAATGGCTATTGGGGAGTGATCAGAAAGTCCCTGTGCTCAGATAGTAGCATCTGAGGCTCTATACATATGTGTGCTGGGAACAAGGAAACAATCAATGTGGAAGAAGGAGATGTGAGTGGAGTAAAACATGTGTCCTTGATGCGCCATCCAAATGTCAACCAGACCTAGGGAAGATGCTAAGGAGGACAACTGGGACTTGCTAATCCTGATGGAAGGTCCCCAAGCATGCCATCTGTCTACTAAGGGATTCATCATGCCGTTCCAGTCACCCCCATCACTGTCTGGCTCACCGGGAACTCGTTCCACAAGCCTGCAACTAGATTGATGAAGGACTGACTGAGAGGGGGAGGGGCACACACACATAGGAGTGTGAGGAGTTCATTATACAATATGCTTGTGACTATTGTGTGCCTACCCTTATGGTCCACCCAGGTTTTAACATATTGGAAGGGGACATGTCGCTGATTCAGAATGCTCATACCTCTGGAACCCCTCACAAACCCCAAGTGGAACACCTGATTGTAGTCATATTTGACCAACAGGGGACTTTGGTTCAAAGAAGATGTGTCTTCTGTAACAACAGGATGTTAGTCCCCAACCCTTTAGCATGTTTTAAAACCACTCCCCGCTCAATCTTTTCTAGGATGCCATGGACATTCCATGATATATTATGAGGATTTGAATTATGGGATTATCCAACTCTGGAGGTACCATAGTGAGTCAGGGTGGAAAGTTTGGTATCATAGTGGGTATAATGGGGGAAGGGCACGCGGCAGGCCAGCACATGCTAAACACCAAACAACAAGAAACATTCCCCAAACTCTCCCTTTCATAATTTGGAAAGAAGAAGTATCTATTGCTCAGCAGACCAATTAGGGGACCCAACAGGGACTCTGCTCAACCTGTCCTAATGCCTCCCCACACCCAACAAGCTTAGATCACTAGAGACAATGAAAACACTGCCTCTAGGGTGTGCAGTCATAAATGTTCTGGACCACGTTGCAGTGTTTGTAAACATCTGCTGACTCAAACGTTTTTACCAATATCATGTGAGGGGCAATGTTACTTTTGGTAGAGGATCTGGAAGTTGCCCGTTTCCAGCTCCATTCTTTCCATCTTGCTCGACACTCCTCCAGGATGATTTAGATTTGTTGTGCAGCTCCACCAGAATTTTCACTGGACGATCTCTTCTATCCCTTTGAGATGAGTATGAGTCTAGGCATGGTGGGGATGTGGCTTCAATGTGACTTTCTCATTGGTCCATTAGACGTCCTCCTCCGGTGACTCAAAGTAAAAGGTCTGTGAATTGCAGATAACCTTCAGGTGAGGTGTGTAGAGGAACATATATTGCAGTTTCAGTCCTCGGAGTCATTGCTTGGCTGACATGAATGATTGGCATTGTTGTTATACCATCCTGGTATAATCTGGAAATATTGTTACATGGTGGGATTGGTATGTGACCTTGTCCTGGAGCCAGGCATATTTCAGGATTGCATCCCTGTCCATGTAGTTAAAGATTCTGTCAATCACTTTGTGTGGCTGACTTTGGGGAGGAGACTGCTGCACCAGTACCCTGTGAACCCACTCAAGTTCAAAACAAGAAGACTGGGCCTCCCAGTTGGCATACTTGTCCATTGTGCTTTACTTAGTGGCGGGGGTACTTTATCTCTCACCAAATTGGCTGAGGGGATCAGTCAGTAGCCAGGGCAGTTTCTGCTATCTGTTACCCAAAAGGATCCACAGGGTTGCATGCAGGATCCAAATGTCTAGTCAAATAGTGCAGGTGGGTTCACTGCTGCAAATCGCACCAGGACGAAGCCTGGCCGCTTCATAGTGAGGACAACCGCTCTTAGCGTGGCTCCCCAATGGGGTCACATGTAGAATATTGTGGGGGTCTGGCCAAAATCCCAGAAATGCATAGAGGATATATCGATGGGCTGTGAGTAGGACTATGAGTCACATCCATCCCTGTCACTAGGCCGTGTGGTGCCCACATCCTCACAGCCAATGTTTAGTCTTGAGGCCCACTTGGGCAGAATGCATATTGTATGCTGTATCTTTGCAGTATGTTTTCTTCAAGACAGGCAAATTCCAGGGGTAATGTCTAAGGCAGTTTGTGTTCTGAATTACTGCGCTCTCCTCAAGCTTAAGCCCTGGCTCCCTGGGATTTAAAGGGGCAGGAGAAGGGCCCCCGAGGCTGTCTCCAGTAGCCTCTGGCAGTCCAAGCCGCCTTTGTGAAAGAAGGGGATAGAGCCCCACACCGAATCATAGTTGCAGTTCCACCCCCAGCAGGCTGAATCATGGCAGAAGGCATCACACAATGCAATGGCCCAGCAACAATCACCTCCCTGGCCAGGGGATGCAGGCAGCCCCTGGAATCAAGGGGGATTGCAGGGACTCATCACCCGCAATCACTACCTCGCTACATTCTGTTGCTGATCTTGCATTCTCCCTGTGGGCAGTGGAAAGTCGGTCCACCATCCCCACATAGGCCACCGGTGCTGCTGTCTGCCCAGCACCTCACATCACCACTCAGGGCACACCACTCCCTCCTCCTTCTTGAGAACTGTCAGTTTGCGGTGCCCTCGTCTTAGGTGTGTTTCTCGCACCACTTGCCGACAGGCCACACGACAGGAGGAGGGCCAGAATAACAATCACTCACAGCGGGAGAGTGAATGCACAATACACATCAAGAAGGGCACTGGTGCACCCCACCCCTGACTGCCCTGCCATGCCAGCTCCAATGCTGGGACCTCAGGACTAGCGGCACCACCAGCCCACTGCAGTCTCTCTGCCCTCAATGGCACCACCAGCACCAGAATTCAATATCACCTCTGAGCCTGTAGGCTGTAAAGGGCTAGGATTTTCATGTCCTCCTTGTGATGTCAGCCATGATTGCATTGTATATATGGGCAACCACATAGAGCTGAGTTAAGGTGCAGCCATTGTGTCTAGTGGTCAAACCATGACCCCTAAGCTGCCATTCTGACCTTGCAAAATGAACCCTATTGCCAGGCTCAAAACCTTAATTTTAATAATTATAGCCCCCCCTAAGGTAAACCCTAAAGGCTCATAGGGAAGGGTGCATGGAAATTAAAACGTAGGAAACGTGTATTTAAGTTTTATATGTCATGACAGTGAAAAGTTCCTAAAGTCATTTTTCAATATAGTGAGGCTTTCTCTCTGATAAACTAAGAATGGGTTAGCTTATTACACTTAACAAGTGATAACTTCAGTTTGGTAAAAGATAGAGAAATGCTTCTTCCACTCACTTAATTTTCATTTAAAATCCTCTTTAATAGTAAAGTCAGATTTTAAGTTACTATTCTGATAATGCACTAATAGAAAGTTGTCATTTTTCTTCCTAAACCAAATGTGTCTTCTTGCCAGTGTCCCGGGTCATATTATTCTGAATGACTCCCCTGTGTGTTTTTTGTAACCCTCCAGACATAGGGACACAAGAGGACTAAGTTTGAGGGAGTGGGTCTTTCTGATAGGATGTCTGAGGAGGAGTTATGCTCTGCCCTGATTACACTTCTAGGACCCTGCCTAGAACAAACAAAAAGGAACCCGACACCAGGTGTGCCCTTGCCTTTGTAGCCCTAAACAGTTTGGAGCCAAACTCAGGGAAAGGGGAAGAAAAGACCACAACCAGTTTGAAAGTAGGCCATTGAATGCCACCCAGACAAGAGGTGCCCCCAGGTCCTGGGCCTATGGCTGCCATCAGAGTGTACTTCTCATGCCTCAAAACTAAGCAACATGTAAAAACCCAAAAGTGTGGGTCCTTGCATTAGCAATGGTGCCTTGTCTCCCACCAAAGCAAAGTTCTGAAGTTCCAAAGCCTGCTCTTTACACCTAACAGCAGCCACCTGTTTCTCCTGCCAATGTGAAGCTCCTCGCAGTGACAATGATCTTCCAGCGGCTCCTGCCTACATGAAGCTCTGGCTGAGGCTCCTCGTTTGAACTTCGACTCAGAGAAGGTAAATCTCTTCACCAGGACAAACCTGGTCATAATATTGCACCTGTGCTCCATCACGGTCAGTATTTACTTGTAACTTTGATGGGTATGACTAGATACCCCGAGTGATGCTTTGTGCTTTTTGGTGCTATTTTCACCCAGAGTTTAAAAAATTCATAACTCCAGACTGTTTTTTTTTTGTTTTAGTGTCATTTTAGCTATTACATTGTATTCTAGATTTCTAAATTGGTTTGGGATTTTTGTTGTTTTGTGTTTTCCCTTTATTTCTGTTTCAATACTGCATAAATATTTTACACATCGCCTCTAAATTAAACCTGACTGCTTATGTGGCAAACTACCATAGAGTTAAGCACAGGTTTATTAAGTCACTTTTGTGGTTCACCCTGACCAGGATTGTGTTTATTACTTCTATGAGGCACTCAACCCTCTCAATAAATAACCCATTTGTTTTTACAAATACCCTTAGCATCTTATTTATGACCAGAGTGCATTGTTTCCTAATGACAGAGTGTGAGCATGATATTGTTGCAATTTCAGAGATGATAAAGTATGCTTATCTTATTTCTTCTAATGCAAAAACACGTGTTTATTAGACTGGAAAGAATCTTGTTGGTGTATTCATTTTGAGACAATCATAAATATTTTGATAGTAGGGCCCGGCATCCAATTTCCCTGTGTAAATGAAATGTACAAACCGCTTAGCCAGCATAAATAAAATTAATAAATAGTTTCTTTGAAAGGGACAGTGTCTAAAGAGAATATGTATAATAGAATATAAAACAAATTCTGTGTATGGGGTGTTTACTCCTGTGATGTCTGCACGGCATTCATCTCGGCTTCTGGCAACAACAGCTGATCCCATTAGAATATGCAGAAATGTCCACGTGCTAAAGAGATGGAGCACAGTCGTGCATTCTTTCCTTTTACTGTTTGTTTATTTGTCTGATGTTTGTTGTAGCCTAAACCAGGCGGCAGAGCGCTCTATAAAGAAGTGATAGGCTCTTTGAGTAATAAGTAAACGCAAAACAAAAGAAATCATAGGGGAGCAATATTTTTATGATTTTACACTTTCAGCCTGCAGCCTTTCGTGAATTAATCTTGAGTGGGGGCGCTTTAAAAGAGAAAACGACACAAAGGGGTGGGACCGATGTGCTTGAATAGGAAAGTACAGATGTAACAATTGTAAATCCCCGTCCTTGCGAGGAACTGTTTGTTTATTTTATTTAAGAAAGCCAGATAGTAGAAAATGTCAAAGCTAGCAGGAGAATACTTTGCTTGACAGGAGTTCTTTAGTTAGTGCTGAATTTGCAAAAAATCAGTTTCTAATACTGCTACCAGAAAGCAAAACTGGAGTATAAGTTGCGTATTATCTTTTGGAAAGCTTCAAAACTATTGAGTCAAGCCCTAAGCAACACCATCATTTCCTTCAAAAGCTTTCTCTGCTGCAACAACTGATACTTCATTTTATTTTTGAGCTCCGACACACATTGAATGACTAATAAGAAGTACTTTCCGAATTTCATGCCGTGTTTCAAAAGCAGTTTTCTTACCAGTTGCACTTTTCCCTCTGATTACAAGTAAGGGGATAATGTCGATTTTCCTGGTAATTTTTGAAGGAAAGTCTTAATTTTATTAATGACACATAGGAGACTGTTATGCTTTTCTTCTCTTGGAAGAATTTAATAGCAGCAGTGAAGAATAAATAAATTAACTACAAATCCCAAGTGGCACAGGTTATAAGCCAATGGAAAACAAAACGTAGTGCTTATTTGACAACCAATCAGAATAACATATCCAGTATAATGACGTCACTTGACTGCGAACAGCCCGAGAAGTTAATAAATACGTAACAAAGGCAAATTAGACAACAAAATATTTAGAGTCATGATAAGAGAAAGAAGCTCATGACAAATGTTAATAAATCCAGGAAACTGTAACTTGTCTGGAGGAACAGAAGCAAGTGGATTCCCAAGTTGGTTTGGAGAAGGAACGGCAACATGTTTGGTTCCAGAAGAGCTGACAACAGAGTTATGAGGAAGGTTGAGAAGGAGGTGGTGCTTGTCTCAGGGTAGGAAAAAAACAAGAGTTAAAAAAGTTGTGGTGGGATAATACTCGCCTCCGTGTCTTTAATAAAACTAAGACTTTCCTCCATAAATTACTAGGAAAATCTACATTTTATATCAAGACCAGAGACTCCTGTTTGCTTGTTTAAAGCAAATTAATCACAGTTGAAGAAACATTGTCAACTGGTTTGCAATAAATACTGTAAACACATTGTCATTAGACCAATCAGCGGAACTGAGAATGTCCTCCAAGCGGGAACTAGACCAAAATTCCTTAGAAGCCATAGCGTCCCTGGAACAATGGGCACCAAAGATGAAAGTATCAATAACTGCTAAGGATATGATCCATTTAATCCAGTGGGTAAGGTTAGGGGAAGACACTGGTTTATAAGGTTTTCTAAAGGAAACAAGGAGTTGTGATGCAAAGGACGTTCTTAGATTTTCTGTTCGTAAACCTTCATACATTGTCCAACACACAGCTTGGGATAGTCAGGGAAATAAGGGTAAAACACAGATGTGAAATTAATTTTGGTAAATCGAACCACTGGGAACAAAACAAATAAATTGACGAGAAGAAATGTCTGATGCTCTAACATTAAAAAGGCTTTTAATAGAAATGAGGCATAACAACATTATCAGTTTTGCAGATAACATTTTTAGAGAAAGAAAAGAATTATCAGGCCATGACAGAAAACAGATTTAAAACAAACTTTACTTCCCATAGTTGAATGTATTTAGGAAGAGGGGGATTAGAAAATTTTACTCCCTCCAAAAGTGACAACAAATAAGAGGATGTTCTCCCACTGGTTTTCCTTTGTTGTAAGGACGGTTGGAAGAGAGTGCTGACCTATACAGATTGATTGTGCAATACATTTTTTCTTTGCTAGCCTCTGCCACTAGAAAGTTAGTAATAAAAGTTACATTTACTCAAAAGGGATTGATGCCTTTTCCCAAACACCAGATGTACCATAAAGAGAAAACTGAGTTGTAATCTTTCTTAGTTCCTGGAGCACAGGATTGTTTGATATATTCTAAAGCTTCAGACTAAATCAATGGGAAAGGTTGATAATTCCCAACATTTTCCAAGCTGAAAGAGTAAGAAGGTTGCCTAAGACTAGGTGTGAAGGCGATTTGGGGGAGTCCAACAATAAGTTTGGAAAACAAGGGAGAAGATTGGGAAAATCCATGACTATTCCAGGAGGATTGGAACCACACCTGGGATTGCAAGAACAGAGCTATGAGCACCAGAACAGCTTGTTGCCATCTTACCTGCATGAGTAACCTGCTGATCACGAGAAAAGGAGGAAAGACGTAATTCAGAGAAGTTTACCAATCCTGTGAAAAAGCATCTGAGGCTAAAGCTAATGGATCTGGGCGCCAGCTGTAAAACTGAGGAAGTTGCGAGTTGAGCCAAGAGGCAAAAACATCTATTATCAAGAGACCCCATTTGTTTTGTATTGACTGGAATACTGAGAGATTAAGTTTTCAGTTGTTGGCATCTCGAAGATGTCGCAAATGCCAATCTGCTATGGTATTGAGATCACATAGTAGATAGGCAAAATTCCCAAAAGCCTTTTGCTAATTCCGCTTGAGGTTTGGATTTTGTTCCCCCTAAGTGGTTTATGTACCTTACTGTGAAATGTTGTGCATTCTGAGAAGAATAGCACAACAAACTCTGTTTTTCTGCAAGGCTTCTGATTGCAAAGGAGGCGGCAAGCATCTCTAAACAATCGATATGCAATCAGGGCTCCTCTAGTGACCATGTACCTCCAGCTGATATTGGTCCACAGTGGGCACCCAAACCCATGCGGCTTCCATCTGATTATAATACAAGATTGGGTGCTGAAGAAAAGATGGCCCTGCCGCTCCAGGCATCTAATGGTCTATCCACCATTGAAGTTCTATGTGGGAGTCTTGATCTAAGAAGATGACGTCTGAACACGCTAGACCCTTTCGTGTTGAAGTTTTAGTCTTTGAAGCACCGATAATGTAGAGGGCCTTGGAAAATGGCTTAGATAGAGAAGGAAAGGAGGCCTCCTATTCATGCTAGAGATCTGAGAGAAATTAAGGAACTGCGTAGAATCTGAAGGATTTCTGATTTTATGGAATTTACTTTTGCCAAAGGAAGATGAAGAGTGGCGGATACCAAATTTATTAGGAAACCCCAAAATTCTGTTTTTTGGGAAGGAGAGGAGGGCATTGCCGAGTAAGCAAAAGGCTCGTTGGACCCAAAGAGATTATTCTGCAAGATCAATTGTAGTGTCTTCTAACCTGGCCACCTCTGCCAAGTCACAAATATGGGTAAGTGGGCCAACCACATCCAACAGCTTATCCTGGCATGAAGACCATGCCTTATTCACACCCTTGCCGGGATACTTGCTAAATTTGGAAAAGAAGGTCAGAAGAGGTAGGTCAATAGTAGGGGTAATTGTGATTTTCTGAGGGAGAGAAGGACAAGGGCATTCTGATTTCAGCTTGGCTCTAGTTTGTTTCTCCAGGGGAAAACATAACCTGGATGCCACATACCCCACAACATGATCTGCAGGGACCCACTCTGTGGAGTTCAGGTGGTGAATATGACTGGGATCAAACATAGGAACTCTGTCCGAATCTGTGACAGACTTAGGTTTTGCAAGATCTTGTGGTGTGATTTTGGGTTTCTTTGCTGGGGTAGGAGATAAGAACTATGCGTTATCATTGTTAGTTAAGTCATCATTTGTATCTGGAATGGTGGAAACTCTAATAGGGGACGAAATATGTTTGGGTTTTGATTTATCTTTCATCGTCAATTTTTGTTTTTCATGAATATTCCCCTCCTTAGAAGTAGGCCTGTGATGAGCCAAGTCCTCTGCTGACCAATAGTGCCAATTTAAGTTGTTTTTTAGACTAAGTATTAGCTAAAGGGCGCCTTTACCTTTCCCCTGCAGACTGGGCCAAAATCGTCTTTGACATAATATTAAGAACAGAGTTCTCCAGATTCTTTCACAATTTGTCTATAGAGGCAGAAACTGCCTGTTGCACAGAGGCGTGAATAAAGTCATTTGACTGCATGTTTCTCATCAGGGCCATCCTGCAGCCAAGGAGAGCTGTCAATTTCCATAATAATTGGTGAAAATAATACAATTATTCAGGAATATAGAGAACAACCAGAAAGGAAGTGATTAATTATTTAGGGAGTGGACTTTAGAGACTTAACTCCACCTATGGATGGTAAAATGAGGCCAAGGGGTGTGTATGAGGCATTGGCGTTCGAGCCCTTGTAGCTAAAAATAGAAGCAGACGAGAGCATGACTGAAGTGGAAAGGAATCCACCTCTCTGGGAAAGGAGAATACTATCTGTAAAGGAACCTGAAGAAAGGAGTGAGTTGAGTGCATCCTTCCTCAGAAGCGGCATAACATGTTGACCTTCCTTCTCCAAGCCTACTTGGGAATCCAGTTGCTTCCGTTTCTCCAGACAAGTTACCGTTTCCTGGATTTATTAACTTTTGTCATGAGCTTCTTTCTCTTATCATGGCTCTAATTATTTAGTTGTCTATTTTGCCTTTATTTCGAACTTCTCAAGCAAGAAAAGAGGGCTGTTCACAGTCAAGTGATTTCATTATACTGGATATGTTATTCTGATTGTAACCTTCACCACTTGAGATTTGTAGTTTATTTATTTATTCTTGACTGCTGTAATTAAATTCTAGCAAGAAAAGAAAAGCATGATAGGAGCCTCTGGTCTTGATATAAAATTCCATTTTTGGTGTTACAGTGCTGTTTGGCTGCAAGGTAGTGGTATTTGCACATGTGCTATTTTCCAACATGCAAATTACATGCTGTGCACTATTTGCCCACCGAATAGCACAGAAAGGCACTGAATTGGATATGTGTACTCTGAAAAATGTTTTAGGTTTCTCAAATCGATTTTTTGTGGTAAATACAAATGTAATTTCCATTGACAGCCTACTTCAATCCTTGTTGTGCATGTTTGTAAGCAGAGCCTAGCAAGATTTACTGATTCTCACTCTTTTTTAGGGTCGAGCCTGCAAATGCATGCACCAGTACATGTGTCTCCCTTGCCAGACTCTGTAGTGTACAGTAAAGAAGCGCACCTATTGATTACCATTTGTTAGCTTGCGCAGCACTCTTCTTTACAGCTTTGTAATTTGTCACTGCAATCCAAGCGTCATTTCCATTCCTCTGTGCAGAGCAGGGACCAAGCACTGTTTGATTCAAATTAATCAGTGGCCGTCCGCTGCTCCCAACGTGATTGAGATACTTCTTATTTTTTTTAACTTCTAGGGCCTGGCCTGCAAACAGAAAGCGTGTAACTGGCAACAAAGTGCCCAGCAGGACAAACAAAATTGCTAAAGTTTATTTTCTATAGTTAACTATATATTTTTTATTTTGCCAAGCCATCTTTTCTCACTTTTTCACACTCATGTTTGTTTTGTTTTTGCTTGGGGCACTGTTCTCAAAACATGGCGAATATCTAAATATTGCACAGTGACATTGTTTATTTTTCATGTGAAATTTCTAAAAGTATGCTTTAACACATAATCGTACAGTACATCCCGATTCAACCCACTCCAATCTAATCTGCCCCACTCCAATCCATGCCAATATACCCCACCTCACCCCACACCAATCCACCCAACTCAATCCAATTAACCCCAGACCAACCCATTCTACTCCACACCAAACTAAACTACTCACCCCAATCCACTCCAATCCACCACACTCCAATCCTCCCAACTCACCCCACTCTAATCTGCCCCATCTGCCCACTCCAGTCTGTCCCAATCCAATCTAAAACATCTGCCCCACTCCACAAAACAATCTGCCTCACTCCAATCCTAAACAATCTTCCCCAATGCAATCCCAAACAATCTTCTCCACGCCAATCAGTCTCACTCCAGTCCAAACCAGTCTGCTCACTCCAATCTAAAACAATCTGCCCCATTCCAATTTTAACAAACCTGCCCCACTCCAATGCCATACAATCTGTCTCACTCCAGTCCAAAACAATGTGCCCCACTCTAATCCAAAACAATCTGCCCGCTTCAATCTAAAACAATCTGCCCCACTCCAATCCAAAACAATCTGCCCCACTCCAATCCAAAACAACCTGCCCCACTCCAATCTGTCTGACTATAATCCAAAACAATGTGCCCCACTCCAATCCAAAAAAATCTGCTCCACTCCAACATGCCCAACTCCAATCCAAATCTGTCCCACTCCAATCTGCCCCACCCCAATCTAAAACAATCTACCCCACTCCAATCCAAAACAATCTGCCCCACATCAAAACAAAACAATCTGCCCCACTCTAATTTACAACAATTTGCCCATCTCCAATCTGCCCCACTCTCATCTAAAACACTTTGTCCCACTCCAATGCAAAAATGTCCCCACTGCAATACAAAACAATCTGCCCCACTCCAATCCAAAACAATCTGCCCCATTCCAATCCAAAACAACCTGCCCCACTTCAATTCAAAACAAAGTGCCCCACTCCAATTTTCCCCTCTCCATTCCAAGACAATCCGCCCCACATCTATCTCCACCACTTCAGTCCAAAACAATCTGACCCTCCAATTTGCCCCATTGCAATTTGCCCCACTCAAATCCAAAAACAATATGTTCCACTCCAATCAGTCCCACTCTAACTTACCCCACTTTAACCAGCTCCACTCCACTCCATCCTGCCCCACTCCAATTCATGATAATCTCCCCACCACAATCCACCCCACTCCAATCCACCCCAATCCAGTCTACCCCAATCCAAACCAATCCAAACCAATCCAAACCAATCCACCTCACCCCAATCCAGTCCACTCCACTCCAGTCCACTCCACTTCAACCCAATCCACTGCACCCCAGTTCATTCTAATCCACCCCACTCCAGTTCAATGTAATCCACACCACTCCAGTTCACCTTAATCCACCCCAATCCAGTACAATCCACCCCACTCCACCCCACTCCAATCCAATCCATCTAGCCCATCCCACACCATTCCAATCCACCCCACTCCAATCCAGTCCACTCCACTCCAGTCCACTCCACTTCAACCCAATCCACTGCACCCCAGTTCGTTCTAATCCACCCCACTCCAGTTCAATGTAATCCACCCCACTCCAGTTCAATTCACAACACTTGATACCACCCCAATCCAAACCACCACACTCACCCCAATCCACCCCAGCCCTTTCACTCCAATTCAATCCAACTACCCCAATCCAATCCACCCTATCCCAATCCACCTCACCATATATCAATCCACCCCACTCCAATCCACCCCATCCAGTACACCCACTCCAATCCACCCCATTCTACCCCAACCCAATCCACCCCACTATTCTTGAATCCTACCCACTCTACCCCACTCCACACCATTCTGCGATACCGCACTCTACAACACTCTCTGCCACTGAATCACTGAACTCTACTCCCCTCTACTCAACTCTATGACAATCTGCTTTCTCTATTACACCCTACGACACACTGCTCCAACAAATCCACTCTACATCACTCTTCCTCCACTCCATTCTATGACACTCCATGCCACCTTTAGCCATGCTGAACAGGAGCCACACTGATGTACAACATGGCAAAAACACATTGCCAAACCAATAGCTCTTGTATAGGCGAGACCTTGTGGCTTTGCCAGTGCTTGTTTAATGTCCTACTATCGGCCCTTCATCATGTTTTCTTTTTCCTGCCCCTGTCAATTTGCCAAAAGCCACATGGAAGAGAGGGTAGGCTAAAACTTCCTGCAGTACCACTGTGTTCATCAGACATTGCATTGATTGTAGACACTGGTGCAAAAAAAAAGCTGCAGTTACGTGCCCGACTATGGAAAGTAAATAACAATTCCTTTTAGCTGTGAAATAAACAAATAGCCTTAGCTGTTCAATAAAGTCTTTAAGTGTGCTTTGGGTCCACTCACTGCTGACGATTTAATGGCTTCCTTTTCTGCCTCAGCTCGCTGCCTCGGATTTAATGGCTTTCCTCCTATACAGCTGTTTCTCTCACATATGGAGCATTTTTCCCCACTGTGCTTTGATTGGTCATGTTGTATCCTTCATGCCTTCCACTGCTGATGTCATGAGTTGCAGTCCATGATGGACGATGTTCTATCCCTCGTCTTTCTTTGCCTTTTCATCCCCCTTTTCTCCCGTTCTCTCACTCATTTCTTTATGTAAAAAAAAGAAAAAAGCTTCTCATTAGCGCTAGCTTGCCTTCCCCGTCCTCCCGGTAACCCTTTTGACCCTCTTCTGTCTCCTGGTAGCGGCCGTCACCGGCATCGGCGGGAGTTCGTTCTTGAATGGCTTGGCAACCATTCTAAGATGCTCATTCTTATGCGTGCGTCCGCACAAATGCTCACAAGCACCACAACTGAATTGGATTCGTTTTTGTTTTAATATTAAAAAAAATATTCCATATTACTAACCCAGTATTGAATGGAGAATTGTCTTACGCCTATTGTAGTGAAATCTCCTCCTGTCTCTCTCAACGCTTCTTGTTCTTTTTGGTAACATCAGTCTGCTATGTATATAATTCAGAGTTAACCAGCACAGTGATAGGGCATCTTGGATCAGTTTATCTCTTTGGGCTTGCATTTTCACCCCTAAAAGCCCCTATCAGCTTTTTTATGACCAAAGTGAAGCCCCGTCCTTTAAGGCACCCCGATCCTCAGATGGGGTGCCACACTATCTAAGCAAACTTCTCCTTTTGCTTGTAAAAACCATGCAAAGTGTGTGTGTGTGAGGGGGAGGGGGTGTTAGAGAGAATACTTGCCAATTTACCTTCGAAGTAAAGGTACTCCCCATATACTGACCACAATGTAATCACTTCTAATGTAAGAGCAGCTAAAGTAACAATTGATACTCGAAAAGATATTTCTTTCTGTGAACTAACCTTTGATAAATGTATCTCATCCTCTTCTGTGTTTACAAAACATACGAATGCCCTATTAGTTCTTATTGCATACCTAGTAATTAAGCATGATGTCTACTCCACTATTCCCATCCCTTCATACATTTGTAATAGCAGCTTCTATTGTTAAAAAAAAAAAAAACACTCTTTCAGTTTATACTAATCTATGTAACTACATCACCCAATTCTCGAGGGGAAAAAAGGGTCCCTTCATTCTGTGTGATCTTCCTTCTTGGTGCCAATACGCCAACATTTATGCACAATTTCTGATACCGTGTCATATCCTGCTTCACTCAGATTTCTATCAAACTTATTTTCACCCCGAGTCCTAATGATCTTCCCATCACAGTCCATATTTTTGTTTCACTTATGTGCCAGGAAACTGAATTTTCGGACATTCATGTATTAGATAGTAAAAAGCCCCCTTGCGTTTACATTCCCGCAAGTATCTGTCAACTGGATTAAACCAGGCACAACTCAGAAAACTGCACTCTTATATTATATTTTGTGCAATACATTTGGTTGTACAAAATAGAACCCTGCCCGTAGGCATGCACCCCTTTAATGTGCTAGGGCAACTTTCTATATTGTGTCTTCCGTGCCCCATATGTTATTTCATCTGGACTTTACCTTTTCTAAAATGTGTGTTGCTTACTGCCCAGCATTTTGTCCATCTAAAATTCCTAGCACAGCTCTACAAACATTTTTCATTTTGTTTTCTTTTCTCCTACGTACCTCAGGGTTGAATTACAATTTGTTTCTCATTTTTTGAATCTAATAATGTCAGGTAGTTCTCGTATTTGCATCCCCACACATAATTATGTCTTCCTTGTTTATCCGTTTTTCTATCCTATTTCTTTGGTAGACCAGCTTTAATCACAGTCTACGTCACAGACTGTATCACAGATTGTTTTCATTCCTCATGCAAAGTTTGAAGACATCCATTCATATTAAATATATGCCTGTCAATTATGAAAGGTAGATCTGAAAGATGGATGAGATGAGCGGTGAAACTGTCTTGTAACAGTGCATCACTTTCCACAGCTGAACATGTAGAACAAAATTGCAAGGTTTGCACGGATCACTGAATGAAATAAAAGACTCTATGGCCCTTTTGTATCAGTGCATTTCCCCATAGACACAGTGTAAATTAAAACACTTTGATACACAAAGTGAGCTATGTCAGTATACAGTACCCGAGCTTTAGCCATAAACAGACTCTCTGGTGATACCTGCCTTCTCCACAACATATTAACTACATGCAACTACAGATAAGTACACACAACATAATGGATCTGATGAGTTAGAACATTTGACCAGCTTCATTTGAAGGTGTAGCCTGTTATCTTTGAAGAAATCCCATAACTTCAGGGGATAAAAACGTTGTCTAATCAAAATTCTTAAATCTAGTTGTAGAGGATTAAAAAATTAACGCCTAAGAAATCCTGAGATGGCTGTGAATTAAATGAAGCTACTGAATACGTTTGTTAAAGTTTGAGAGTGCCACCTGATCTGAGTTTATATCAGCGTAAAACATATCTCTTTTATCCATGATTTATAACTGAGTGTTTCTGAACTGTTTGCATGTCTCCGAGGGGAGTATTTAATATAAAACATTCAGTCATCATGATTTAAAGATTTCTCCAAGTTTATTTTAAATCCTGAATACCCACCATATACTTCAACACTGCACAGCTTCCTCTGTAGTGCATTTTCTGAATCTGCAACATAAAGTAAGATTTCACTTGCATATACGGATATCCTGCTGTCTCAATCTCAACAACACTTGCAACATGATAAAAGCTCTAATACTAATGCAAATAGAAATTAAGAGAGAAGACACACTTGTCTGATGCGCCTGCCTGATGCCCATGCAGATGACAGAGTTCACTGTTATCTGGAATGAGGGAAATAAGCCTGTTGTCTAGAATGTTTGCAAATACTTGTGTTTCAGAATTTATTGAGGAGATTGGATGATGTTACACCTGGAATTCTTGGTGTGATTTACCCTAACTTTTTGCCCTCTGACCTGTTTTGCTGACCTCATTTTTGCTGGGTTACGACTCTGGTAACTATACCACTGCTAACTAATGCTAAAGTGCAGGTGTTCTCTACTTAAAACATGGTAAAATTGACTTACCCATAGTTGATATATTTATTTACTAATACGTTTCTAGTAAAGTACACTACTTGTGCCCAGGCCTGTAAATTAAATGTGACTGGTGGGTCTGCAGATCTACCCACTTCAGTAGCCCTTTAAACATGACTCAGGCTTGCAATTGCAAAGCCTGTATGCAGTTTTAAACTGCCATGTCGACCTAGCAAGTTAACCCTCTTGCCAGGCCCAAACCTCACTTTTCGACACATATGTCACCCATAAGGTAGGCTCTGGACAGCCCTAATGGAAGGGTGCAGTGTAGTTAAAAAATTCAACATGTACTTTTAAGTTTTACATGTCCAGGTAGCAAAAAAACTCTTACATTTGTTTTTCATCATGACAAGCCCTATCTCTCCCATAGGTTAATATTTGGAATGCCTTATAACATTTTATAAGTGTAATTTCCAATTAGAAAGAGATGGGAGCCCAACGTTTGGTGTCTCTGCAATAACAATTTAAAGCCTCAACTGATGGTAAAGTCAGATTTTAAACTGTTATTATTAAAATGCCGCTTTTAGAAAGTTGGAATGTTCTTACCTTAAATCATCTGATGACTTCTGCCTGTCTCTGAATACACATCTGGGTGGGTGACAGCTGGGCTCTTGTGCATTCCCTCCAGAAAGCCACACAAAGGGAGCTTAGGTGTAGCTGATAAGCCATCAACATCCTGATGGCACATTCTACACATGATGGAAGGGAAGAGCTGACACATAAACCTGAAAGGGCTATGTCCTCATCCCACACAAAGGGCTGCCTAACCTCCCTGTAGTGAGTCTGGAGCCTAGGCAGGAATGGCAGAGACTCTGTGCACTTCAAAGACCTCTCTTTGAAGTCTCCCCCAGTTTAAAGGCACCATTGAGTATAAGGGCTGAGCTTCTGACCCCACCAAATCAGTACACTTCATAATCTGAGGATATTCTGCCAGGAAGAAGGACGGCTGTGCTGCTGAAGGGACAGTCTCTCTGCTGGACTCTGCTGGAATTTGCTAGACCCCTGTTCTGGTATGCCTGCCCTGCTGCCCTCCTTGCCTGGAGGTGAGAAGGACTGGACCTGCATCCCTACAACACCCAAAACCAAAGTGATTCCAAGGGCTTGCTGGCTTGCCTCCTGTTCTTAACCCTTGGGAACATCACAGACTTCACTTCATCCTACAACAGCATCTGGACTTTGCTTGCTGCAGGTCTTGCCCTGCCACGTGCAAATCCAGTCCTAGGCCCTTGGAAGTGGGTATAAAGTGCTGCAAATGCAAAATTCACCCACCGCTGTCAATACACCAGTCAGAACCAACACATCTCCCATCAACACAGATGCATCACCGCTGAGGACACAGACATTGCATTGCTGGCTGCACGGCTCAACAATGTTGCATCGCCTACTTAGCTAAGGAACCACCTCCACTGCATCACGGATTCCATGGCTCAGAAGCGATGCATTGCCTACATCCAGAGGGATTGTCACAGATGCCTCCTCTGCACCATTCACTTGGCCCAGTCAACGGCGCAACAAGGTACTTTTTTAGCAGGACAAGGATGGTCCCTGTATCTTATCCTCCCTCAATCGCAGTAAGCCTGACTTTTCAGATTTCAGCTGTTATAACACGACCAGATAGCCGAGTTGCTGCATTAGGCTTTTAAGCACTATATTGCATTTTAATCTTTACAAATTCACATCTTGACTTTTAGCATTTTGGCTTTGTTATGTTCATTAAATTAAGCTCTATTTTTCTAACTTTGCACGGTATCATTTTGTGTAGTATTTTCACAGTTTTACTGTTTTAAGTGTTGCACAAATACTTCACACATTGCCTCCCAAGTCAAGCCTTCCTGCTCTGAGCACACGTTAATTTATGGTGTGTAACTTACTTGCCCTGACTAGGATTCTCGTCCCTACTTGGACAGGGTGCATACCTCTGCCAACCAGAGACCCAATATCTAACATTGATGATCAGTAGTGAGGATCAGACTTGTAGTTGTGCATTGCCTTACAGTAATTGGGTGTACACTACCATTCCATACCAAAGACCAATTCAAATCAATTCTTCTTGATTGGTATTTTTTTCTCCACCCTATCTCATTGACATTTTAAGTTTTTCTATTCTCTATTTTAACTTCTTCCTGATAGAATGTCTGTGACTGAAGGTTATACATCTGCATCTCCAGCTGCATGTATAAAAATAGATGTAAGCTTTAGAGGTTTACTATGGCCCTAAGGACTAAAAGGCTTCACCAGGAAGGTAGAACTGCAAAAAGCGCTGAGGGACTGGGTAGAAGCTAAGGATGCAGCATCTGAGACCTCAGAAGATGATCATTAGGAACTGAATGATGACGAGGAACTGCACCAGAATTATCTTGAAAACCTGGGACTGCCTATGGAACAGAGGGCCAATGTCCTGCCTGGACTAGTGGTTCCCACCCAGGCAGGGAGCAGTGTATCATCATGAGGCCTGTCTCCAGAGGAACTGGGGGACAGGTGGAAGGAGGGAATTTTAAGATTAGAGCTGGCTAAGCTCAAATTAGAGAAAGAAAAAGCTTTGGAGGAGATAAAAATGGGCCTGGAAGTGAGAAACACTTTGGAACGTTTGTCTCATGAGAGGAGCTTAAAGGAACTGGACCTAAAAGCTAAGCAAATAGAGTCCATTAGAGGCAGCAATATCTAAGTGCCCTCTGGCAAGAAGGTATTAGTGTCTGACTTTGTGGTGGGAGGTGACATAGATAGATGGTTTGAGCCCTATGAAATTGCTCTATGGATGCACAAGGTTCCTGAGGACGATTGGGGAGCTAGTCTGTGGAGGCATATCTCTAGTGAGGGACACTCTACTGGACCTAGAAGGGAGTGGCAGGATGAGGTGCCCCCTGTCACCATGAAAGAGGCCCTAATCAGGAAATTTGGTTTGATCCCAGAGAAGTACAGACAGAAGTTCAGAGACAGTAAGAAGCTATCCCAACAGACCTGGGTACATTATGTTGATTTCTTTTGCAAGGCACTAGATGGCTGGGTGAAGGGCAGTGAGGTAAAAGATTACCAGGGGCTGTATAATTTGTTTGCAAAAGAGGACCTGTTCACTTTTTCTTTCCAGATCTGTGCCAACACCTTCTTAATAGTAATCTCTCTGACCCCAGGGAGCTTGCTAAAGAGGTGGACCGCTGGGTCAGCACCAGCGTCCACAAGAAGGTATCTTGGGGGATCACAACAAGGGTGGGCAGGGTCCTCACCAGAAGAAGGAGTGGGGGGGGGCACAAATAAAATCAAGGAGTTCTCTAAAGGGCCATCAACTGAGAAAAATAAATAATTCCCTGACAGTAAGTCCACATGAAAGGCACCCCTAGGTGTTATGAGTGCCAGGTGGGAGAACACTACAAGAGGGATGCTAAGTTTCCCAAGCAGGCTTAGCCCCCCACCGGTGGGCAGTCGCTGAGGCTGGCTAGTGTAGCACTTAGGGAGTAGTCTGTTTCAGACAGGTTAGGGGACAGAACAGAGGTTGCCCTACTAGTGTCCCTGGCTGAGAGAGAGATGGTGCACATAACCCACATTTCTGCTAATACTAGAATGTACAGGGAGTGGGTCACCATCATTGGACAGAGGGCGGAGGCTCTGAGAGACACTAGAGACAGTATGACACCCCTTCAGTGTCACCTGGCCTCCTCAGAGCAGTGAGTCCCTAATGTGTTATACCAAGTTGCCGCCACTGACAACTGTGAGAGCCACTACACAATGGGCCTAGTTCCCACTGAATTGGGGGTAATTTCAGGTTCCTTGATGGTAGCTGTGAGTTTGTCCAGGGCGGTGGAGAGTCTGCTTGGTAATGACCTGGGGCATACCAAGTGGAAGGAGGTGGAGGTCAAGTCACACTTGGAGATGTTGAGGTTGTCTGAGTGGGTGTACCTGACCACACAGTCCATGGCAGCCTGAGAGGTTAGCGAGAAGGTCCTGGGACCTGGAAGAATAACCCAGGATCCAGCCAAAAAGAAGAAGTGTGAGGGGTTCAGGAAACCTGCTCCGGAAACTCCCACGGGCTGGGAGGAGGCTGACTCTGAGGGGGGGTGCCCCAGATCCTACAGGGGAGGATGCTGCTGAACTGGGGAACCTGCCTGAGCTGTCCAACCGGCAGAGGCAAGGGGGTAGCACCAGGGAGGAGTTCTGCAAAGCATAGAGGGAATGTGCTACTCTTGTGGGTCTTCTGCAGCAGGCTGAGGCCCAGGCAGCTGGTGGTGTCTCTGGTAAACACCTGATTTACCGGTAGAATGGTCTCCTATATAGTGATTTTTTAGGTTCCTGAGTCTGATGTAACCTGTGTGTTGGCGGTCTACAAGGCCTTCCTACTGGGTCTGGCTCATCATACAACACTGGCAGGTCATTAGAGTCAATACTAGGCCTTTGACAGGCTTGTCACCTACTTTTATTGCCGTCAAATGAGGAAGGACTCAGTTGCGTACTGTAGGTCCTGTCCTACCTGCCAGGTGAGTTGCAAGGCAGGGGGAAGTGCAAGGCCCTCCTGTAACCTTTTCCTGTCATTGGCACCCCCTTTGAGAGGTTGGGCATCAACATCATCTGACCCCTGGACCTCAAGACTGCCATAGGCAACAGATTAATCCTGGTCATTGTGATACATGACACCTGGTATCCAGGCGCTATCTCTCTAAGGACAGTAACTGCACCTTCGATGGCCAGGTCACTGATGGGGATCATTACCCATGTGGGATTCCCCAAGGAGATGGTATCTGACCGGGGTACCATTTTCACGTCAGGGTACATGAAGGCCATGTGGAAAGAGTGTGTGGAAACCTACAAGTTTTCCACTCCTTACTACTTCCAATCCAAAGGGTTGGTTGAAAGATTTAACTGAACCCTTAAAGGCATGATTATGGGTCTTCCATAACCTATGAGGCACAACTGGGACATCCACCTGTCATGTCTTTTGTTCACCTACAGGGAGGTACCACAGAAGGGGGTTGGCTTTAGCCTCTTTGAAGTTCTTTACAAGCACCCTGTGAAAGGCCCTCTGCGTTTGATAGAGTCATGTATTGCCTGTATCAGGATGCTTAAACCTTTTTCACCTTATTCATTTTTATTTTGGGTGTGGTGGTGCTGTAGCACGTAGTACTTCAGCGTTACTCACTTCTTTTACTCCTTAACTTTGTTCATGCCTCTAAAATAGCAAATTAAGTGCACATTCCTCTTTTTGCTTGAATATGGGTTAGAAATCAAACACAAGTTGCTCTTCTCATGGATGATTTTGCCTGAAAGATTGTTGCCAAGTAAAACCTAGCACAAGTTGTGCAGCAAAATATATCACATTTTAGGATTTGCATGCTTCAGATTATGGGATAACAAACACCATTAACATGGTACATTTCTTTCTGAGGTCCAGTGAAATGCAGTAGTAATTGCACACTCACTTTATAACCCACTTTATTACATTCTAGCCAGAGACCCACACCTCCGTATGAGGCATGACCTGTAGATTTAATCACACTGATAGTATGCCTTAACATTTACCAGCCTTTGTTCCTAATAAATGCCTCCAAGTTTTGCCTGCTGACATCTGCCAGGGGAAAAGGGACGGGATGCAATCACTATCACGGAATTCGGAATTCTTATGCCTGCATGAACTCTTGTTTACAGAGCGATCGAAATATACCCCTGACATTAGACTCAGGATCTTGTGTTACTTTAACAGTCTAATGCCCTTTAAACTATTACAAATCAACTCTTACTTTGTTACTTGCTTTTTGTAACTTACTGACCTTTCGGTTTCTTTCTGGTGACGAGCACCAGTTCTTCATTGTCTGGTAGCCATAGCAATTACATTTGGGTTCATTGTTACTTTCACATATTGAAAACGTGTATAGGATCTGCAGTTGAACATTGTACTCCCTCATTTCATGACCTCTAGCTCCCTGATTCTGAACTTTCCCCTTTTCCCATCATACCAATCCCCCATGTTGGTTCTGGTTGTTAACATAGTTATTTCCCTGCATGGTCGCATGCACTTCCGAAATACACCTATTGTGTAAACTTAGGTTGAAAGCTCTGAGTTGTTTGTGGGAGTGTTGTCTCATCTGATCCCATCAACGTGAGGCGTTCTTATAGCAGCCTTCAGTAGTTCCAATCTAAATTGAAAGTTGCATATGAAATTGGCATATCAAGACACCTACAACCCTGTTTATTGGAACCAGTCGCTCGTAATCGAAACTGCAATTGTTGTTATATGTCGGATTTGTATCTGTACCTGCGCTTGAAGACAAACTATTTAAGCTATGCGGTGGAAAGCACACACACCAATGGATAACACAAAGTCCTTATTTTATACGTGCATGTTTTTATGCAAAAGAGGACACTCAAATTCGTCTGTGTGGGTAACGATGTAGCATGCATAAACACACACACACACTCACGCACACGCAAGCACAAGTACACACACAAAACACCTCATACAGACACACACACACACACACACACACCTCTTCATCTATACAATCTCCTATTAAAGGAAAATAAATACATGCGAAGCATTTATTTGAATAGTTGTCATTCCTGATTTGGCACACAAATGGCAACCCCATTAATTTTTGAATTGATTCGAATGAACAAGTTGTCTGAAGGATTTTTGACCTGTGGAATGTTATTCCACTCAACACCTCCTGACCTTCCCTGACTTGGGAGCTCTCAATGCTTCCCTGTCTAGGTACCAAGATAGACTCTGGGCAGTCTGCTGTACTTACCCCACCTTTTTCTCATCTTCTTTGCAGAATAATGTTTGATTAACAGATTTAAGACCCGTCTTTGTAATGCTGCCAAAAGAGGGCATGGTGTTCATTAATTGAGTTTTCTTGTCTGCGATTTCTCTGCGCCACATATGGCATCCAATTATTGCACAACCTCTGGAAATTATGAAAAAAACAACGCCTTTTATCGGACTGCCTTCGTTCCTTGCAAGGCTGCATTTTTTTTATATTATGGTGTCTAAAAACAAACTTGAATTGGTCAATTACACTGAAAGTAATTCGTGGAAATACAAACATTCCCGTTAACTTTCATCTGCGACATCCATTCAAAGGCTGAAATTCGTTTTGTGATCATGGTGTTAGGTCACTGTTTTCACATCCTAATAGTGTTGTTCTGAATGTAATCAGCACACTACCTTGGAAATCCTGGCTGCTTAGATTCTATCATTTTCAGGAAGCTCTGCTAGTGCATTTTCAATAGTTCTTTTTATTACCATTTCAATCAGAACATGTGCAATAGGGCAGAATGTGAAGCCCCGTAATGAATCTACTAATGGTTCCGTACATAATGTTTTTATCTTTTATATATTTACTTTTCAAGTCATTATCACCAAGCAGAAAGCTGTGAATGTCTATTTAGGCTGTGTAAGAAACAACAAAAGACCCACATACGTAAAATATGAACACCTGAATAACGCAGTGTCGGGTAGTAATTTTCAAAGAACCCAGCACTATTTTAGTCAATTTTAAAAGTTTATTATAAATTAAGAAATGTCGCTTTGTCTGGCTATAATTTAAGATGGGTAAATAAAACTGCATGAGTCTCACCATGTTTTTTTAGCGTGACCCTATTGAAAGGAGAATTAAACATTCACTTCAAGACCCCAAACACGATTTTAGCGCAACGGAATTCTCGTGTGAAATTTCATTTAGCTCAATCATGATTGTGCTACTTTACCTGCACCGAGAATGACCATTGGACCCAATTGGGAAAATCAGGCTGGTAAAATCACCATTGGAGTGGGCATCAAGGGCCAGATGTAGGAATAAAGCAAATTGCGACTTGCAATTTGCGAGTCCGTGCGACTCGCAAATTGCAAATCGCAATTCGCGATGCAGAAAGGAGTCTCAGACACCTTCTGCAACTCGCAATGGGGTCGCAAAGACCCACCTCATAAATATTTATGAGGTGGGTCGCAGTTTGCGACCCCATTGCGAGTATGGGCACTCACGGGGATGGTGGCCTGCTGGAGACAGCAGACCACCATGTCCGTGACTGCTTTTTAATAAAGCAGTTTTTTTTTTTTCTATCTGCAGCACGTTTTCCTTAAAGGAAAACGAGCTGCACTTAGAAAAAAAACCGAAACCTTTTGTTTCGGTATTTTTCAGAGCAGGCAGTGGTCCATAGGACCACTGCCTGCTCTGAAAAATTGTTTTTGTGATCATTCACAAAGGGGAAGGGGTCCCATGGGGACCCCTTCCCGTTTGCGAATGGGTTACCATCCACTTCAAGTGGATGGTAACAGCGATTTCATTTGCGACCGCTTTCGCGGGCGCAAATGAAATTGCATAGCATTGCGAGTCGCAAATAGGAAGGGAACACCCCTTCCTATTTGTGAGTCGGAAATGCATTTTGCGAGTCGGATCCGACTCGCAAAATGCATTTCTGCATAGCAGAGAGGCTTTTGCGCCTCGCAAAACGGCGTTTTTCGCCGTTTGCGAGGCGCAAACCCTTTGCTACATCTGGCCCCAAGTGCAGCCTGGCTGCGTTCTCTGTCCTGTATCCAAATCCATTGCAAAGCACAGGACCTCTGCTATGCACGTCCATTTCACACGTTACCTACACCCCTCTATCACCCTGCCACGCACCAACCCTAACCACTCACTTTTACCTGCCCTCTGATTCAGAGTCAGTCCCGTAGAAAGGGAATATAGAGCAGGAGTCACCCGGAAAACATGTTCCGCACAGTTATTCCTCATACTGGGGGCCATTATTTTCATGCATTCTTTGGTATCTGTATGTACCGGTGCACAGTTACCACACCACCAGTACCATGCAACTAATAAACAGGACCTAAACTGGCACAGCTTATCTTATGCTTAGACATTGCTTGACTTTTTATAAAGTGGACGAGTTTCCGAATACATTTGAAACCTCAATTTCAAAACATTTTCTCCATGTACTTTGGTTATCACAGTGTACCGTACTGCATTTAAAAAGTCACACTGCATCTTGAGAACATGCCTCGGCTAATTTCAAGTTTCTCTTTAATTCTTAAGACTCGTAATGGTAGTTACTCGTCCCTGATAAATTAGGAGATCAGTGGGACCCCAATGACCTCCGAAGATGGTCTCCCAGTACAGACTAGGCTCCCCACGGTGTTCTCTCATGGATCCCTTCAGGCT